>NW_020650526.1:1570460-1904955 GCF_003573695.1 Papaver somniferum
AAAAAAAAAAAAAAAAAAAAAAAAAAAAAAAACCAAAAATTTCTCCCATAAAAACCAAAGTTTTCCAAATGTTTCCCTAAAAAACCAAAATTTTTCTTTTTCCCATCAAAGCCAAATGTCTCCCGACAAAACCAAAATTTTCCCAAAAAGTCCAATCCCATTAAAAACCAAATTTTCTTGTAGATAATGTGTTAGTTAAATTTCCTTTTGTATATATTTTGTGCTCATCCATTGTGACTCCGAATATGTTGGAGTTTTTCCTTGGATAACGGAGTTTTAATTCTGCTTTCGCCGAAATCGGGTATTCTCTCTCCTTTTACTCTACTCAGCATGTCCCTTTCCATATGTTGCATTTTAATTCTTTCCATATTTTGAAACATTGAGGACAATGTTTAGTTTAGGTTTGGGGGTATAGAGTAGATACCACGATAATATGCTATAATTGAAATCGAACTCCTTCTTCTTTTGAAAAAATCGAAAAAATTCAAAAAAATTAAAAAATGAAAAAATGAAAAATCATAAAAAATGAAGCTCATTTACCTTGAAATGTTGACTCTTGTGCAAATATGTAATTATTAGGAGTCTTAGTCTAGATATTTAGGCACCTTGATTCTAGCACAATTCACATAGTGATAAGAAATTTGCACGCGCACGATCTACCAATACATGTATGACCTCGATCTTCAAGGTGTTTGATAGGAAGTTACGATTGCCAATCACTTTAGAATACTGAACGAAACTTGACTAGCTTGTTCTTTGGTTGGTTGGGATAGAAGGTGGAGGTTACATTAAGAAAGACAACCATCGAATTTAACTGGGTGCATCAAAAAGGGCTACCTCTTGCAAAGTGTCATGTAATCTTTTGTTTCCTTTTGTATTTGTATCAAAAGTGTTTTCTTCTGCAAAATAAAAAAAAAAAAAAATATCAGAAAAATACAAAAAAAATCAAGTATTTATCAATTCCATCATCTCTTGTTCCAAAAATAAAAGAGAGTAGTCAATGTAAATAAGAGTCATGTAAAGAGTCATTTTGTTGTTTCATTGTAATAAGCAAGGAGGGTGTATGCCATTGATGTACAACGCGAGTAATTGTGAAATACCTCCAACTCATTCACAATTCTCGTAAAGTCCGGACAGCTAGCTAGATTTCGACCTTGGTTCTTAGCCTGAGAAACTATCTCTTGGTGATTAGTAGTCATAACTTCAGATCTTTCTTTACACATGTGTAGATACACTTTACACTCTTATCACATGTCTTTTTTTGTTATCAGTGCTAGGATTGTGCCTTTGATAGCTAGATTGACATCTCCATTTTGCTGTGAGCTTAAACTGACTTGCACATGTCACATTTGATGGAATCTGAGCTTATATTTTGACCTAGAACTTTGTAGGTACGTTCTAAGCAAACCTTCACGAGACTTCAACTCGTCCACTAGGGACACTTAGTGGTTTAAAAGGCTTAGTGCATACGCTAAATGCATTCGAGAGACCAGCGACAGTGGTATAGTTAGGATTTCCTTAGTTTTGTTTTACTTGAGGACAAGTAAAATTCAGGTTTGGGGGTATTTGATGAGTGCTAAAAAGTGCATATTTCTATATATTTTTCCTGGCATTTAACTCATCTTTTGTGCAGTAATTCTACATTTTATCCCATATTCTGTATTTTCATTGTTTTCAAGAATAAATATTTTTCTTACTTAATTTTGCATTTTTAGGTAATAAATAAAGTCTGGATGAGTCGCGGAGCAAAAAGAGCAGAAAAGTAGTGAAAAGCCGGGAAGAATTACGCAAGGAAGCCGCAAAGAATGGAGCGCACGTCCAAAAAGCTAGGAATGGGCTCAAGAAGGAAGAATTGTTCTTGAAGAAGATATGGGCTTGGCATACCCAAGGCCAAAACCCTTACCCAAACCCATTTTCTATATCCATACCCGCCTCCATTCCCGACCGTCAGATTGGATCGCATCTGCATCCTACGGTCGCTTCTTTGCCTGCGCATCAAACTTCGATACTTCCGCTTAACACTACAACACCTAACTCCATCTGGTGTCGTTAATTTTGTTGTATTGTATAATCCAACGGTCGCTGCAGGATCCACTTCATCTCACCGTCAGATTGATCTTTCATCTCCATATCCCACGGTCGAGATTCTCCAACCGTCGAACTCGATGATCCCGCTACACACCATAGCGACCGAACCCTATACCCTAAACCAAACAGCACCTAATCTCTTCTCCATCGACTCCATCTTCCCTCACCTCCGTCTGCAACAGCCTCACCTCCACCACCTACTCCCTGCCACCACCTTCTCCGCCCCTACCAGCCACCACAGCCACCCTACAACCCTAACAACTAAAACCCATCATCACCACTGACCTCCCCTACTAGCTATCAGTCGAGTTCGTCGATTTCACGCCCCTCTTCTCACTGTTGGCGTGTGAAAGTGACGAACTAGGTTGATGGCTATGAAGCTAGAAACGTAGCAGGAGCAGGAGGAAGAGAAGATAAAGCATGGGTCGACATCAAAATCGCGAGAACAGTAAGGAATTTTTTCAATTAAAAATTTAGGTTTTCGAATTTTAGGGTTTCAAAAAATTAGGGCTTTTTGAAAAGCTATAAAAGGCAACTGATGTGTAGAGAGAAAACTGTTCTTGGACTAGCCAATTAACCACCCAATTTGGGTTAGGTTCACTTCTAGTTTCTAATTTCAAATTCCAAATCAATTTAGGGTTCTTGTTTCTAATTTCAGTTTTAAATTTCAATTTTACTTTCAATTTATGTGTGTTGTTTAATTTATATCATTGCATGTTTCAATTCAGTTTTAGTTTAAGTTAGCTTAATTTGCATTTTCAATTCGAAATTAAATTTTAGTCTGTGTTAGTTTAATTTAATTTGTTAATCTATGTTAGTTTACTTTTAGTGTTTCAATGCTGGAATAGCCAGCGTCTAGAACTGTGTTCTGTTAATTTTTGTTCTGAATTTATGTATGTTCACTGTTTCTCCATCCATTCTGTTAGCATTGTTATCATGTGTGCTCTGTTTTAGTTCTGTTATTGTTCAAAACATATTCTGTTATGTTCTTACTGTTCCTGTCCTGTTTAATGTGTATGTTCTGTTCTGTCATGTAATGTTCTCATGTTGTTCATGTCATTCTTAGATGTGTGAATGTTAGGCTAAAGCCTTTGAAGCATTGTGTTGATTGAGCAGTGGGGAGAAACTAGTGCTCACTAGTGACTGTGAGCAAACTGGTTCTCTTCCCACTCTAGTTGTATGCCTAGGCTCCCAACTTTGCCTTTCATTTTTTTGTTCTTGCTCACCTTCACCATCTCCACTGCCCTTGGCTTAGGCCTTGGTTCCATTGTTCTCTGCTTGTAGTTTCATTGTACTGTCACATTTACTTCACTATTACCTTGTGTTTATTGTTTTATCATCCATTGCCTCATTATTTCACTACTATCTTCATCACTTTCACAATCTTTTGTCACTGTTTTGTTTAGTGCATTGTTGTTTAGTTCTTTGCTGTTTAGTCATTGTCTTGTTTAATTTTCTTCATTGTCTTTGTCTTAGGCTAACTGCCTTTGTATTATTGCCTCACTGCCTTCTTCCTCTATCTTTGCTGTTTTGGCCTAGAGCCATTGTTGCTCACTGTTACCTGTCTCTCCTGGTCACTTCTTTTCTTCTTGACCAAAAACTCTCTAAGCCCACTGTCCATTGTTTGTACAAACTGAAGCCCAGTTCACTAAGGCAAAGACCCAGTTCAATCCAAAGATCAAGCCCAGTTCAATTCACATCAGAAACCAACTGAACCCAAGTTCAGCCCATCAAAACCACTGAAAGCCCAACTCATTCCAAGGGTATTCATAACCCATTAGCACTCAAAAGCCCATTGATTATTCAAAACCCAACAACAATTTAGGAGCCCAAAATAGCTAGAAAACTCCAAAACACACCCAGTCTCTGTGGATCGACCCGTACTTGCACGAGCTACAATCGACGACCGTGCACTTGCGGTATTACTGTAGGCCCGTTTTTATTACGCTTCAATTTTATACGCTTTCCCGGGCCCACCACCAATTAAGCACTAAATTCTTTTCCTTAGACCTAGTCAAAACTAATGAAAAATGATGCAAGCACTCATTAAAAGACGAACCAAACACTGAAAAATCATCCATAAAGACCTCTAAGAACCGTTCTACCATGTCAGAAAATATGCTCATCATGCAACGCTGAAAAGTCGTAGGGGCATTACATAGCCCGAAAGGCATGCGTCTATACGCAAAGGTACCAAAGGGACAGGTAAAAGTGGTTTTCTCCTGGTCTTCTGGGGAAATAACGATCTGATTATCCAGAGTATCCATCTAAAAAGCAGTAGTGACTATGTCCAGCTAATCTCTCTAGCATCTGGTCGATGAAGGGAAGGGGAAAGTGGTCCTTCCTAGTGACCTTGTTCAATTTCCTATAGTCAATACAAACACGCCAATCCGTGGTCACTCGGGTCGGGATTAACTCATTGTTATCATTCCGGACTACAGTAATACCAGATTTCTTGGGAACAACCTGAACGGGGTTGACCCACTTATTGTCTGAAATAGGGTATATAATGCCTGCATCTAATAGCTTAAGAACCTCAGTTCGAACTACTTATTTCATATTGGGGTTTAGTCGACGTTGCATCTCCCTAGAAGGTTTGGTGTCTTCCTCTAAATAGATTTGATGCATACAAACAATAGGACTTATACCCTTAATGTCTGCTATGGTCCACCCTAAAGCTTCCTTGTTGTTTTGAAGGACGGTTGCTAGCCTACTTTCCTGATCTCTATCCAAGTCGGAAGAAACAATCACAGGTAAAGTATCAGACGGGCCTAAGAACACATACTTCAGGGTATCTGGCAATGGTTTTAGGTCCAACTTAGGAGGCTCTTCTAAAGAAGGAACTAGGGTAGACTTAGAAACTGGTAGTGGTTCGAACTTAGGTTTCCATCCATTACTAGTATCTAACAAAGGGGTTGAATCTAACAAAGCATTCACCTCATTAATCACCTTATCATCATCAAAATCAATCCCAAAGTGAGCTAGGCATTTCTCTAATGTATCTTCTAACAAAGTGTTTGGTAATGACTCCTCGACTAATGTTCCTATCATGTTCACCTCTTCTATATTCGAGTCATCTAGTTCAGATGGTAGCTTACTAATATTAAAAATGTTCAGATCAATAGTCATATTACCAAAAGACAAATTCATAATACCATTTTGACAGTTAATGATCGCATTGGATGTAGCTAAAAACAGGCGACCTAAAATCACTGGTATTTGGTTCTCTGGGTCAGGGATAGGTTGGGTATCTAGGATAACAAAATCTACCGGATATATAAACTTGTCGACCTCTATGAGAACATCCTCGATCACACCACGAGGAATTTTAACGGACCTATCATCTAACTGAAGTGTCATCTGTGTAGGTTTCATCTCACCAAGTCCTAGCTTAAGGTACACATGGTATGGCAGTAAGTTCACACTGGCTCCTAAGTCAAGCAACGCTTTCTCAACACGGTACTTACCTATTGTACAAGCAATGGTAGGGGCCCTGGGTATTTATACTTAGGAGTAGTGGTATTCTGAATAATAGAACTCACATGACTAGCTATGAAGGCTTTCTTCTGGACACTGAGCTTACCCTTTCGCGTACACAAGTCCTTAAGGAACTTGGCATAAGATGGAATCTACCTAATTGCATCTAATAATGGAAGGTTGATATTAACCTTCTTAAAGACCTCCAAGATATCATTAAAGTTGGACTCCCTCATAGTCGGAACTAGAAGATGGGGAACGGGGCTCTGGGAACAAAGTCGGGCTCATCAGGACCCTCATTGGTCTCTTTGGAGACTCTATCAGTCTCCTCATTTTCTGTCTCATAAGGGTGAACTACAGCATGTTCACTATCAGGCATGGCAACCTTATTGTCAACTTTCTTTCCACTCCTAAGGGTTGTAATAGAGTTTACATGATTATACGATTTCTATGCTTTAGGATTGGGTTGAGTTTGACTAGGAAACTTACCTTTTTCCCTCAAAGACTCATTTATATGACTAACCTGGGTTTTCAACTCGTAAATAGCCTGAGAGTTAGCCTGACCTATTCTCTTATTTTCTTTTATATCTTGAGCAAAAGATTGCTGAAACTGCATAGTGTTACGAGTTAACAAAGCAAGAGACTCTTCTAAACTCATAATCTTCTTATCCGAAGGGTTCTGAAACTGTGCCGGGGATGAAGGATTCTTATGATGGACAAAACCTGGGGGATCTTGAGAGTTACTAGACTGACCTTGATTCTGGCCCTTAGACCAAGAAAGGTTGGGATGGTTTCTCAAGCCAGGGTTATAGGTTTCTGAATAAGGGTCAAACTTCTGACGGTTATCGAATCTAGTGTTGTTATAAAGAGCATTGGCTTGCTCTTCAACAGTATGGTCTTCCCAAAAAAGCTTTATTCTACCACTAGTACCACTAGAATGACCTAATTCCAACGCTTCTAACCTTTTGGCTATGGCTGCTATTTTAGCATCTGACTCATAGGATTCTTCTACCCTATTGACATTTCCTCTACTTAGAAGAATTGTTTTCTGGGGTTCCCTATTATTTTCCCATTGTTAGGTCTTATTGGCGATTTCATTCAAAAATGTCATCGCCTCATCAACAGTTTTATTCTCAAACCCACCTGTGCATAAGGACTCAACCATGGTCGTTGTTGAATGGTCTAAACCCTCGTAGAGGATCTGAACTAACCTAACCTTCTCTAAACCATGATGAGGACATTGAGAAATTAAGTCATTGAACCTTTCTAAATACCTATATAAAGATTCTCCCTCTTGTTGAGCAAAAGTACAAATTTGTGTCCTAATAGACGATGTTTTGTGCCTTGGGAAAAACTTATGTATAAAGGCATATGTAAGTTGTTCATAGGTTTCAATTGACTCAGAATCCAAACTATACAGCCAAGATTATGCTTTATCTTTTAAGGAAAAGGGGAATAACCTAAGTTTCAGTGCATCATCACAAAGGTTGGGAGCATCTGTAAAGTCCCAGGTTTGAGTTCATAATTTGCCTCGGTTTCAGCTAACTTGATACAAGACGGACGAGAGGTCCTAGTTGGGTTCAATAAAGCTTTTAAAGTTGCCATTTATGGCACTACCAAAGGACTAGGAGAACTTTCTTCACAAAGACGCAGATTCTCAAAACTGAAGTTTCCAAAAACGGGGCTCTCTAAAGAAGAGTCTTCGAGCTCCCCGTCTTCACAAGAAGAACTACTAGGTTTATCACTAATCAGACGACCTAGAGTGTTTCTTTTCCAAGCCCGTTCTACCTCGGGTATACACTAGAAAAACAAAACTAAAAAGAAAAGCCCTAAAAGGGAAGGGAAGTTCTATGCAAACACAAACAAGGATGACTCCACCACAGCAAACCTACTGAATTCTAGCAAACAAAAAGCATGATGGCTCCACTTAGATTGTTTCTAGACGAGCTTCTAATCCTTCGAAAGGGAATTCGTTACAATTTAAGAAAACCCCTCTGGAGTCAATCCGAGTCAAAGTAAGTTGAATTGAGGCGAGGGAAGCTCAGTGGAGCTTTGATATCCAAGGCCTCACCGCTATCACAAGGCGGCGCATTCACGCATTCAACTCACAGAGACCATCATGAACTTCGAAGTATGCTAAAAGAGTAACCAATATTTTTCGAATGACTGTCCTATTAAGCTCGTTACCCTATAGGTCTCGTTCTAGTCAAAATTTTAGGCTTAGGTTCGCGTTAGGTTTCGTTTTCCTAATGCGGGCAAGAAGGGAATGGTGATGAAATCCGAACCCTTATCTTGTATTGTCCAGGCCTTTCCCTTTACTAGGAATTTAAAAACAGACCAAATTCGTCCTCAATCAATGAATCACCTTAAGGAATACAGTAACTCGCTTACAGGAGATTCGCAAGTGTTTCGATGGACTTACCTCCCGTACCAGACGGGGGATGAACTGTTGAAGTCGACTCGGGCCACGACTCCTATGTCATGTACGAACCCGAGGGGCCGAGACGATATCGTAATCGTCGTCCTTCCCTGCACACAGTTTGTATTTAAAGTACCCTTCCGTAGGGTAAAAATAACTTAAAAATGTCCAACGTCACAGTCCAAGTCCAAAGTAAAGTGCAAAAATATTATAAAATTTCCTAATACAATTCTAAAAAAAAAATTAAAAATTAAAAATTAAAAAAAATAATAAAACTAAATGCTAAAAAAAAAATTATTTGTCTTCTTTTTTTCTTTTCTTTTAGCTTTAAGCTTTGTTCCAAGTCCTTAGTATCCAACTTCAAACCTGCAAATCAAAGACACACCCAAAGAAACGTAAAAAGGAACAAATGAAAATAATAATAAAAAAAATCTAAAAATGCTACCTAAACCCAAATCCGCGTCGGCGACGCCAAAAATTTGATGTGTTTTCAAAGTTGTTGTATATAGTGATAAAAGGGTTGTTTTAAGACTTGTGAAGGCAATGAATTTTAGACTTAATAAAAATAAAGCAAGTTAATTTTCAAAGAGTGATGTCAAGATTTAAAATGGACTAAGGCTCCGGATTCACTATTACTTCAAGTTGATTGGTTAGAAAAATATTTCATAATTATATCTAGCTCTTTTTCCATTAAATCACTTATTAATCTATAAGGTGTCCAAATATTAAATTGTAATCCTTAAGCATGATTTATCAAAGAATTAATTCTAAGCATAAAACATCAAACTGATTCACAACTAGTTAAGAAAACCATTTTTCTCTTTTTTTATTGATCCAAGTGAATTAAATAAAATAAATAATTAAGAAATTATAAAAAGAATTTACCAATCAAACATGAGTGAATAGCTCCTCCGTCGCCTCAGTCACCAGGTATTTTAGCCGCTCATCATGTTGGAAAACCTCTCAAAATATTTCATTGATGCTCAAAAGTGTTTTACAATGAAGAGAAAGAGAAGTAAATAGTATAAAACAGGATTCTGCGGCCCACAGAAGGCGTCCAGAATCAACGACACAAAGATAGTGTTGTTGGTACAATGACTCAGTCGCGGAAAGGAGTGGAAAAGTGTCGCAATAAAGCGACAGTTTTTAACGACTTTCCTGCATCGTCCAATGTTCTTCGTGTTCTTCAGTTCCAGCAGCAGCAGGAACTTCTTCTTCACAGCGCCTAGTTCTTCGATTTTACGTCTCTATTCTCTTCCAAACTCTCCCTAAACTTGCTAGCCTTTCCCAAACTGTTTTTCCTTGTATTTATAGTGAATTGGAGCCAAAAATCCGACCATTGATTGCATATATTCTCCATTTAATCCAAATATTATCGGCTGCCAATAATAACGAAAATTTCCATTTTTAATCCCATGGACGCGTTAACTTTGATCCTGCACGCTCCCAAATGTCTTCTCCACGCCTCAACACTCTTCCAACGCTAGTAGGACTCTTCCATGCACAAAAGAACTCCATTTTTGCTCGTGTTACAGTGCACGTGCTCTATTTTGGGCTCAAGGATCATCACGCGTTTTGCAGCCACTTCTGATCGAACCCACTGCCCATAATGTGTTCCTCATGCCACATCACATCTTCCTACCAAGTTTGAGCGATTGAATCTCCCTAAAACACCTTCATTTTGTTGATTGAAACTATAGCAGTTGAGAACTTCATTTCCCGCCAAAAAAAAAGAAGTTTTTGAATTTAAAGAGATGAAGTGCCCCTAATCGTCTGTGGAGTGTAAATAGCAAATGCCCAACTGAGGTCCCCCTTAGTAATTGGATTGCCCCTTAACCAAAATGAGAGTCTGAATAACGAATGTCCTTCGGGATGCCCCGCATAATTTTACGAGCAGATCTTTCCAAAAATGTTTATTTCCTAAAAATACATAAAAACACAATATTAGTACAAAAATAGAGTTCCAACAATACGGACATTGAGGACAATTTAGACACAAAAATGTGTCTATCAACCAGTGAAATGGGCATGTTGGATTTCTCTGGCAGAATGGTGGTTTAATACCACATACCATTCCAGTCTCAAGCTGACACAATTTCAATCCATGTATGGCTATGACCCTCCCCAGTTTGGCTTGCACTCTTATTCTACCATATCTAACTCAAATGTGGCATATTATGAACACCAATGCAAAGTATTGTCAGAGGTGTTGCAGCAGAATCTACTTGAAGCTCAGCACTGCATCAAGAAACAGCTGACAAGAAATGGGTTGAGCGATCATTCAATGTGGGAGATTGGGTTTACCTACGACTGCAGAATATCGACAAACCTCAGTTCAACTGCGCAAGAACCTTAAACTGTCAGCCAAATTTTTTGGTCCTTATCAGGTGCTGCAATGGATTGGTCAGGTATCCTACAAACTTCAACTGCCTCATACTTCTCGTATCCATCCCATTTTTCAGGTTGCTCAATTAAAGAAGAAGGCGGGTGAAGGAGCTCTTCCCCAAACAAGCTTACCTTCCCTAGACAGATATGGATTGATGAAGGTCAAACCAGTTGCAGTTGTTGATTCTCGGGTGATTATCAAAGGTCGTCAACATGTTCCACATCTTCTAGTTTAATGGTCTCACGCTGCTGATGGTGATTACTGCTTGGAAGATACCACATGCATCACATCTAAGTTTCCTAAATTTATAGTTGAGGACAAGTATAAGCTGTAGGGGTGGGAACTTGTCATGTCCCATGATAAGGGCACCCCGAGTCCTTGAGTGTATTTATCATTATGTGTGTGTTTGGCTCGTGTGGCTTGTGAGTGTAGAAGAGTGGTATCGTGTGGGTGGCACGAGTGCCTTTATTCTGACCCTACTTGTTTCTTTTAATGTATGAGAAATTGACTCTAAGTTTTTGTTCTTCTGCCTCTCGAGATTTTTCTCTAATTCATATATTAGATCTTGTAGAATTAGAACTGATCATTATTTGTAGTGTAGATCACTACAACATACCAAACTTGCGAAATTCTACGAGTTCTAGCATACCTAGCAACTTTATCAGCCGGCTTGTTTTCTTATTTATAAAAAGGATGTTTTTCTAAATTAAATTTTATCTCTAAAATTTAAACTTGGTTCTCCCATGTTGTTATTTGGAAATCTTCATTGACTGCACTGATCAACAATGTCACTTCCATCTCGAAGCAAACACTTTGTAATCCCAGTTTAGCCGCGCACTGCATAGCTTGTAGTAGACCTCCATACTATGCAGATCCACATTCAAGAGTCGATTGGCCCGGGTACAACTTTCTTGGATGAATCGCCCTGCAAAAGAATGACAAATAAGCCCCTTCCTGAATGACAAGTCGAACCAACAATTTTAAAAGAAGCATTACAATAGATTGAGTAATAAAGATCAGTTGAGTGGTGTGCATTTGATAATAGACAGACTACTAATAATAATAGTAACACCAGGTTGGTGTTTCAGCACAATTTTCTTCTTTGTGGAGTTGTTAAGCAATTCGATTAGCCTGATAATCTCAATCGGATTTGGTTTAATATTCTCAAAGACACATCTACAATGTTCCTTCCAAATTTCCCAAGTTGTATTTGTCATCTTGATCCATTACTAAACCAACTTTTGATCAATTCTTACACACTTGTGTTGGATTCAACATAATTCTTCTTGCTCCTGGTCGAGATGTCCATACTGCTCTGGGGAAACGACACTCCCACAGTATATGTCTTGTAGTTTTAATTCCTTGAATTGATATCACATCTTGCATTGTTCACCAGAGTTGTTCATCACTCTAGCCATTCTCTCATTTGATGGGGCGATATCTGTGATGCATTTCCATATGAAATGTTTTGCCTAGGTAATGTAGGAACATCCCAAAGCTTTTTTGAGAACTTAGACTAAGTCAGTGTCAGCTGTTGCGTTGTTGTTCTTCATTAATATATACGATTTCTGGGGTAATTATTCAGGAAATCGACATAGGACAGACGTATTTTTATTTCTGTTTTGCCTTTGTAGATGACCTTTTTATGTACTGTGTCCGCATTGAATAGGTTGGTGTTTTGTGATTATTTAGTGCTTTTGATAATTGCAGCAGGAAATTTTTTATAGCTAGAAATCTTTATTGCAGTCTCGATTGCAAGCTCAGTAGTCAATACCTAATTGCGATATTTACTTAAACTTGGATAAATCATTTTGGCCCATCTGCTTTAGGAAAGTATGTGTGTGGTTGAGAAAGGTGATCATAAATGGACAGATAAGTAGGGGGGCGTCAAGTGGTAACGGCTGTTTATGATTACCGGGGGTACCACCATTTGTGTGGTCCAAAAAGAAGAAAATCTAAAATTTGGTCAAAAAAAGCAACCAATAATTGGATTAATTGCATTGATATTAGTGATTCACTTCTAGAGAAGACTATTTCATTCTAAATTCTAACTTTGAGATGCCTTTTCTTAAATGTACAAAAGGGCAAAAAATTATGATGATCCATCTGTAATCTATCGACCCTCCATCAACGGAAAAGCTAGAGTTTTGTGTATATATATATCTCACCATCAGACACGTGTATATAGAAAAATACGTGGAAAGCATGCAGGCCAGGACATCAAAATACGATGCACTACGGAACACCAAATAAACTCCAAGGAGTTACTTTATCTCATCCCAAAAGAAGCTAAGATCAACGGTGGAGAGAAAGTTAGCTGACACGAACGTGACAGGGGCAGAAGACACTTGTCTGATACGAGCAGGCATCTCAACCACCTTCATTAAACACTCTGAGCAGTATACGTGTCGACCAACCCGTGGAACGAGCGAGGATGTCTCTGCGTGATCAAGTGGCAAACGCAGACCTTTGCGTGATGGACACAAGACACTAGAAGATAAGGTTCCAACGGCCTTCAGATATGGGTCCCACACTCTAACCCTATAAATACCCCCTCTCCACCAAGAGGAAGGGGGATCGGAAAAATCAGGAAGGGAAGGAGAGAGAGATTGCAAGTGTAAGTTAATCCTTTAGAAGAGAAAAACATGTAAACCCAAAAGTCATTCGACTACTCTTGTAACCGTGAAGAATATAGTGAAACAACAAACCCCGTGGACGTAGGCCTTAGTGCTGAACCACGTAAACCTCGGTCTTGTTTACATTTCAGCACTTTATATTTGTCTAACCCCATGGATCTTTACTTATACGTTTTGCTTTCTTTGTTTTTACCTATATCCCGTGCGCAAACGCCTCGCACGGAGTTGTTAGATGAGGCTATGATAAACCCGAAGGTTTTGAGCCAAGGAATCAACACTCGGATATCATCACCACAAATCTCTCTAGATTACGATGATTGGTTGTGAGCATTCGGATGCCTTCGTGATTTGTGTGTTCACAATTTGGCGCTAGAAACAGGGACTTCGTCCCGGTAAAAGATTTATCTTGTCCTGTGATTTCATTTTAAATTGGCATATGATTGCTTTGATTTATCATCTCGGACCGTATAGATCATTTGTTAACTTTATTATATTCAAAAAACCACCTATTATCTTCGATAAGATTTATTGTTTTGATCCGTGGATTTACGTTTTTCTTTAGATCTCGTGCGAACCAATCTCTCAGGGGGGTTTTCATAGTTTTTTTTTAAAAAAAATCTACTTGCATTTTTAAAAGGATCTCTTTTAATAAAACTTTAACCCGTGTATTGTAACTCGTATGTATTAATCCTCTCCTGGAAGAAGATATTTCGCCAACTAACCCGATTCACGCGGATATTCCTGTTTTTCGTTGTTTGAAATTCCTTGTGCAGAAAGAACGTATTGTGAGTAAAGAAGGTGAGTTTCTGCGAGATTTCATTGTCGACCAAAGGACCCGTGATGGAAAAGACGCAGGAAGCAGGAAAATCCAAAGCTTTGTCAAAGGAAACACCCAAGACAACCCCGATCATCACCCGAAGCAAGCAGAAAGGAGACAAATCTAAAATGACCATTCAAAGGCAAGATACTGCGGAAATAACTTCACCTATGAACGCTAATTCAGTTGCAGCAGCGGCTCTCAGAGCAGCGGCGACAAAGTACGTTGCGGCTGCGGTAGTCCCGAAGGCTGCAGAGGCTAGCAAAACTTGCGCTATGAATCAACTTCATCAACCAAGAGAAAGGGTGGATGAATCCAGAACATTCCAACACGTGCACCTTCCAACTTTTGGAATGCCACCAACAAATGATCAAAATCAAACCACACCGGCGGCTCTAGCACCACAGAGGGGCACTCACCCCTATTTGGAAATGCCAGCAACCGAAGCTGAACCTCTGCCACCTTTAGTGCAGACCTTAGAGGAAGGCGGCACCATGGCCGTAGTGGCACGCGCTGGGACTCCCAATCAGGGGTCCAACCAATCACATCGACTTATGGATGAGCTTGAGGAACTGAAGAATATCCAGCAGGTTTACGCAGATGCTGTAGCCCTGTTGGCCAGAGAAAATCAAGATTTAAAGGAGCGGATTGCTCTAAGCACGAAGACCAGCCAACAACTTGATGAGGCAAATTCCAAAGCACCAGAGCCAAACCGAGACTGTAGAGTCGTCATAGCGGCTAATGGAGACGCGACTAGGGGAAGTAGCGTATCCGACCCGGATTATGATGACGGAGAGTCAGACGGTAACGAGCAGAATAACTTAGGGCACCACCGCGCGATGGAAGAGCTACGAGATGAGATGATGGCCGAGATCAGGAAATTAAAAAATAGACAAGGCGGGGGGAGGTTAGAATAGGTCATGAGAGAAGCTAACTCTACGCCCTTAACTCATCGCTTGGCCAACACCCCTATTCCACTGAAATGCCCTGTCCCAACGTTCGAATGCTATGATGGATCCAGTGACCCTGCTGCACATATTCGGTACTACAACTGTGTCTTAGCTAGATGGGGTCAGAACGACGCCGTACTCTGTAGATACTTCCCGTCAAGCCTGAAGGGATCGGCATTATCATGGTTTGATAATCTGACACCAAACTCCATCCACTCATACGACCAACTCGCAGAGAAATTCTTAAGAACATACATGTACAACAAGACTGTAAACACTGGAATGGATAAGCTCTTTTCACTAGCGATTGGCTACAAGGAAACCACGAGGGAGTACACTAACAGATGGCACAAGATCTGCCAAGCCATAGGGAGCGTGGACCCAGTGGTAAGCATCAATTGCTACAAATGGGGATTAGACCGAATGAGTCCCCTATTTGTTGAAATTCATGGAAGCGTGCCTAAGACAGAGGGAGATCTTCGAATAACTATCGAAAAGCACGCTCGACTTGAAGAAATTCAACGGTAAAACCCGAGGGCATATCCGCAGAGATCTCACCGCACCAATTCAGCGGAACAAACCAATGGTGCCAAAAGGAGTTGCTCAGTGGAGAGACCTCACGAAGATAGGAAGTAACGAAGGGATGAACGAAGAACAAGTGACCGAAAATTCGAAGATCAAGTTTACACGAAACTCAATGCTAGGTATGCTCGTATCCTACGAGATATCAAAGGGATGGAAAACCTGGAGTGGCCATGGTCTAAGGGAAAGCATCCCCCGAGATCCGAGAAGTCTAAAGATTACTGTGAATATCATTGTTTCAACGGACACCAGGCCGAAAAGTGTAAGAACCTTAAAATAATGATCCAAAATTTAATTGATGCGGGAGAGCTCAAACATTACGTACGAAAGGATGTTAGCGAGGATAGATCAAAGCGAACCAAACCAGTCCAACTTCCGGAAGGAAACTGAACAATCAACACCATCTCGTGTTCCGAAGCCACAAGGCCCTCACTTACAGCGCAGATAGGAAAGAGGTTACGGAAGCAATTCGAAGACCGCTGCGAATTTTATAAGGTCGATGGGATAGTGGTGGACGAGCACGAGGAATGGATGGAATCTCCTATCATCTTCGATGCCGAGGATATCGAAGAAGATATGGAAGACCATAACGATCCCTTGGTCCTAACACTACCAGTAGCTGGATGTAACCTCAAAAAGATCCTCATAGACGGGGGAAGCTCCGTAAACGTCCTATTTTACGATGCATTCAAACGGATGAAGCTCCATGATGAAAAGTTAATGACCTCTTATTACACCATCTAGGGATTCAATGGAGCAGCCACGAAGCCCTTGGGAAACATCGTGTTGCAGGTTAACGCAGGGCCCATGAAACTAGAAACCCGATTCAGTGTGGTGGACACCCCTTCCCACTACAACGCTATTATTGGACGAAAATGGATACATAAACTCAAAGGAGTTGCGGCAACGTACCACCAATATCTCATATTTCCAACACCTGAGGGAGTAATGGAAATCAAGGGAGATCGGGTCACTACGAGAGAGTGCCAGGCCACCCAGGATCATATCAACAACGAGCAAGAAGAGCAGCGAAAAATCCGAAGAGTAAAAAATAAAGAAACCGTGAAAGAGAAGGCCATAGACCTGTTCCTCAAGGAAACTACAGGGAAGGGCTTGACGAAAGATGATAATGTCCTAAGCACAGAGACAAGTACTTCAACAACCAGCGAAGAACAGAAACACGCTAAATAGCAATTAAAGAACGTCCCAGTCCTCGGAAATCCGAAGCCTGTGTTCACACCAGTGGAGCCCGTAAAAGAAATCAACATAGGAACGGAAGAAAACCCGAAGATGATCAAAATAGGGACCATAATGGACGAAGGAAGGGAAGATTCTTTAACCAAATTACTTAAGGAATACGCGGATGTGTTCGCCTGGAAGCTAGGAGATATGCCGGGGATTGACCCAAAAGTTATCCAACACGAGCTACGCATCAAACCGGGCACGCCCCCGTTCAGGCAGAAAATACGAAAAGTAGCTCCAGAGTATCATGAGGCAGTAGAAACAGAACTTCGGAAACTACTAGACGCAGGATTTATCAAGGAAGTCAAGTATCCTACCTGGATCTCCAACATGGTCATTGTTCCTAAGAAAAATGGAGGGGTTAGAATATGCATCGACTTTACTAATCTCAACAAGGCATGTCCAAAGGACACCTATCCCCTGCCGAGCATAGACCAGCTGGTAGAAGCAGTAGAAGGATATGAAGAACTGTCATTCATGGATGGACATTCTGGCTACAACCAAGTGGCCCTGGCAGAAGAAGATCAGCCACACACAGCGTTCTACACCCCACATGGGCTTTATTGCTACACTAGAATGCCCTTCGGACTTCGAAACGCAGGGGCAACATACTAAAGGATGGTCGATGCTATCTTCAAGACATGGATTGGAGGAACCTTAGAAGTCTACGTTGACGACATGCTCATCAAAAGCAAGCTGCGTAAAGATCACCACCAGGATCTGAGGAATATCTTCGAAGCAATGAGAAAACATCACATGAAAGTGAATCCGGAGAAATGTACTTTCGGTGTCACCTCGGGGAAATTCCTCGGGTATCTGGTAACAAAAAGGGGCATCGAGGTAGACCCAGAAAAGATTCAATCCATAGTAGAGATGCCGTCCCCAAAGAATTTAAAGGAAGTACAAAAACTCAACGGATCCATAGAAGCGTTGGGCAGATTTATTGCCCGATCCTCGGACAAATGCAAACATTTCTTCAATATTCTCAAAAAAGGGAGCAGGTTCGAATGGACCGTTGAATGCGAGGAAGCATTCCAAAAAATCAAAGAACACCTAGCCTCAATCCCGATCCTGCAGAAGCCAGATCCTGACGAGGTTTTGGCACTGTACATAGCAGCAACAGAAGACGCAGTCAGCGCAGTATTGGTCAAAACCAATACAAAGATAGAACAACCTATCTATTACGTCAGCAAGACCCTCAATTATGCGGAAAGGAACTATACTAAGATTGAATAGCTCATCCTCGCATTGGTGTGGGCTACTCAAAAACTGAGAACCTACTTCCTAACTCACCTCGTCAGGGTCCCATGCAAAGCACCATTGGAAGCAGTCCTCAAAAGCACGGGAAAAGTGGGCCGAATAGCCAAATGGAACACCCATCTGGACCAATTCAACATCATTCATGAAATTCAACATTCTCGGAAGTCCCAAGTTCTGGCGGATTTCTTAGCAGACCTCCCCCTTGACAACGACGAAGATATTAAGGGAATACCAGAAGCCGAGGAAGAAAACAAGGATCCAATGGATATCCTCGAACCTGCGAGTCAAATACAATGGGAAGTCTTCGTCGACGGATCCAAAAATAAGGAAGGAGCAGGAATAGGCATTGTCATTATCACCCCAACCGGAGAAAGGATTATACAGGCACTTAGGTTAGAATTCAAAGAGCATACCAACAACATCGTTGAATACGAAGCTGTCGTACATGCCCTCCGTATAATAATAGAGATGGGGGTAACCGATGTAAGGATGACAAGTGATTCGCAGCTTGTCATACGACAAATAGGGCTCGAGTATAATGCGTACGATGACACCCTCTCAGCTTACATGGCCTTGGTCCAAACATTGGCATCGCAAATACCGAACATTAAGTTCCGGCACTTATGCAGAAGGGACCTCAGGCACGCGGATGCCCTAGCATATATATCATCCATGCTGAGGGATAAAAACGTCGAAGCTATTAAAATAGCAAGGGTATACGAGCCTTCGATTGCATCTCAATTTTCCTTCGCTACCAATCAAGATACAGTGGAAGAAAATATCGAAGACCAGGTAGGAGAAGACATCCATAACGACTTTGACGAAGAAGATATCCTGTCAAGAGCAAATCAAGACGAATACTTCAGCAACGAAGATGACTGGAGAGTGACGATCCATGCCTTTCTCGAAAAGGGAAGCTTACCTGCGGATCAGAAACAAGCTAGGAAGATACTCTCCAAAGTAGGAAGATATGATCTTCGGGATGGGGTCCTGTACAAGAAATCCTTCCTTGGACCATTACTACGTTGCTTGTCCCGGAAAGAGGGGCATCGAATTCTAAAAGATATCCATTATGGTGACGCGGGGAATCATAGCGGCATGAGATCACTAGCTGACAAAGAAAAAACGCAAGGATATTACTGGCCGACAATGATATAGGACGCCGCGAGGATGTCCCGACGGTGTGAAGAATGTCAGCGCTTCGCCAAAAAGATCCAAGCGCCGGCAACAATGTTAAACTCCGTCGATAGCCCGTGGCCATTTTCAAAATGGGGCATATACATCGTCGGACCTTTCATCGAAGGATCAGGGAAAAGACGATTTTTGATAGTAGCCACGGACTACTTCAGTAAATGGGTGGAGGCTAAGGCCTTGGACAGGATCAGAGACGTGGATGTATTTACTTTCATATTCCAGAACATCATTTGCAGATTCGGTATACCCGCCGAAATTGTATCTTATAATGGTAAACAATTACAGGGGAAAAATATAGACATGCTCTTCGATACTTTCAAGATAAGAAAGAACAAGTCCACCCCCATATACCCTCAAAGAAACGGGCAAGCGGAAGCTACCAATAAGACCCTCGCCCTTATACTCAAAAAACAATTATACGAGCATAAAAGGAGATGGTGTGAACAGCTGCACAATGTGTTATGGGCATGCAGGACAACGCGAAGATCCGCCACTGGGGAATCCCCGTTTCTTCTCACTTATGGAGCTGAAGCAGTCATCCCTACAGAGATACTCATGCCAACCACAAAGACCGAAGCGTGGGAGAAAAATCTCACAACAGACATGATGTTAGAGAGATTGGACGACCTAGAACAATGAAGGGAAGCAGCATTACAGAAGATGGAAAATTACCAGCGAAGACTTGCAAGGGAGTACAACAAAAAGGTAAAGCTTCGGAATTTTGTAGAAGGGAAGTATGTGTTAAGAACAATCCCACAATATCAACGAGAGAAGAGATTGGGAAAGTTAGCACCTACGTGGGGAGGACCTTTTATAATACATGATATTACGGGAGGTGGTTCCTACTACCTTCGTAATCTGAAAGGCGAAGTCCTCCGACATCCTTGGAATGCTAAGTGGCTCAAACCATACTTCCCATAGGTGCAACGCAGCCTTGAAAATTCGTGAAGGGTACCAGAAGAAGAAGCGAGTGTGAACACTATACATGTTTCTATCTCTGGACGAGGAATTGCAGGCCTCAACCTATCAATCAAACAAGCTTTCTATGTATCCACTAAACCTATCGATAATATTGGGGAAAGTAGTTAATCTACAATCTCTCAGGGCTCCCCCGTCAGTGTCCATAAGTGTAAGACCAGGGGGAAGGCACCCAGCAGAAAGAGATACCCAACCAATCTTAAGGCAACGGGTAGACGGAATGGGTGTATGTAAATTTTTTAACCCCATATCCTAGAACGTTGCCTCGGCCCCCACCGTCTGGGAACCCTCTGGCCAAGGGTTCGCTAGCGGGGAGACAGGTCTCAAGCCGATCACGAAGGTACCTCCCTTCGGGATCGCACCCAAACACTTAAAATCCTTTTTTATTTTTAGAGTCTTTCATCACAATGCATAAAATAAAAACAAACCAACATTGCAGGTATATCAAGAAAAGGATCCATTTCATAAAGAACGATTACAAAAAGTGAAGGGCCAATTCAAGGAAGAGTACACGTCAAAAAATATTCCTTTTATATGATACTAGCAAAAAATATTCTTTTTACATAATTACAAAAAGTGGAGGGATAATGACGCTGCGGTCTCTACAAAATGCAGCGGTCTCTACCTAGATGATGCTGCCCCATCAGCAGGATCGTTCCGAAGACTTGAAGGGACGCTCCCACCAGATGAGGGTCCCGAGGAGCCAGGCAAGGCAGCAGGAACTGGACGACGTAGATAATTCTTCACAAGACCATGCTCGTTCTTTAGGCCAAGTTCTATCTTCTCTAGCATCTTGTTCGTCTCCTCAGCCAATTGACACCGAGCCTTGTGCTTAATAACTATCGTCCGTTGTTGGGCTTGGGATAACAATGAAGACAGACGACTCACTTCTTTAGAAGCAGCACCGACGGCCTCTTCGCGGGATGTCGCCAAACTCTTAAAATGCTTAGTTTGTTCTTCCTGCTGCACTAAGGAAGATTGAGCCTTTTCAAGTTTTTCATTAGCAACGCGAAGTTGTCCCTCGAGTTCTGAAAAAGACAACACCAGGGAGTTAGCACAGAAAAGACACAATCACACTCGATGGAATAGGGTTATACCTTCGACACAAGCCGAAGCCTCTTCATACTCATTAACAACTGCATCTCGCGCTTCATCAAGATGATCATATTCCGCGGATAATTTCTTATAATCTAGCTGAAGCTTGGTGAGAGTAAATTGACTGGCATCTAATTCTACCTGCTTCATCGAATCCATGTGACGAAGGTGGTCAACTTCTTTGTTTATCTGCGATACCCCCTTGCTCAATCTGTACATACACACTTCAATATTCCTCTCAGACTCAGCCTGACGAGCTACTTCAACGCGGGACGCGGCAAGGGCCTTGCTTAGAGCATGGGATTCGGCACGGGCATTGTCCCTTTCTCTGATAAGACACCGCGCACTATCCTCAACTCCTGGAAAAGGAAGGGATCGAGCCTTTTGTAATTCCTCTTCCAGAAGTTGTATCCTAGACTCCAACAAAGAAGTACGCTCACGGGATTCCCGCAGACTATCACGTGTCCACAGCAGCGTACCATTAAATAAAGCACGGTCATGGTTATCCAGATTTGGCATGTCGACCATCTGAACATGCCTTGCGCGCCATACCTCATCCCGAGCATCCCATTTCTTGGCTTCACTTTTAATTTTCTGAACAAGCTCTTTAATACGAGATTTCTATCGTGCCCTTTCGTTTCGAAGCCATATCAGCTCGGGGACACCACCCACTGGAGATAGGGTGGGGAGACTCAGACAGAACAACTAAGAAATAGAGGAATGACGACACACTGCGAGGGAAAAAGAGAAAAAAAAAAAAAAAAAAAGAACCAAACCTGTGAAAGCTGAAACTTGGCCGCGAGTTTGCTCTAACTCAGCGCGAACAACAACAAGCTCTGAACGAAGACTGGCCTCCGCTTCACCCAGCTTTTCTTTCTCCTTGAGGCTTTTCTTCAGCTCTTCTATTTCCACCTCATCCGCAGATAATTCCTTTTCTCTGTGACGAAGCTTAGCCTCGAGCTTCAGAGATTTCGCTTTGAAGAACTGATACAACACGCTGTTACAATGCTCACTCCTCATCATCTACACATCAAAACGAAAAACATTATTTCACCGAAGAATAGGATCGTCACGTAGAAGTACGTACGAAAATTTACCTCTAAGACACGCTGCTGAGGAAAGCCATATTGATACCCGTCGGCTATGGCCATCATATCTGCAACGGAAGTAGGAGGCTCCGACACAAGGGTAGCTTCGGGAACACTCAAATTTCTTCCCCAGGCCTCAGCCACCCGCGCCTTGGAAGACATTTCCATCATACGACGGGTATACGCGTCAGAATCCTTTTCACCAACAACAACAGGGGAGGGATGAGGGAAAAATAGCAGATTCTTTTCCTTAAGCCAACCACTTCGATAACGGTAGCGTGCCACTCGTAGTCATGGTCGCGCTTGATCCTCTCGCGGGCCGGGAAAAGTTTCCGCTGACTAGACCCCTCCGTGCCGGGAACATACTTCAGCTTGGCATCGCTGACCTCATTTAACAAACGAATTTCTCCCCGAGGAGCAGCGAGATTCCGGAGGCTGACACTCCATGGCTTACGGTTCCTACTGTTGACATAATCACCGAAGAAGTTATTGAAATTCTCAGGAGTATACCATTCCTTCTCCGCGGGATTGGGAACGTAACAAGTCATTGTCGTCTCCCCCTTACTCCGCAGATAGCATTCCTTCAGGGCGCGGAGATAATTCCCCGATAGTTGCGATACAGAACGGCTGTGAGTATTGGTGGAAGAGCCTTCACGACTAGCAAGAACATCATAGTAGAAGGAATCACCTTACTTGTACAACGGCAGCATAAGACCATCTTTGAACGCACCAACCGTGGTCAACAAATGAAATTCATCGAACTCATACTTTGAGATAAGCTCATAAGTAATATCATCCTCAGGGCATAGAAACGAACCTCGAAGGCTTGCAGCTCATGCTTTTCCTTGAAAATCTCGAGATCAATATGCTTGAACGTTACTTTTTTCTTGCTGACCGAAACGCTGCGTATCAATGGGGCAGCCTCATCCTCCTCGGCGGGACCGGATAAACCAACGAATGCCTCGGAAGCCTTTCTCTTCAAAGAAGGATTTTTTGAAGATTCAGCCCTCGGAACACCACCTTTTGTACTCTTCCCTTTAAAAGAAGTTGTAGGAGGGGGCGGCAGAGGATGCTCGGGCACTAGAGAACGTAGAGGAGGAACATCAAAAGCGACAGCACGAGTCGGTGTGTGCGTACTCCTAACATCATCAGGAGGACGAGACACCGCGCGATCAAAGACTTTTCGAGCCCCAGAAAGATTTGTCAAAGGAACTTCTTCCCTAGAAGATGAGGCCTTCGCCCCAGAAGAAACTCGACTTCTACGAACATCATCTTGAGACTCTCTACGCGGAGGAGATCTCGATAGACCAGAACCAGGAGTCTGATAAGGAAGCCGCGGACGGTCAGACATGGCTGCGAAAAGATTAATCATAAACAAGTCAAAAACAAACTCGAGGACATTACCAACGATCAAAAAACCACATAAATAGAAATCCACACACGACAACGCAGAAACCCTAAAATTAGCATACGTGATCGAAATTCCATAAAATCCCTACCCTAACAAGGGCTTCCTTGATTTAAGACGAAGAACAGGGGAAAAATAGCATGCAAGCATTGAAATAAGTTCTTCATCACAAACAAGGAACAACAGTAACAGAAAATTTACAAATCAACAAAGCCTAAAACCATGGAAACAAAGAAAAGAACAACTTACCAGTAAAAACAGCAGCAGAAAGAACAAATCAGAAATAAAGAGGAGGCAAGTGTGATTAATGCTCAGTGGAAAGAATTTAAGGGCTGAAGAATGAAGACTGACAGAGAATTTAAGGGCTGAAGAATGAAGACTTCCAGAGAATTTAAGGGCTGAAGAATGAAGACTGACAGAGAATTTAAGGGCTGAAAAACGAAGAATTAAAATCGAGAGAATGTTTAGGAAGAATGAAATTAATTTTCTTTCTCTCCTTAATATACCCGAAAGAAAGAGAAGGAAATTAATGGAGGAATGGGAAACGTGCCTGTTACATGAGCAGTTAATGCACAAATAAAAGACGTGCCCAAGTATCTAGGAAAAGTTATTAGGAGAGATAGAAGAATATGCAAAGACTGTTTTCTTCAATGCACCCATTAAACATTCAAGCCCGAAGAAAAGGGGAAAATTGTGGATACATATATCTCACCATCAGACACGTGTATATAGAAAAATACGTGGAAAGCATGCAGGCCAGGACATCAAAATACGATGCACTACGGAACACCAAATAAACCCCAAGGAGTTACTTTATCTCATCCCAAAAGAAGCTAAGATCAACGGTGGAGAGAAAGTTAGCTAACACGAACGTGACAGGGGCAGAAGACACTTGTCTGACACGAGCAGGCATCTCAACCACCTTCATTAAACACTCTGAGGAGTATACGTGTCTATCAACCCGTGGAACGAGCGAGGATGTCTCTGCGTGATCAAGTGGCAAACGCAGACCTCTGCGTGATGGACACAAGACACTAGAAGATAAGGTTCCAACGGCCTTCAGAGATGGGTCCCACACTCTAACCCTATAAATACCCCCTCTCCACCAATAGGAAGGGGGATCGGAAAAATCAGGAAGGGAAGGAGAGAGAGATTGCAAGTGTAAGTTAATCCTTTAGAAGGGAAAAACATGTAAACCCAAAAGTCATTCGACTACTCTTGTAACCGTGAAGAATATAGTGAAACAACAAACCCCGTGGACGTAGGCCTTAGTGCTGAACCACGTAAACCTCGGTCTTGTTTACATTTCAGCACTTTATATTTGTCTAACCCCATGGATCTTTACTTATACGTTTTGCTTTCTTTGTTTTTACCTATATCCCGTGCGCAAACGTCTCGCATGGAGTTGTTAGATGAGGCTATGATAAACCCGAAGGTTTTGAGCCAAGGAATCAACACTCGGATATCATCACCACAAATCTCTCTAGATTACGATGATTGGTTGTGAACATTCGGATGCCTTCGTGATTTTCACAGCAAATGTTAACTTGTATACCTGGTCATAGATTAAGGAAGCAGAAAGAGGCAATTAATCATCTTCATTTTTTCCTTATATACTCAAATTTCGAGAAAATTATCGGTAACAACTCGCTGTAATAATACAGAGAAATTTCCGTAATTAGCCCCGAGGTTTATTAAAAGATTTGATAATTATGACCTGGATTCCACTATTATAGCCATTAGTTGAATTATTAATTAACGAGTAATTAATGCAGTAATATTATTCATCCCATTTAAACCGAAAATATCTGGATCAGTAAAATTTCATGATTCAACAATGGATTTGTATTCATCAATTAATTTTCATATCGTCGAATTTGTATTCATCAATTAATCAATGGATTCTTCAGAAGATTCAACAATGGTTGCATCAAGTCTTCAACAATGGTTAAATCAATTAATCAATGCAAGAAGTTACAATTAGGAATTATAGAGCTTGATGCTGCTGCTTTAGTTGCGATCTGTGAACAAGTTTCTTCTGTTGATAAACATCTTGAATCCACGGATCAAACCTAATCTTTTAATCAAACCCAACAAAAATAACATCTTGTTCTAATTTTAATTTGATGAACACCCACCCAATTCTATTTCTTCCTTGATTCCATCATCCTTTTACATTTTGCATGTCATTCATCAATTCACAAAACTAGTTTTCTGATGCATTACTGGATATGAATCTTGTTTCTAATAAGTTATACTAGCACCCACCCAATTCAAAGATTTTACTCCCTCTGTTTCTGAAAAACCGTCCTCTATTCCTTTTTCGTCAGTTTCAAAATTGTGTCAAGCTTCTGTTTATAGTCATACTTTTTCAATGAACTATCTAATATACCCTTGAATTCTTTATATTCATAAATTCATTTTTAACGTGACCCAATATAAAATATTAAAGAAATTAGTATAATTGAGGAAACAAATATATCCTTCATTCCTTTTAAGGAAATATTAAAGAAAATAGTATAGTTGGGTTTACCTACGTCTGCAGAATATCGACAAACCTCAGTTCAACTGCGCAAGAACCTTAAACTGTCAGCCAAATTTTTTGGTCCTTATCAGGTGCTGCAATGGATTGGTCAGGTATCCTACAAACTTCAACTGCCTCATACTTCTCGTATCCATCCCATTTTTCAGGTTGCTCAATTAAAGAAGAAGGCGGGTGAAGGAGCTCTTCCCCAAACAAGCTTACCTTCCCTAGACAGATATGGATTGATGAAGTTCAAACCAGTTGCAGTTGTTGATTCTCGGGTGATTATCAAAGGTCGTCAACATGTTCCACATCTTCTAACTTAATGGTCTCACGCTGCTGATGGTGATTACTGCTTGGAAGATACCACATTCATCACATCTAAGTTTCCTAAATTTATACTTGAGGACAAGTATAAGCTGTAGGGGTGGGCACTTGTCATGTCCCATGATAAGGGCACCCCGAGTCCTTGAGTGTATTTATCATTATGTTTGTGTTTGGCTCGTGTGGCTTGTGAGTGTAGAAGAGTGGTATCGTGTGGGTGGCACGAGTGCCTTTATTCTAACCCTACTTGTTTCGAGACTCGTTTATTTTGATGTATGAGAAATTGAATCTAAGTTTTTGTTCTTCTGCCTCTCGAGGTTTTTCTCTAATTCACATATTAGATCTTGTAGAATTAGAACTGATCATTATTTGTAGTGTAGATCACCACAACATACCAAACTTGCGAAATTATACGAGTTCTAGCATGCCTAGCCACTTTATCAGCCGGCTTGTTTTCTTATTTATAAAAAGGATGTTTTTCTAAATTAAATTTTATCTCTAAAATTAAAACTTGCTTCCCCCATGTTGTTATTTGGAAATCTTCATTGACTGCACTGATCACCAATTTCACTTCCATCTCCAAGCAAACACTTTGTAATCCCAGTTTAGCCGCGCACTGCATTGCTTGTAGTAGACCTCCATACTATGCAGATCCACATTCAAGAGTCGATTGGCTCGGGTACAACTTTCTTGGATGAATCGCCCTGCAAAAGAATGACAAATAAGCCCCATCCTGAATGACAAGTCGAACCAACAATTTTAAAAGAAGCATTACAATAGATTGAGTAATAAATATCAGTTGAGTGGTGTGCATTTGATAATAGACAGACTACTAATAATAATAGTAACACCAGGTTGGTGTTTCAGCACAATTTTCTTCTTTGTGGAGTTGTTAAGCAATTCGATTAGCCTGATAATCTCAATCGGATTTGGTTTAATATTCTCAAAGACACATCTACAACCTTCCTTCCAAATTTCCCAAGTTGTATTTGCCATCTTGATCCATTACTGAACCAACTTTTGATCAATTCTTACACACTTGTGTTGGATTCAACATAATTCTTCTTGCTCCTGGTCGAGATGTCCATACTGCTATGGGGAAACGACACTCCCACAGTATATGTCTTGTAGTTTTAATTCCTTGAATTGATATCACATCTTGCATTGTTCACCAGAGTTGTTCATCACTCTAGCCATTCTCTCATTTGATGGGGCGATATCTGTGATGCATTTCCATATGAAATGTTTTGCCTAGGAAATGTAGGAACATCCCAAAGCTTTTTTGAGAACTTGACTAAGTCAGTGTCAGCTGTTGCGTTGTTGTTCTTCATTAATATATACGATTTCTGGGGTAATTATTCAAGAAATCGACATAGGACAGACGTATTTTTATTTCTGTTTTGCCTTTGTAGATGACCTTTTTATGTACTGTGTCCGCATTGAAATGGTTGGTGTTTTGTGATTATTTACTGCTTTTGATAATTGCAGCAGGAAATTTTTTATAGCTAGAAATCTTTATTGCAGTCTCGATTGCAAGCTCAGTAGTCAATACCTAATTGCGATATTTACTTAAACTTGGATAAATCATTTTGGCCCATCTGCTTTAGGAAAGTATGTGTGGTTGAAAAAGGTGATCATAAATGGACAGATAAGTAGGGGGGCGTCAAGTGGTAACGGCTGTTTATGATTATCGGGGTACCACCATTTGTGTGGTCCGAAAAGAAGAAAATCTAAAATGAACGGATGCGGTCAAAAAAAGCAACCAATAATTGGATTAATTGCATTCATATTAGTGATTCACTTCTAGACAAGACTATTTCATTCTAAATTCTAACTTTGAGATGCCTTTTCTTAAATGTACAAAAGGGCAAAAAATTATGATGATCCACCTGTAATCAATCAACCCTCCATCAACGGAAAAGCTAGAGTTTAAAGTTATTGGTTATCACTTGATCTTCAGCTAATCCCATTTTATAACATCATAGAGGATTAGAGATCTCATCTTAAGCTTTTCATCCATTCGGATATACAACATGTCAACCGACCCCATGATGAATAACCCATCTCTTGAAGACGGAGGGTTCAATAAGAAGTATTATAAAGTTTAGGGAGAAAAAACAAATAAATTATCAAACAATAACGTATTGTTAGATCTCATGCAGATGATCCAAATCCGCGGCTAAAAACCGCGATTTCGTTCGCGTGACTCTCTAACTTCTGCGCTCTCATAAGTTGTATTTTTTCACAGCCAATGTTAACTTGTATACCTGGTCAGAGATTAAGGAAGCAGAAGGAGGCAATTTATCATCTTCATTTTTTCCTTATATACTCAAATTTTGAGAAAATTATCGGTAACAACTCGCTGTAATAATACAGAGAAATTTCCGTAATTAGCCACGAGGTTTATTAAAAGATTTGATAATTATGACCTGGATTCCACTATTATAGCCATTAGTTGAATTATTAATTAACGAGTAATTAATGCAGTAATATTATTCATCCCATTTAAACCGAAAATATCTGGATCAGTAAAATTTCAAGATTCAACAATGGATTTGTATTCATCAATTAATTTTCATATCGTCGAATTTGTATTCATCAATTAATCAATGAATTCTTCAGAAGATTCAACAATGGTTGCATCAAGTCTTCAACAATGGTTAAATCAATTAATCAATGCAAGAAGTTACAATTAGGAATTATAGAGCTTGCTGCTGCTGCTTTAGTTGCGATCTGTGAACAAGTTTCTTCTGTTGATAAACATCTTGAAATCCACGGATCAAACCCAATCTTTTAATCAAACCCAACAAAAATAACATCTTGTTCTAATTTTAATTTGATGAACACCCACCCAATTCTATTTCTGCCTTGATTCATCATCCTTTTACATTTTGCATGTCATTCATCAATTTACAAAACTAGTTTTCTGATGCATTACTGGATATGAATCTTGTTTCTAATAAGTTATACTAGCACCCATCATATAATTGACTTTTCTGTTCAAAGATTTTACTCCCTCTATTTCTGAAAAACCATCCTCTATTCCTTTTTCGTCAGTTTCAAAATCATGTCCAGCTTCTGTTTATAGTCATACTTTTTCAATAAACTATCTAATATACCCTTGAATTCTTTATATTCATAAATTCATCTTTAACGTGACCCAATCTAAAATATTAAAGAAATTAGTATAATTGAGGAAACAAATATATCCTTCGTTTCTTTTAAGGAAATATACATTTAACTCTAAAAATTAGATTCTTTATAAAGTTTATACTTCTTAAATTCAATCTCTTTTAAATTTCCCTTTTATATTTCGTATTTATAATTCTCACACCAATTTTATATAGTCTTTTTTGGTAGCATTTTTATTAAAATAAAATAGGTAAGTAACTAAGGGTAGTCAAGTAAAATAGGATGGTCTCCTTAATATTTTGAGAAAGTCAAAACGGACTGTGTTTGTGAAACGGATGGAGTATTATTTTTCTGTATATGGAACAAGTAAAAAGGCAAGTGAGGAAGAAGCTATAATTAAGATTTTACACTAAAAGAAGAATGGAGGATGTCGAGCTGTCGACTCGTGAGTTAATAAAAATGGAAAAGGAGAAGATAAGAATGGAAATAAGAGAGAAAAATCAATGTTCTGAAAACCTTCCGGAACATCAAATCGGAAAGGTTACTGGGTCAGGGTCAAACGGTTTAACCAGTGGTTCAAATCGGATTCACTGGGTCACATAAATACAAGTTTTTGTCAATGCTTTGTTGTTTAAATGAATTGTATATTATTTATATGCATAATCATCACCAAAAAACAACTGATTCACTGGCTAAGGGTATCTTGAAGGAGTAATAGATCATGGGATCACCTCTCCTTGCTCACACAAATTCTTTTTGCGACAAAAAAAACAACGAATCAACTCGTTCGAGAACCGTACATACTCGGCTGGATCAAGGGTCAACCCGTCCGAGTCACCCGATTTTCACAAAACTAAACGGTTTCTTAGAAATTTACTGGGTCATTGACGACCCAGCCCAGAAAAGTGACTGGATCACCGGTTTAATGGGCTGATTGGCCGGACCGGACCTGTTTTCAGAACACTGAGAGAAATCTCTGATTGATTTCCCGTTAATAAAACCTAACGGTATTAGTGGAACACAAATCTCAATGCTAGGTAAAGCTAAATTATTAATTACTTCTGTGGTCTGTTTCAATTTCCTAAGTGACATAAAGTCAATAATATCCTTGTTAACTTGTATACGGATATACAAGTTAACAAGATCTTTTTTTCTCACCTGTAATGAAAAACACTATTAAATTAAAATAAAAAGTGATAATAACTCTTTTTTCATAGCTATGGTTATGGCATAAATTCCTACTAGTGTCGCGATATCCTATGTAACAAGAAGTTTATTGCTGCACCCACTTTATAATACTGCAGTAAGAGATTATATTTTTTTGCCATATTATTTTCATATTGTTGCTACAGTTTTATGACAAAAATTTCATTTTGCATCGGTAAATTATAGCTTTTAACTGCACTTGAGAATTATTGTCACTAAATTTTTTCTTTTACAACATATATATTGAAGATGTAACAATATATAGTGTAACAATAAATAGATTTTCTTATACTGGGAGTATTATCTTGGTTTTTCTTCTTTTGCTACCTTATCGTGGTTTATTTATTGTTTCTCCCATGGCTATGGGAAAATATTATTCTAGTCAATGATGTAATTATCGAAGAAGTGGTCCAGTAGAATGAGGTCGGTGTAATTAAACGATTATATTAGCTACTTGTAGATAGGGGAAAGAAAAGTCAAAGGTAAAATGAATGCCATTGTCAACAGCTACTAGACTAAGACACCTTACCTGTTTGAAGAAGAGTAAATCTTTCGTGTGATTCTAATCCTGTGAAACAACCTATAGTTTAATTAGTTTAATCAGAAAGAGAGAGAGTGGGAGAGTAACAACGTAACTAATTAAACCATAAATTTTTCATCTGTGAGTTTATAATTATGGCCGATGCTCTTCTTTCCTATTTGATTAATGAATTAGGTGATGTTATCAAACAAGAGATTGAACAAGAAGTGAGGTTAGTGGTGGGTGTTCGAAAGGAGGTCAAGAAGCTCGAATCAACATTCATGACCCTCCAAGCTGTGCTGAATGAGGCTGAGCAGAGGCAAATGAATGAGGAATCAGTGAAGATTTGGTTGGCTAAACTCAAAAATACAGCCTATGAAATGGAAGACGTTTTGGACGAGTGGGGAACAGAGATACAGAAATCACGGTTGGAAAAGCTGAAACTCGTGGAGGACAATGGAAATCAGGTACCAAAATTATCTTCCTATTTCTGTTCTCCTATCTCCTGCGTCAAACAAGTTGTTTTACGACATGATATTGCTTATAAGATAAAACAAATCCGAGAGGCTTTAGATTGTATTAAAAATGAGAGAAATCAATTTCTGTTCAAAATGAGTGAGAGACCTGAGAAAGGTCCTCACGTTCATGAGCGAAAAGAAACTAGTTCCATCATCGTAGATCGTCCAAATATATTCGGTCGTGATTCTGACCAAGAATTAATTTTGAACAGACTCTTCGGTGTTGAGAGTAGTACTAACCAGCTGGAAAACGAAACTAGAGACCCCCGCATCATTTCAATCATTGGAATGGGGGGTCTTGGCAAGACTACTCTTGCCCAACTAGTATTCGACCATGAAAAGGTGAAATCTCACTTTAAGTTGCCCATGTGGGTATGTGTGTCTGATCCCTTTGATCGTATAAAAGTTGCCAAGGCAATCATACGAGCAGCTAAGGAAAAAGACACACATACCTCGACATGGAATCTGTTATTTGGAGAGTTATGTGAGTCAGTTAAAGGGAAAAAATTCTTACTTGTGCTCGATGATGTGTGGACTAATGATCCTAATAATTTGAAAGAGTTTACGCACATACTTGATCTTGGAGAACAAGGAAGTCGCATTTTAGTTACTACTCGAAGAGAAACTGTTGCGTCAGCGTTGAACTCTTACAAACATATGTTGCAAGGTTTAAATTCTGACTATAGCAGTTTATTGTTACATCGTAAAGCTTTTCATGGGAAGGAGAAAGAAAGGAGTGAATGTTTAGAAGATATTGGCACCACAATATCAAAAAAGTGTCACGGCTTACCACTTGCTTTAAGTCTTTTGGGAAGTCTTTTGAACAAAAAAGTTAATGAAAATCATTGGATGCATGTCCTAGATAGCAAGATTTGGGAACTAAAAGGTTTTGATCACCAAAAGAAACTTGTATATCCTATTTTTTTGCTAAGTTATGATGACCTAGAATCACAACTGAAGAACTGTTTTCTATATTGTGCAACCTTTCCTAAGGCTTTCAAAATAAGGAAACGTACCTTAGTTAGGCTTTGGATGGCACACGGCTTTCTTTACTCAAGTACTGACCAAGCAAAAGACCCCGAGTTAACCGGCGAGGAGTACTTTGATGAATTAGTTGATCGTTCGTTTTTCCAAGACATTTCTACGGATGATGTTGGCAGAGAATTCTGTTGTAAGATGCATGATCTTGTTCATGATTTTGCTCAGTTTCTTACGAGGGATCATTGTTATGACTCGTATAACAATGAAGACACATTCTGTTCTAAGCAGCATGGGAATCCTATTCATTTGAGTTTAATATATGATGAGCGTGACGCTAGTCAGGGTTCTTTTCTTGCCTCAATAAGAAAGGTTGATAATGTCCGAACTGTCCAGTGTAGGAGACATATGGATCACTCATTCAGTGTTGATAGTCTCTCTTCTGACTTAATTCGTAACTTAAGAAATCTTCGGGTATTGAAATTGAAAGGCATGGGTATAACACACATCTCCAATCAGATTGATAAGCTAATACATCTAAGATATCTCGATTTGTCCAGAAACAAGAACTTAACAGAATTGCCTGATTCATTGTGTGGTCTAATTAACCTACAAACATTGAAACTGAAAAGGTGTAAGAGCCTTATAAAACTTCCTAAAGGAGTATGGAGAATGATCAAGTTGAGAAACCTTGATATTAGGCTAGCTGGTTTGGTATACTTACCGGGAGGAATTAGAAACTGGAAATATCTCCAAACCTTGAGCACATTCATTGTCACTGCTGCCGCGGAAGGGTGTAAACTCGGAGAGTTAAAACACCACAAACTTTTAAAAGATTATTTAGAAATAAAAGGGCTAGGGAGACTGAAATCCGCAGAGCAAGCTTCTGAAGCAAAACTTCAAACAAAGAGTCAGCTAATTGAGCTTCGTTTAGATTTTGATTCTTGTGAAGAAACACTGGCTTCCACGTCAAGTAACAGTCAGATACATCAACAAAGCTCAGAGGTATTAGACGTAGAGAGATTAATGGAGAGCTTCTTAGCGGTTCTACAGCCTCATTCTAACTTGAAGAAGCTCACCATAAGCAATTACTTGGGTTTCAAATTCCCAAGTTGGATGGGTGATATAAGAGCATTAACAAACCTACGGTTTCTAGAATTATATAAATGCTCCAATTGTACGGAATTGCCAGCTTTGGGGCTCCTGCCATCTCTTGAAGAACTGGTGATAAAAAATCTAACAAAACTAAGGCATATTGGGGTTGAGATCTATGGTGCTGGTCAATGTGTAACTGAAGTGGCATTTCCAAAGTTGATAACATTGATTATTAATGGCACTAAAAACTTGCAAGTATGGGAATTTGGCAGTAGAGAAGTACAGGTTGGTGACATTATGCCTCGTGTTACAAGCATCACACTCTTCGGGTGTACAAATTTGATTGCATTGCCACCTTTGAATAAACTTCCATCTCTTGAAACTCTTACGATACGACATGCGCATCAGTTGACAAGTATCTGTGTTGGGTTTTACTGTATCAGACGCAATGCAATGTCCAATCGTAGAGTTATTTGTCAACTCAATAGTTTCTCATCATTTCCAAACCTAGTTACTCTTGACATCAGTTATATGGCAAGTCTGGAGGCAATTGTTTTGGGTGTAATAGCAGAAGGTGAAAAAGGGGATAACAACAATGAGATATCCGTACTGCCATGTCTCAGAATCCTAAGAGCTTTAGTTTGCCCGGAGTTGAAGTCATTGAGACTTCTGACTAAGTCTTTGCTGCCCATTAAGAAAATTCACTTGTGCAACTTAAAAGAGTTTAAGATTAGAGAAGAAGAAGACGAAGATTTATCTCTTCTGCCTTGTATTCGTGATTTGTATCTTCATTGGTGTCCTGAATTACTTTCATTCCCTCGCAACCTCCCGAACTTGAGCAGTCTTGTTATAGAGGAGTGTCCATCACTAATATCTGAAGATCATCGTCTTTACCTACCAATCTCACCCAACCTTACAAGTCTCGAAATTTTGGAAGGTCCAGAAGGACCAGAACAATCACTAGTCAATCCAAGAGATATAGCACGATTCAAAGAACTTCAAAGATTGACTTTATACGCTAATCTTGACGAGTCATTTATGTTCATTCCGGAGTATTTACAAAGCCTCACCAAACTCAAGTACCTGTGGATCGGAAACACTAGCGGAATGCATGATGGAGGGGATTGGAGTATCCTTTCTCACATCCCTAACATCAAAATTAATGGCAAGAAGATCAACCCTTCAATATACTTGGCATCATCATCGTCAAGTCAAATCTAGGATCTCACTAAGGTTAGTACGAATTTAGTTTCTATATTCAGCTTCTTATTTCTCTCTTAATATATGTATATGCAAAAAATAAAAAAGAAGAAATGTTTGGTAAAAATCATAAAACTAACTGGACATATGTTTGTTTTGCACAAGTGGCAGCAACGAAGGTAGGAATATGCGGGTGGGAAAGACTCGACAATGGATTATTGAGAAATTAAGTGCTGATTGTAAGGCAATCAATTGAACTTTGGAGATTAGGCTATTAGTGTACTTCGTGCATTACCTTATGATTATGGTGTTTTACTACATTTTGGCTGTAATGTTTGTTTGAGAACACTTTTTATCTGCTGTGTGGATGGTTTGTAATCTTCATTTGATCAACAAATAATATTTTGAGTGATGCCTTGCAAATGGTAGGTGACTGGTTCTGGTGCCAAGCTAAATTGGGATGACAACCATTCATAGTGATGCTCACGGGCTCCTCTTATTTCATTTTTTATTAGTTTTTGGTGATTTTGTGATCTTTACATTTGCATGTCTTTTTCATTGGTTCGTTGTTGAGTTGGCCTCTACACTCTCTTTCCGTTTGTATAGAACCAAAGGAACCCTCATTGGTTTTAAACTCCATAGCCACTGGAGGATTACATTTAATTAGCTTCCAGTATATTCGTCTAGACCAGTATTTTGTGCTTTTTCCTTAAGACTGTCAGCTTTGAGGTTGGGAACGATCAACCCAATAAAAGTTCCATTTTAAAACGCCTGTGGTTTAAAATGATCTTTAAAGGGAATACATAGACCCAGACAGTTTTGATTGCCCCCAGGAGCTAGTGGTATTTAACAAAGACCAACTAGCATATGATCAAAACACTAGGAAATTCTCCAAACAAATATCCTGTATTCAAACATATAGATGAAGACAATCCAATCAGCAACTATATAACCATAAGTACTTGGTATACAAAGATGGCCAGTTTACTCTGCGCTTAATCACTATTTGAACTCTTTTTTGGACCCCATTCCCGTGGCGTACACTTAATACTATTAGAATGAACCCACTTAAAACCAAATTAAGCTGTTCAGAAAATAAATACATACCCGAAATGAGAACTTGCAATGAAGAAACAAGTGTTCGTTTCATCATGTATGCTGTCCACAAAGCAAACAACTAGTTTATAACAGAGGAAGTCTTATATCACCGGTTGGACACCTTCTCCGAAATGGTAAGTTATCGAGTGTCCATCCTTGTATCCCGGTATTCACTTGATATTTAAAACACAACTGTAGTTCCTTAAGGTTCGATTTTCCATCTGTGCTACAGATCATTCCAACGTTTTTGTTACGTAGGTGAGATTTCAGTTGTGTAAATATAAACTGCTCAGAGGCAGCTTTGCCAGCAAACAGTCGAACAAGAAAGTTACCCAAACCAAATTTTTCCAACGTCCCGTACGCTTCTAACCCTTTGGAAAAATACAATCTCGTGGTACTAAAGCTTGTACGTACCCCATGTTTCTTGTATTCATGTTTCCAGAATTGATTGTTAGTATTATTTTTCTTAGCATTAATCCAGTCTTTCTCCAACATAGCTTTGATTGGCGCCAGGGCTCCAGGTTTGAAGGAATTTGGTGTAGATGGTAACTCGGGGTATCTCCATAACCCATGGATAGTAAATTCTTTCTGGAAATTCGATGAAGAACGTGATGGTTGACTGCCGCAGACTGTATAAGCCCATTGGATAGCTAATATATAGTATTCTGGCCCTGGTGGTGTTGGTGGTGGTGCGGGGAAAGCTGAAGGATAAGAAAGAGGAAAATAATTCAAGAAAAATAAAGAACGACATTAGTAGAAACCATTAACATTTTAAGGAATGTTATTGCTTTTAATTGATTATTAAAGTATAATGAACTGGATATACATATGGAGGCATTCATTATGAGAAAAAAGAAAGCTTAATAGTCCGGTTTTTATAATTCCAATGTAGAAAGCAATCTACAAATGCTTCAAGAGATATCGTGTAGAAGAACTATAAATAGCCCGTGTCGTAACAGCACGACATGAAAAGGTATAATTATCATAATTATTGAAATAATTGCCACACACCATCGTAAGATTTAATTCGACTCATAAGTTTCAATTGTTCATAAGTTTCATTCTTCGTGGCGTGAAAAAGAGCAATGTCCACTTCATTCTTCTTAGCATGAAAAATGACAATATCCGCAAAAAGAAAAAAACATTTCCAGAATTTCAAAAAAAAATTGATTCCAAAATTGCTCATTTGTTTCGTTCTTTAATTGTTCATAAGTTTCATCCTTTTTTTCCCGGGAATAACCCGTGTCTGGGAAGCTCATAAGTTTCAATTGCTTGATCAGTTTTGCGAAGCTTTTTTTTTTTTTGGATGCTTCTTTTCTTTTGTGCTTTTCTATTTTTCAATTGCTTGATCATCATTCTTTCTCCTTTTTTTTTTTTGATTTTTTTCTTTCTCTGAGTTTAGCTTCTTTTTATTTGTCCCGTAAATTTCGACCAAATTATCCATGACATTAAAATCTGATGCAAAGATAACTGTGATCATGATCAAGAATGCGTATATCAAATGTTTCTAAGAATGTTATAAATTGATTTGAATGAAAACAGGGCTCATCTTTCGATTGGTTAAATGCCTCATTCGAAAATAAACTTATTATGGATGTTAGAAAATGTTTCTAAAATTCCATGTGCTTTGGGTTTTACATTGTAACTCTTTTTTTTTTTTTTTGCAGGATGATGAAAATAGGCTCATTCGATTACTAAAACTAAAATCAGGCCTATGGTTTACTGCTTAAATTTTTGGTGAGTCATTTTTTTTTAAATACAGATTCGTTACTCATTGTTCCATTTGTACATTGAGTATAATGAAAATCATTATTTGTCTTTTTTTGATTCATCCCTTTACATTGGTTATGTGAATAATTCTTTGTATTTTGTAGGTTGGTAAAGGTTGGATAGTTTGTGTTTTTAAAGATCTGGATGTACTCATTGTTCCGTTTCTACATTAAGTATAATGAAAATCATTATTTGTATTTTTTGATTCTTCCCTTTACATTGATTATGTGAATAATTGTTTGTATTTTGTAGGTTGGTAAAGACTAAATAATTTGTGTTTTTAAAGATCTGGGTTCACATTTATTTTTTCAATTTATTTTCTTAATGGCGCATTTATTTTTTCAGTTTATTAAGAGTGTTAATAATATCTCTATAATGGACGGAGGTTATAAACACCACAACCGCTAGATGTGTTCGGATGGGATGAGACTGGGATGGTCGGATCACCCGTTTGTCTCTCAAAATGTTATCCGACCGTTCAAGGCTCAAAAATCTATGTTGTTTTGTATTATAGATTGATTCTAATGTTAAGAACTTCGAAGAATCGCTTGATATAAATGGACTATTTGACAATTTTTGTATCCAAACGGTTAGTGGCAATTACCTTGATTGTTCTGTTGAAGGGTTAATTACATGGTCAGAATAAATGCAGTGGTTTCAATTTAACATCATTTGGCACAGTCAGTGGGGAATGATTGGCATCCAAGATACTACATGATCAAATGGGAGCTGCTAGACCCGAATGGAGATTTGGCATCTCTCTATTATTGGGATATGTGACGTGTAAAGGAGGCTTAGCTATTTCTCTCACTCGGGGTTATTTTCGGGATAATCACTTCATAAATTTAGAACTTTTATATTCAAACAGTTTCAAGTATTTTTTGGCGGGGCCGTGCAGCATTTTCTGTGGCCTAAAGCAATTTTTTTGTGGCCCTTGTTAATAAAAATGTGACAGCAGATTAAAGCTACAACAATGCTCCAACTTTGAGATTAATCAAGCCAGAGTTGATATTCTCAATCCATTTTATAAAAATTGTGAACTGATAAAAATGAGAAGATTAATTTTCAATTTAGTTTAAGCAATTTGATGTACTGCAAGTTAATAAGAATTATGATGTGAACATTAAACCCTCCACTTATACATGTCCCCCTATGTCAGCAAAACTAAGAAATTGTGAAGAATTTTTTCCTGTTTGGTTTCTTTTGGTCTCTTCCCTACAATTCTTCTACCGGACTATAGCTCCATCAAGTTTAGAATCCAATTTATAAGGTTATCACTTATCATTGTTGAATTCAATCGATATTAGAGTTTCAACGCAGCATCAAATAAGACCAGCTAAACATTCTAATCAGAAACAGTGCAAAATCGGGGTTCACTAATCTGCTAGGATTTATTCCAAAAGGATGAAAATTTAATAGAATAATAATCAAAAGTATAAAGAAATAACTCGATTTATACTTACCTTCTGGCTTTAATACTAAGTTGGTTTTACAAAATCATCCCGGCTTTTAGCGGGAGCAAAAAATCGGATTTATACTTGAGAAGTTTTTCTTCTGGTGGCCTCTTCTAACGTGTGGCCTCAATCAAAGCTTTGTTTGCTTTAACACGAGGGTCGGCCCTGTGTTTTGGTCACTTCCTTTTTTCTTTTACTTAACTTTTGTATTATAATATTTGTCAAAGAAAATTAAAGTGATATAAGGTCTAACAAAATTTCTTATTGATCTCTACAATTTTATCGTCCGAATATATTTTTTATTTAAACTATTTAGTGCGAGTTGGTTTATTCAACCAGACTTTTGTTGGAAAATTGACACTAAACAGGGTGAAGAAAAGAATGTTGTCTCTGGGTTCTTGGCTCTAATGTTAGATTCTTTTCGACAATTATTCGACCCTTCCCTATAAGATTAGCGAGTACAAATAGGTCAATGAATATTGCCGTCAGGATACTTGAAGCCTCACAACAGTGTTGGATTCAAAGGTTGTACAACCTTGACCCAACTAAGAACACACAGGAGAAGTTTCTGGTGATGCTTTTTAGAAAGAAAACATAGAGAGTTGAGATGTATTTTGAATGGAAAAATAGGATGTTATTTACAGAGGATTATACATCCGTTGAGGATGACTCTTTATCTCCAACAGGCATCTTTTCAGAGTGAATTGACATCTCTTCCTTCAACAGACAATAATGGTGCCTATTGGAAAACAATGTTTCTGTTCAGTTTTCTAACTGTCAACGAAAACCCTAAAACAGAAAAATTCCTACGAGACGCTGTCTCGCATTATGTTCAGGTCGATCAGCGAACTCTGCCATAGAGCCTACAATTAAGGGTTTATTGAAAATATCCAACAACTTTTTCATCTACTTGCTATTATTTATGGGCGATATTTTTATTTATGTAAACTTTTGGGAGGTAGTTTCCTACAAGTTATTGCTATCAAGTTTTAGAGGTTGATTGTGAACATGATAGTTGTTTTTTGTTGTCAAGTTTTCGTGTATATGAACTTTTGGAATCTGATTTAAACTTCTTATAAATACCACATAATTCAAATTTTGTCTCATGAAGTACACCTATAAACTCATCAATGAATAAGATAAAGTATTTATTACCTTTATATATTGGTGTGTTCTTCATTGGCCCACATACCTCGACATGTACTAATCCAAGATTTTTTTTTGCTCTCCATGCTAGATGATTTGGGAATGGTTGGTGTTGTTGCTTTCCAAGTGCACAACCTGCATACACTCTTTTCTTGTGATCGGTGTGATGAGGAAGTCCTTGCACCATGTTTTTTTTGGAAAGTACCTTGAGACTGGTGAACTTCAGGTGCTCAAGTATTTTATCCCTTAACCATGTTTCATCTATGGTTTTCATCCTCATTGCTACGTTGTTTTCTTTTTGAAACTTAATCGTACAACTTCTATTTTTCTCAGTCTTTATACTCTTCTTCACTTGTATTTTGTTCTTGTGTTTCTTTTCATACCCAAGCTCTACATGTTGCCCAGCATTTACTAGAAAACTTTGTGCCAAATGGGGAACATATAACACATCTTTGCTTGTTTGTACACAAATTATACCTCTTTCTTTGGCTTGAGCAATGTTTCCCTTTCCAATTTCTACAAGAGAACCCACGTACGAATCCATGTCGAAAAATAATTTCTTCTCACCATACATATGAGAAGTACAACCACAATTTACAAACCACACTTCACTTTTAGTTTCCATAGCAGTTTTACAAGTATTCAACAAGTTTTCTTTATCTTCCTTCTCTTCAACACTACTGGTTTGTTGATTGTCTATGTACACACAATATTTTTCCAAATACCCATACTTCTTACTATTGAAACTTTGAGGTTTTCTTTTGTTCAAACAATCCTTCTCCAAATGACCAATCTTCTTATAAAAATTGCACTTTGACACTTGTTGAGAATCACCCTTTTGGTAGTTGTTAGAACCTCGTCCTCCTTTTTTATATTTTTCTTCTCCTTTGTAATTTTTTGAAATATCATCCTTGTATTCATTCTTCTTCACATATGAATGTTTTGAATTCAAGTTGATTTTTAATTGAAATGCAATTTGAATCGACTTCTCAGAGTGTTGTGATACCCTCTGCTCATAGACTCTCGATGAATCCCATGATTCTTTTGACTTCCATGTAGAGAAATATTTTGTTTCCTCCAAATCAGCCACAATAATAACAAAATTTTCTAGCAAGCAAATCAAAATGTTTTTAAAAATTTTTCTTTCGTCTTCCCACCACATACCATCAATAGTCAATTCTCCCACATCAGTCTTCACGTATAAACCCCATTGTTAAGCAGGTCTTGATGGTTTTGTTTCTTATCTATCCAAGAGATTTGGTAGTCCAATATAAACATCCCACTATTGGAAAAAAAAAATGTTCCATATTCTATTAGTGTTGTGGGCTTCTAGTCAACAGCTACCATTCTTTACTTTTCAAGAAAAAACAAAAATTAAAACCCAATGTATAGATTCATCTCCCTTGACCATACCTAGTCTAGCTATCAGTTCCAATCATCATAAATCCTAATAATAAATTACAAAAGGGCATCCGAAGCAATTGCAATAATTGGGTATAATAGATGCTATCGTACTAAAATCATACTCAATTTGAAGGATCGTTTGTTCTTACAACAGATCTTCTGTAATTTTGCATGTAAGGTTACTTTTCTTGATTTTTTTCGGGTTATTGACGACTTAATTTTTTTTTAAAGAAATTGGACATTCATTAATAAAGAATAGTAAGAAGGTTTCGCATTATTCCATTTTTTTCCCTTTTTTGTATTTCGTACTAAATGCATATATATAAATAAATTCCTCCTCTCTTCGGAAAAAAAAGAAAAAAATATATACAAACGCTAAACAGATTAAGGTGGCTGCCATACAAAGAGATATCCCCACAGAACATCCAATTGTTAAAGGGTCCGACAAGATTAATAACTTAATCATTGTTAGATAGCCGATCAAAACAACGCTAATGAAAAGTCATAATGAAACCCAAAAATGTAGGCCTTTCCTGCTATCCACGCACCACAATCCCTACCAATTAAACATGCTTTCATGGGGATAAAAAAAATCAAAACAAAACAAAAAGGTAACCCTTTCATTCTTAAACAAAAAAAATAACTATTTCATTCTTTTTTGATGTTTATAGAGAAAATTTATGGTTGGTTACTTTCTGTCCATCTTTATCCTGGATGGATATTGAGTAAAAGGAATTGTTCCTTGCTAGGGCTGAAATTTTGAGAATAGACTTAAATGCCCGGAAAAAATAAGTAATCAGGGGAATCTACAGCTGAATGAAGCTTCGTTTAGTCTACATTATCACTTAGTTTTGTACGTATTACATGGTTTTGTATGACAGTTAGGAGACTTTAATAACTCCTTCGTCTTTAAAAAAAAGATATTCAAGGATTAGTCTACGAGTGAATTGGGGGAGTTTAATATATTTTGAATCTTGAGGATTTTAAGGGTGTATGAGTGGAATATCGCACATATCAATAAGTATGCGAAGTAAGGATTATCTGATGTAAGCGAGGACTATCGCACATGTCAAAATTGAAGTGGCGTATTGGATGATGTCAGCGAAATCACGAGTAAAGTGTGATGTTCTATGTGAAGTATATTTTGTGCGATAATTAGTGATTGTAAATGAGCGAATGTATCGCACGATGATTCCGAAAATAGTGGATCTCTTAGCTGTCATCCACTATGAGGAATCACTATATAAAAGAAGGAAGTCATCACCAAGGGAGAGATCTTTTAGTGAGTGTTAGACAAGAAACTAGGAGAGAGAAAGTTTATTTGGGGAGCAAGTAAGGTCATTGTAAAATCATTGTAAGGTCAGTATATCCAATTATAATCTTTGAAAGTTAATAAAGAATTCATTATGATTACTTGAGTGATAGTCTAGAAATATTGGGGGTGTGGCTGTAGGCTTTCCTGCAACTACATTTTTGGTGCCAGAAACAGGGTTGGGTGATAAATCCTAGTAGTAAATTCGTAGAATCTTGGAAAAAGTAAGATCTGGAAATTGAAGATGGCGAGACTTGGATCTATTATTGAATAGGGAACATCATCCAGAAGGAACAATAGAATTGTTGAAAGAAGAAAAATTACAAATCTTGATCAACAAGAAGAAAGAGTAAGAGAAAATCAAGGAAACGAAAATCCAATTGGAACTCAGCGTGAACAAGAGCGAAATAATGATATTGATTATGATAGAATGAGCGTTCATATTTCGCAAACAAGTTCAACTGAAAAGGAAATACAAAGAACTGGAGATACAGAAAGAATTGAGGAGAATGATGAGAATATGACAATTGCAGAGCTTAGACAAAGATTGCTTACAGAACGAAAAAGAGAAGATGAAGAGCGTGCGAATTTGATACGTCAGAATGATGAATTAAGAGAAGAGAATCTTAGATTGGAAGAACAGAGATCGACAAGTGCTACACGGTCCAGGTCGAGATCAAGCAGGAGTTCATCATGGAAGGAATATTACAGAAATGGAACGAAAGCTAATAGCCACGGGAAGTACAGATCAAGCAGAATTTGACAGATAGTATAGAAATAGACAATTTCAAAATCATGGAGGTAGTAATAAGATTCAAAGAGTGGATAATCCGCCAGAAAGTTCAGAAGGTCAACAACCATATTATAATAAAAGACAAGGAACTGGAAGGATAGTATGGGAACAGATAATTATGCCGAAGCTGAACACTACAGTAGATAAAGTTTGGGAAGTTGTCATCTTAATGGAAGAAATCCCAGAACCACATAATATAGGGGATGAACCACCACCATGGAGGAGAAGCAGAGAATTTTGTGTATATCATCGCTTTCATGGTCACACAACAAGTAATTGCAGAAATGTGAGAAAAATCATATTGTGAATGATTGAACAAGGAAAATTGAATCATTTCTTAGCAGAGCAACCAAAGAATTTACCACCACCACCATCGGGAGGAAATATATATGCAAAGGAGAAAGGAAAGAATACATTTGTAATTGAAGTAGGTGCGAAATCAAAGAACCTTTATTGTAACTCAATTGTGTATTCATTCAGAAGCATAGAAGACTTCAATGACAATGTGTTAAGAAGGGTGTATGCGAGAGATGCTGATGGAAGGGAAATTCTTAATCTTGCGAAAATATCATCATTGAAGGATTCGCAAAACCAAACTATCTCATTTAGTGCGGAAAAAACTCCAGGAGGAGGGGAATCGCATGAATATCCATTGGTGGTGAGATTATGAATTAATCCGAAGGCAAAGGTAGAAGATGATGAGGAAGATGAAGCAAACACTTTGGAAATAAATAGAATACTTATAGAGCCCGGAAGTTCTGTTGACATTCTCTTTTATTCTACATATAAAACCATGGGTGGAAGGGACGACGAATTGATTCCTTCAACGTACAAAATTTATGGCTTCAATGGAACTGCGAACAAGCCAAAAGGTGAGGTGACTATGAGGATTCTTCTTCATCATATGCCTACAAATATTGTGTTATGTGTTGTAGATGTCGAAACACCCTATAATGCTCTAATTGGAAGACCATGGTTGCATAGTATCTTGGGTGTGGCCTCAACATTTCATCAGTGCATAAAATTTCCTTTACCTCAGGGTGTTGGTATTATAAGAGGATACACAGTTCAAAGTAGAAATTGTCAAGAAATTGACATTGACAAGTGCGAAGAAACAGAGAGTAAGAGAAGAAATTAGAAAAAACATGCTGCAGATAGTCAAAGAGCTGAGAGGTTAATGGTGGATACAGTATAGTTGAGAGTTGGACAAACATAAAAACAGAGTACTAAAACAGGGTTTTCTGCGGATAATGATACTAAACGAACCAGAAATATTACTTCTACTGAAGGAGGAAAAATGCAGAGGCAGAAGTTGTGTTCTCAAGAAAAAAATAAAGGGTGCAATATTTATCGCACAGAGAATATTGAAAGGGGTATGCGAAATAGTATTCTGAACGACATCTACGAGCTTAAAAAGATACAAAAAATGAAGGGGATAAATGAGTAATAGGGAGAATGCAAATGTCTTTCTTTATGAGAAACAAGTTCATAAGAAATCTATGTACTAGAGTTATATAAACTCAAAATTTGAAAATGGAATGACAAGTTCTAGTTTCATGAAGTGATGCCATGTCGAGAAAAGAAAAATTAAAATCTTTATAATAAGACCTTAATAAAAGGCACCAGAAGTGATTTTAATCAGATTGGCTAGGAATTCGAATGTGGCGTCCAACCTAGTTCCCGTACATGCAAGAGGCAAAAAAGTAAGACCTATCGCACGTCATAGTCGGAGAACCTAGAAACCATGACTCAAGGGAAAGCTACACCGACCCTGGAACTTGATTCATGGAGATTTGGGGTGAGAACAAACGAAAATGCCCATCCGGGAGAGGTATCTTAAATTTTCAGTCTAAGATAATAATCTTAGATTGAGAGACTAAGGTGAGAAAGTATCTCCTAAGGAGTGCATAAACTCGATCAGGGCGCCGAGGTACATGGTTGAGTCAAGAGTGCCCGGGGGATCTGGATCATACCTTGCCATTCTTGACAAGTCCTGACTATGATGCACTCGGTCCGAAGATACCCCACTTAGGATGTGGTCTCGCAACCATAAACCTCATCGGTGTTCGAATGTGAGATTACGAAATCAACTGGTTGTTGAGTTAACCAGATGGGAAGAGCCATAACCTTAACCCGGTAGAGGTAAGCTTCCTTGAAGGGGCAATCAGGGGAAAGATAAGGACGACACCCTCCATTAGGGAGCTGAATTGTGTCAAAAGACGTAAATGTCATAAGAATTTTTACTCAAGGGAGTATTAAGACTTATGATATTTATGCGATAAAACCTGAAGAGGAAATAATACAAGAAAAAGATAAGATGAGGTCAATGGGTCGAACATTACAGTGGAAAGACCGCCTGCGATCTCATCGCACAGAATTGAGGCAAGATAAGACCTTTACATAGGAAGGTAAAATAAGACCTTGTGAGAAACATAAAATTTTATACTGATTTTGTTTTGCAGGAATTTATAGGGAAAAAGGAATACTGAGAACGCATTCGCACCAAATGCATGAAGAACTATAAAATAGAATTAATCATACTAAGTCTATCAAGATGTATCAATTAACAGAGGCAAGAATGGGAATGCAAAGGGAATGTCATTTTCCCCAGTTGATAGACTCATATACATGCGAAAGAACGATATTTTGAACGCGAATGCGAACAAAGGGAATTTATATTAAAGGAGTGAAAATTAATACTCAAAAAGTGCATGTTTTTAAGGTTACATGAAAATATTCATAAGGCAAGGAATTTACAAAGAATTTACAACAAGTGAAAATGATTAATTTTCATTTTTCTTCATCTCGCTCAGCCTCAGAACCACTCATTTCTTCTTCAGATTCTTCATCTTTTCCCTCACTGTCTGAAATGTCAGAAATATGTTCACTATCAGGGATTTCTGGAAATCTATACTTTGTAAGGGGGATGTTATTCTCAACACAAACTTTCTTAACAACAGCTTCGCGAGCACGATTAGCATCATTGTTATTGTTTAAAACCATGATGATGAAATTCTTCTTCAATTATTGATACTTAGAGTTGCGAACAAATAAATCTTTTTCTTCAGAAGCTAAGCGAGTTTCTAATTCTTCAATCTTCTGAAGATAATTCTTCTCCTTATCTGCGATATATGAATAAGCAGGTTAGGATATATATATATAAAAAAATATATACTATCCCCCAAAGAAAAGATAAATATTAAAAAAACAATATTTGACCTTCATAATTGGAAACAATGTCTTTAACCAATGCGGAATGTTCAACTTGAAGACTCACATTAATAGCTAAATTCTCTCTAGCATCATTCAGAACCCTAGAAGCCCAACTAAATTCAGCTTCGCTTTCTATGAGAAGTTCAGAGCGAATCAAATTTCTTTCTTCGACAAGTATGTTCTTTTTGCTCAAAGCTAAATCACGTTCTTTTTGAACCTCAACAATGGATTCTTGGAATTTTTCTAGTGCTTTCGCACCCTTAATAGCAATCTCATCTTTCTCATCAATAAGCTTATTCTTCTTTGTTTCCAAAACTTGAATTTGTTCTTGGCTCTCATGAAGACAATGTTTTAAGTTATTAAATGTAATCAATAAAGATCTATGGCTTTTTCTAAAGCAGCATATTTCAGTCTTAATTCCTCCAAACTCAAATTTTCAAATCCTTGGTTGGGATGGTTATTTAAAGAATATTAAGGTGTTCTAAAAGGGTTTCACCATCAGGAAGATTGGCAGCCTCATCCGAAAGGTTATACAGGTCTGCGAATATAACAAAATAAGAAATGTGAATTATCGCATAAAAATAGAAGAACAAGGAAAGTAAGGGCTACATACTAATGAGTTCATCATTTCTTTCTCGGGCTCTGCGAATCAAATTAGAATTGGTTGAATTCTCAGCTTTAAGCTTAGCATTTTCTTTCTCAAGTTTAGTAAGTCTCCTTTGGTAGTCTAAGGAGATTACATAAGATAAACGGGCTCCCTGCGAGAATGAAAGGAAGTATTATGATTAGGAATAAAACAAGGCTAAAGAGAAAAAGTTGCAAATGTTACCAAAGAACTGATTATAAATTGGAGGTTCGGATTTATCGCAGAGGCAGCTCCACGAAGAGATGGATCATCTAAAGTAGGAGCATCGCATATTTTAGAGACCATTCTAAAGGAACGATTTAATTCTTCATTATCAACAACAGTCAAAAGATCTTCAGCAAAAAGATTTGACAACTCTTTCAAAGAAGAAGGAACTGATGAATCATCAGAAGCAAGGATATCATCCTCACTGGACTCCGAACTTGAAGAAGAATCATATCTTTTACGCTTCCTAGAGAGTTCATCCATTGAAGATATCCTTTTTGATGAAGATTTAGACGTAGGTATTTTAGGAATATACTTACCTTTACTTGAAGTCTTATCACCCAAAGTTTTCACCTACGCGAATAATCAAGATAAAAAACAGAGACAACAATATTGTTAAAGTTAAAAAGAATGTTTCTTACTTTATTATTCTGCGAAGCTGATACATTGTGTGAAGTCTTGACCCTCTTAGCAGCCTGCAAAAAACGAGACCATTATGCGAGATTGAGAAAATTTATGCGACTATAAGAAATTGGAAGAAAATTATGTGAAATTGAGAACATTTATGCGAAGCCCCATACCACTTTCTTTGTCTCAGCTTCCGAAAGTACAAATTCCCAAGGTTGGTAAGAATATAACTTTTCGGGAAGAGGAATATCAGAACCATCTTCAGTTTTACCAGAAATATAAGGACCCTCTAAAATGACAGGGCAATTAAGCCAGCTTGAGTCATTAGATCTGCGAGCAGAATTGGTAGATTTGTCATTCCAATCAACATCTCGCATGATCCTATCACCTTCAGCGATACCATCTTTTCTTATTAAGCGAACGACCCATTTATTTAAATTGCTTTTCATAATTGCAACATAATAATTTTTGAAGAAGTTATCAAGAGTATATTCGGAAGAATCAATGACCTTATCACGATGCGATTCTTTTCGAACATCATAAATGTAAGAAGTACCTAAACCAGTTGCCCGACGAGAATATTCATATGCTATTCTGATCGCATCACCACTTAGTTGGAATATTCCTCGTGCGAATCGAGCTACAGCAAGAATTTCATAGAAGAGGGGTATTTCTGGGTTAAACAAGGGAATTTGAAGAATGGAAAGTTGTCCCAATGAAATGATAACTCTTTGATTATTCCAATGATCTTAATTGATCCAATCAAGACTGAGTTTGGATGAATAGTCAAATGATGGGGGAAGAGAAAGTTAGTAACCTCTCGAATGGAATTCATTCTTCAACCTGCTGAATTTTGTCTCTATCTTCTTGCTAGCAGGAGCCATTTTTAGAATGAGAATGAAAATGGGTAAAAAGTAGAAAGAAATAAATTTAGCTTCGATAAGAGAAAACAGTAGCAGAGAAGATGAAACAAGAAAGTACAAAGAAGACGAAAGAAGATATATAAGGAAAAATCAGTCTCATTTTTCAAGGTTTCATTAATGCGAGGAATGAACGGATAAAAACAGGCGGTTAAAATGACGTGTCGGATAATAAGTGGTTAAAAATACACGCGTAATTAAGGAAACACTGGAATTCCGTAGGAATGTCGGTAAGATGGAATACGAAAAGATATACACATGCGATATTATAGGATGGGAATTTCTCATATCGCTCACTTTACAATGTAAGCGAAATGAGAAGAGGAAAAATGTAGGAGTGGAATATCGCACATATCAATAAGTATGCGAAGTAAGGATTATCTGATGTAAGCGAGGACTATCGCACATGTCAAAATTGAAGTGACGTATTGGATGATGCCATCGAAATCACGAGTAAAGTGTGATGTTCTATGCGAGGTATATTCTGTGCGATAATGAGTGATTGTAAATGAGCGAATGTATCGCACAATGATTCCGAAAATAGTGGATCTCTTAGCTGTCATCCACTATGAGGAATCACTTTATAAAGGAAGGAAGTCATCACGAAGGGAGAGATCTTTTATAATCTTTGAAAGTTAATAAAGAATTCATTATGATTACTTGAGTGATAGTCTAGAAATACTGGGGTGTGGTTGTAGGTTTTCCTGCAACTACAAAGGGAGTGTAAGAGAGTATAGGGAGTTTGAGAGAGTTTGGTATTTTGAGTGTAGGGAGTTTGAAAGACTCTCCCAAAAATCTCTACTTTTTTGAGAGATTTGGAGTGAGGCAAAAATACATTGGAACTCCCCAAAACAAACCAACCCCCTAGTGTCAATAATTGAAAAATAATGCCGCTTAACGGGTTCGGGATGCCCCTGAGCGGGGAGGTAAGCCTAGAACTAAATATGGGGTCTTCGGGACTAAGCCCAAGCCCAATGAGAAAATACCCATGAGGTAAGAAGAACAGGGAATGGATTAATAAATAAGGAGGAGGTTATATTAAGGAATGGCATTAGAAGTAATTAAGGACGTTTAGGACATGTTTCATGATGTCATAAAAGGAGGGACTCTTGTGAAAGTCTATATAAGGCATACTCTAATGGACATCCAGGATCCAAGATCTGCCCCAAAAACCGTGGTGTAAAGTACCACTATTTGCTTGATTCCCAACATCTCCTTCAGTTTGCTTGGATGCAATCTGGATGCAATCCCGGCACGCCATTAGAAACGGAGTACCAAAAAAGCATCATACGTCATTACAAATGGCGTTTTGTCACTGTTTTATAAAAATTCAAATATCACTATCATATGGACCGTTGGATTCATAGTTTTATTGGAGATCTAAAGGCTGATAATGATACGCCATTTCAAATGGCATCTTACGCCATTTCAAACGGCGTGTTGACTTTGAATGTTGAATTTTCATTAGACTTGGTACTTGAAATTCGGTGATGTGGATCCAAGAAAAAGCTTGAATCTTGGACCACGATTAGAGTAAGCCTAAGAAAGGATAAAGTATAATGGAAAGACAACTCTCTCTCTTGCTATTTCCAGAAAGCTGAGGTCATTTAGTGCAGTTAGGACGGGTAGAACCAAAACTGAAATCACCCCTAAACACTTAGCATTCTAGTTTTTACCACTAACATGGAGTTTAAGAGTTTGTTTCAAACTCCCCCACGACTAACGGGTTTTTTAGGGAGTTTGGGAGATTCTTCTAAACTCTCTCATGACTAACGGGGATTTTGAGAGACTCCTTCGAACTCCTCCACAACTAACGGGAGAAAACCCAACTACACCCAACTCCTCCAACCCCTTAAAGACTAACACCCTGATTATCACTGTCTCAATTTGATCCATTTTCGGAGTAAAATAAAAAGGTGATACTATTTTTTTTATGAAAACGGAGACAGTGCTGACAAATCAGCATACGGTTGAGTAGTTGGTCTGCGAACTACATCGTACACACCACTTTAAATCCTAAACCGGACATGTTCCCAATCGGACACTGAGGATGCACACGCCACTTCTAAAACTTACAAATGGACCCAGCTAGCCCATCACATTTCTATCCTGTATTATCAAATGATGACTAGAGTAAATCGTGTTGTACTGTCTTACAGTTCTCGAGCTGCCGACCATCTACGTACAGGTAGCAAGTTGTCTATTTATTATTGTTTGGAGCAGTTAATTAATTTTCTTTACCATATGTTAACGTCCTGACTAGTAGCTAGCTAAGTAAGGGAACAATTTCTTTTTTATATTTTTTCCCAAAGATGAACAAAATATTATTCAGTGCTCTGTTAGCTTGCGAATTGTTGGAATGACGTTTTTTTCAGCATATTATATAATGTACTTTTGTAATCACCTGCCAAATTTCTACTGGCGGTTAGATATTCTAATGGTAAAACGAACGTTCAATTATGTTGTCTATGTCACATAGAGCTTTGGCAATGAACAAATATTATGAAAGTATCCTCACCAGTAACGGGCCTTTGGAGATGACTACGAAAAAGTACATATATGAACATGTACACATTCCATGACACACCTTTCATGTCTCAATAATAGCAGGTAGCACGGGAAAATAGAACTGAATTCTCATGCTTCAAAATTTATTTATTTTTGAATTTTCAGGATGTTGAACTGTTAACCTTGATTAGCTCTGTAAATTGCATCTCCTGGTTTTCCAGCATTTTTGTACCACTATCTTGTGCTTGACAGATGAATCATTTGGTGGTTTAAAAACAACAGAGACTGATATGGGTTTTTCAGCCTAGCGTTTTTAGGGGCCACTCAAAAGGAATTAGGGACCACCTTTTTATTCCCATCCATTGAAGGAGGTTAAGGGATGTCTTAAAAATAAAAAATTGTCTATATTGTCCTTCACCTTTATACTAAATCTAAACTTATATCCTTTATTTTCATAATCATATCATTCCACTTCTTCTTCTCTTTTCCACCCATTGAAATTTTTTTCCATCATTTTAATTTTGATTGAAAACAAAGATCATCGATCAAACAAATGTTATGATTGATTGCTTAAAATTAAAACCCAAAATTCATTAACCTTAAAGTTGAAACTTAGAACATCAAAAAAAAAGGAGTTCAACAAACAAAACGAATAGATGATAGTAGTTGTGATTCAAAATTAGGATTTGATTACTTGAAATCAAAAATTTGATCCGAAAATTTTCTTGGATTTACAGTAGCAGAAACATAATCGGTAGATAACTATCTATTTTGCCTACCGATTATGGTTGATGTTCTTGGATTTACACTAGCAGAAACATAATCGGTAGATAATAATCTACTTTACCTACCGATTATGGTTGATGTTCTTCGTTTCTTAAGAACATCAACCATAATCGGTAGGTAAATTGATCGATATCTACCGATTATTCTTGATTCTAAAAATTAAATTTCTCTGTACAAAAAGTTACGCACAATCGATAGATAATGAACACCATTAACTACCAATTGTGAAAGTAGAAAATTTTGAAACTTTTGTTAAGTTTTGAAAATTTGAATTTGAGGCCATGAACACAATCGGCAGATAATAAGCATCACTTATTAACACAATTCACTTCCGATTATGGTAGTACTAAAATTCGAAAATTTAGTATATTCGGAGGTTAAAGTAACACACTTTACTACCGATTATGGTAGTACCAAAGTTCGAAAATTTTAGGATTTTGGCAAAATCATATTTTGGGGCCAATATACATTCGGAAGTCAAATTTACTACCGATTATGGTAGTAATAATATTCGAAAATTGAATATATTCGGAGGTTAAAGTAACACACTTTACTACCGATTATGGTAGTACCAAAATTCGAAAATTTTAAGATTTTGCAAAATCACATTTTGGGGCCAATATACATTCGGAAATCAAATTTACTACCGATTATGGTAGTACTAATATTCGAAAATTGAGTATATTCGGAGGTTAAAGTAACACAATTTACTACCGATTATGGTAGTACCAAAGTTCGAAAATTTTAGGATTTTGGCAAAATCTCATTTTGGGGCCAATATATGTTCGGAAATTAAATTTACTACCGATTATGGTAGTGCTAAAATTCGAAAATTTAGTATATTCGGAGGTTAAAGTAACACACTTTACTACCGATTATGGTAGTACCAAAGTTCGAAAATTTTAGGATTTTGGCAAAATCTCATTTTGGGGACAATATACATTCGGAAGTCAAATTTACTACCGATTGTGGTAGTACTAAGATTCAAAAAATGAATATATTCAGAGGCTAAAGTAACGCAATTTACTACCGATTATGGTTGTACCAAAGTTCGAAAATTTAAGGATTTTGGAAAAATATCATTTTGGGGCAAATATACATTCGGAAGTTAAAGTAACACACTTTACTACCGATTATGGTTGTACCAAAGTCGAAAATTAAAGGATTTTGGAAAAATCTCATTTTCGGACCAATATACATTCGGAAGTTAAAGTAACACACTTTACTACCGATTATGGTTGTACCAAAGTTCGAAAAAGCAAAAAAAGAAAAAAAAAATCCCTCAAATTTTTTTATCACCCGAATCCTGCTCAAACTACCGAATATCGAAGGGTAATTTTGTCATTACGAAATATGGGAGATAAGGGGTGAACACAATTTAGGATTGGGTGACCTTTTTTGTTTTATTGTTGGCCCCTAATTCCTTTTGAATGGCCCCTAAAAACGCTAGGTTTTTCAGATGGCGACCAGTAAAGAAACATATGTGACGTTCCTGAAGACCCTTACCTTATTTATACGATGTGGTTGCAGGAAATCCTACAACCACATCCCAATATACCTAAACAAGATTCTAAGTGATCATAAGGGAATTGTTTTATTAATTATCAAGATTTATAATCGGTTACAAGGTATTACAATGACTTTACTTGCTCTCCAAATAAATTTTCTCTCTCCTAGTTTCTTATCTAACACACACTAAAAGATCTCCCTTTCTATGTGATGACTTCTTTCCTTTATATATGATTCTTCATAGTGGATGACAGCTAAGAGACCCATTATTTTCAAAATCACTGTGCGTTACTTTCGCTCATGTATACTCACTCATTCTCGCACAACTTATACTTCACATAGATCATCACACTTTACTCGTGACTTTGCTGACATCATCCAATACGTCGCTCCAACTTTGCCATGTGCGATAGTCCTCGCTTACATCAGATAATCCTTACTTCGCATACTTATTGATATATGCGATATTTCATTCCTACATTTTGCCTCTTCTCATTTCGCTTACATTGTAAAGTGAGCGACATGAGAAATTTCCATCCTATAATATCGCATGTATGTATCTTTTCGTATTCTATCTTACCGACATTCCTCCAGAATTCCAGCTTTCCTTAATTACGCGTGTGTTTTTAACCACTTATTATCTGACACGTCCTTTTCACCGTCTGTTTTTATCCGTTCATTCCTCACATTAATGAAATACAATCTTGAAAAATGGGACTAATTTTTTCTTATATATCTTTTTTCGTCTTCTTCTTTCTTCTTTTTACTTCCTGCTTTCTTGTTTCATCTTCTATGCTACTGCTTTCATTGATCTTGATTTTATCATAACTAAAACTTATTTCACCAAATAACTTACTTCTTTTACTCATCTTCATTCTCATTCTAAAAATGCCTCCTGCTGGTAAGATGATGGTGACAGAATTCAACAGGTTAAAGGACGAACTCCATTCGAGAGGTTACTCACTTTCCCTTCCTTCATCATCTGAATATTTGATAGACACATTTTTGTGTTTAATTTGATCTCAATACTATATATTGTTGGCACTCGAGTTTGTACTAATTTTGGTGTTTTATGTGTTTGTAAGCATCTTTGGAAAATAAACATTTTTGGCGAAATCAGCTCGAAAAGCAGTGTTTTACACCCCGAAGAAAATTACGAAAGGCACCCCAGAAATGCACCGGAAACGTCCCAGAAATGTACCGGAGGATCCCAGAAAAATTACCATTTCCACCCCAAAATTACTATTTCCACCTAAATTACTATTCGCACCCCAGCACTCTGGATAAGGGGCACCTTCTTCAACAATTTGAATTTGTGTTTTGGCGGGAAATGAAGTTTTCAACTGGCAGAATTGTGAGTTAGAGGGCGATTCAATCGCTCAAACTTGGTAGGAAGTTATGATTTAGCCTAAGGAAGATAGTTTGGGTGTCGAATTTGATCGGAATTGGCTGGAAATATCGATTTGATTCTCGAGCTCAAAACAGAGCTACACGGACTGAACACACCCTGTACACGCTGTTGTGTGTGTTTTGGCTATGCATGGAAGTGATTAAGGGACGTTCGACGACTTACTAGGCGTGGGAGAGCTGAATTGGAGTGTGCAGAACCAATTCTAACGTGTGACAAAGTTAATTTTGGAAATTATCGTTATTATTGGCAGCGGAGAATAATCGGATTAAATGGAGAATATACGCAAGTAATGTTGGGATTTTTGGTCCTACAACACTATAAATAGGCTCTTTGGGTCTACTAGAGAGGGTGTCGAGAGTCTGGGGGGGGGGGGGGGGGCTGAGGAGAGCCGAGAGAATCAAAAGAAGAGGTCGATAGGCGAAGAAGTTCTGCTACTGCTCAGCCAAGAACACGAAGAACATTGTACAGTCTAGGAAAGTCGTTGACTAGTGTCGCATATTTGCGACAATTCTCAGTTCCTTTCCCGCGACTTCGGTGTTGTGCTTACAGCACTTCTAAAGTGTCGATGTTCCCTGACGCTTTCTGTTGGTCGCAAAGAACGGTCTTAAAACGATTTTCTTCTTATTTCATCATTTGTAATCAACTTTTGAGCATTAATAAAATCTTTTGAGAGCATTTTTACTATGATGAGTTAAACCCCAACACTGGGACGACGGAGGAGGCCGAGCTTCATACATGGGTAATTTAATTAATTCTTTTTAAGACTTTTGCATTAAAAATTAATTGAAATATGATTTGATTAAATTGGGTGTTATTTGATTAGATGGGTCATGCTTAGCTTAGGTGATTTGATGTTCCATGCTTAACATTTACAATCAATTTTTTGAGAATCTACTTTGGCAAAATAAGAGTCCATACAACTTATGTTTTGAGCGATTATTGTCGAGAATAATTCATTGAGCCCTATTTTATGAAGATTGGCCGAATCATTAGTCCCAGTACCTCTCACCATTGTTAATATTTTATTGTATATATTTATCTATTTTTTATTAAATCTAAAAAAATTATCCTTCACAAATCTGAGAGTTTTAACCTCATTACTAAACCCCATGAAAAATCAACAATCATTTTGGCGTCGCCGACGCGGATTTGTGTTTAGGTAGAATTTTTAGGTTTTTTTTTTTTACTATTATTTGTTCCTTTTTACGTTTCTTTTTGTGTCTTTGATTTACAGGTTCGAAGTGGAGCACTAAGGACTTGGAGAGGAAAAATCTTAAAGCGAAAAGCGAAAAGAGAAGAAAAAAGGACAATTTTAGGATTTAATTTTTAATTTTTAATTTTTTTTTTAGAGTGTGTGAGGAAAACTGTAATTTTTTATTTATTTATACTTTGGACTTTAAACAATTGGACTTTATTCTTTTTTTTACCCTACGAAAGGGTATTATTAAAAAAAAAAAATTATATAAACTGTGTGCAGGGAAGGACGACGATTACTATATCGTCTCGGCCCTCGGGTTCGTACATGACATAGGAGTCGTGGCCCGAGTCGACTTCAACGGTTCATCCCCCGTCTGGTACGGGAGGTAAGTCCATCGAAACACTCGCGAATCTCCTGTAAGCGAGTTACTGTATTCCTTAAGGTGATTCATTGATTGAGGACGAATTTGGACTGTTTTTAAATTCCTAGTAAAGGGAAAGGCCTGGACAATACAAGATAAGGGTTCGGATTTCATCACCGCTCCCTTCTTTCCCGCCTTAGGAAAACGAAACCTAACGCGAACCCAAGCTTAAAACTTGACTAGAACGAGACCGATAGGGTAACGCGCTTATTAGGAAAAAAATTCGAAGGATATTGGTTACTTTCTTAAGCACACCTCGAAGTTCATGATGGTTTCTGTGAGTTGAATGCGTGACTGCGCTGCCTTGTGATAGCGGTGAGTCCTTGGGTATCAAAGCTCCACTGAGCTTCCCTCTCCTCAATTCAACTTACTTTGACTCGGATTGATTCCAGAGGGGTTTGCTCAAATTGCAACGAATTCCCTTTCGAAAGATAGAAGATGGTCTAGAAACAATCTAAGTGGAGCTATCATGCTTGTTGTTTGCTAGATTTTATAGGTTTGATTTGGTCGAGTCAGCCTTGTTTGTGATTATGTAGAATTCCCTTGCAATTAAGAATGTCGAGCTGGTATGATAGAAGCCAATACAATGAATATCGACCTGAATTTGAATATGGACATCATCAGTTTTATTACCATGGTGGGAATAGTGATTGGGAACGCAAAAATTTTCAAGGTTATGGTTCATACCATGGTGAGCCCAATCACTATCCTCACAACCATCAGTCATACGAGAAAAATTATGCTAATTCCTCTTTACTTGAGTCGACACGTAAGTTAGCTGAGACAACACGTAAGTTCGCTGGAATGAATAATTTAGTTATGGACGAAAATAATGCAATGAGTGAACTTTGTTTACCTGGTTTCCTAGATTACGTCAGGAATTCATGTGAGTCGGCCCAAAAGCTTTTGTTAGAGACCCAGAATAGAACTTCTCTAAAAGATCTAAATTTCCAAAATAGTGTTTCCAATTTTACCCTTGATGTAAATAGTGAATGTTTGCCTAATTTAGAGGACGAGGTTAGAATAAAAGACACTACTTATTTAGATAAGGTTCAATCATCTTCGTACTATGATGATGAGGATAGCAGTAATGAAGAATCTGAAATATGTAGGCATAGTGATCAGGAGTCTAGGAATCCAATTGAGCTGTATAGTGATTATATTATTTCTAGTTCAAATCCAAATAATTTTTATGATTATTCACCTATTCAAAAGGACGAGGATTTCATTAGGGATACCACCGTTTTAGACGATGTAGTTTTTCCTTTTGATTACGAAGCCGATAGTGGTTTAGAGGAATGGTTCATTTTGAAAATACTGTTTTAGAGTCTAGTGACTTAGAAACAATAGTCTTGGAAGAAGAAGATAGACCCGTAGAGATGAGTAAAGATGCACTACCTGATAATAACTTAGAAGAATCTCTTGAATATTTTAAGGACTCTGAAGATACGGAAATTCAAGAAATAATTAGAGGTCTATCTAGAGACACTGAAAACTCTAAGTTTGGGGGTGATTATCACTTCCCTAGTGCCTTACCTTTAACTCTCATAAAGTCCCCACACTTAGGACTTGATATTTGTGCCTCGACCATTTTACAAGATTACCTTCATACTCGTTTTCCCGAACCTAATGATGTCCAGGAAGAAGTTCAGTCGTTAGGAACCCATCCTCTGGTTGATGTGGTTTTCCCAGGCTATGATCCCCAGATTGACTTTGTTTTCCCACCAAATAGTTTTCTTCCGACTGTGGGAACGTTTATATTCTAAATGTGTCGAATATTAAGTTGTGAGACTAAACCTAAATGCTTTAGGAAATTAGAATCGACACATCTGCTTAAGAATGACCACTACTCTCATTGTGGTCAATTATGTAAGTCATATCTGATTGACTTAGAGGATCCGCAATTATTTAGGTTATTACTTCGTGATTCTAAGTTCGTATTTGAGTTTTTACAGACTCTAAGACCTAGTGATTCGGATTCCATCTATGAAGAAACTCAGCCAATGAAAATATTATATTTAGACACTTTCATAGAACCTGAACTTGAACCGCATTTAGCGATAGTTTTCAGGAAACTAGGTAAGGGCATGCTATTCTTGTCCATTTTCTTGGTTCACTGCAGTTTCCTTTGGTCATCTCTATTTAGTTTTGAAGACCCACAGTTATTTCGACTGTTACTTTATGGTTCGAGTTGACTAATCCTTTCCTAAGTCTGGCTGAAGACTTTAAACTTAGCACTTCTTGGGAGGTATCCCATGCTCATGCAACACAGTAATATTTTTCCTTAACTCTTTTGCTTCAAATTGTAACAGTTTCTCCTTGTTCATGCTTTTAGTTTCATCTTTAGAACATTGAGGACAATGTTAGATTTAAGTTTGGGGGTATGGGAGAAACTTTTTAGTTGCAATAAATAAACTCCAGATCCTAGAAATTTATGCGTATTTAGGATGGCACTAACCAATCTAAGTGGATGGAAGCATTTTGGTTGTAGGAGTTGAGGAACCAATCTGATTAGATGGAAACATCTATAGAGTCTATTCATAAAAGCACAGAGCTCAGGTGTTAGAAATAACATGATAGTTGCACCATATCTCGTTGATTCCTTTTCATTTTTTTTTTTTCATTTTTTCATTTTAAACTATGTTTCTCTAAGTGATTAGGTGGAGCACACGATTCAAGTTGTTACCACTGCTAGGGTGAATTAGAGTGTCTGAGTTACTAAAAAAAAAAAGACCGGACCAGTTAGACCAATCGTAATAAGTATTAACACTTGGATAACAATATGCGTGTGTTCTCCCTGTTTCCGTCGCCTAAGAAAGTGTGGAATGCAGGACCCGTGAGAACTATCGTGTAATCTGCTGACAAGAAGCATGCGCTTGGATCAAAAATATTTATTCATGCCGTTAAGTTAAAAAAAAATGGTTATTGTTCTGTGTAGTCAACTGCTGGTTCCCTTGTATTTGCCAGTTTGTTGATCTAGATTTAATTTATTGACCACTGGTTCCCTTGTATATGCCAGTTGTGTTGATATTAGTCATACCGGTATCTCAGTCCATTAGGATAGGTTCATTCTGGCAGTGGCCTTCAGACAGATATGTGAAACATTGATCATTTGGTTAACATCAAAACCATCTACATTTTTCTATTTCCATCTCCTTTTTCTATCCATATGATTAGTTTGACTCCGAATATGATGTCCATAGTGCAACTATCTGAGTAGAGCTCTGTCACTTTATATGAATTTTAGTATGCTTGAGAGTAAACTCGTGTACAACAATTGGAATTTCGCATCAGGGTACTTCCTCCTATAGTCAATGATTGTATGCCAACCAAGGAGATTCTTTAGTGCCTTCCAAGGTTCGTTGTAGATAGCTAGGGAGTAAAGGTTTTGTGGGTACACCTCTGGTAAACCCTCTAGAGACAACACTTCGCCGCTAGGGCCACCTAGCGGTTTAACGGCCTGCTGCACGTGCTAAGTGTAGTCTTTTTATCTTTTCAAAAATAAATTTTGCTCGAGGACTAGAAAATAATAAGTTTGGGGGTATTTGATAGACACATTTTTGTGTTTAATTTGATCTCAATACTATATATTGTTGGCACTCGAGTTTGAACTAATTTTGGTGTTTTATGTGTTTGTAGGCACCTTTGGAAAATAAACATTTTTGGCGAAATCAGCTCGAAAAGCAGTGTTTTACACCCCGGAGAAAATTACGAAAGGCACCCCAGAAATGCACCGGAAACGTCCCAGAAATGTACCGGAGGATCCCAGAAAAATTAACATTTCCACCCAAATTACTATTCGCACCCCAGCACTCTGGATAAGGGGCACCTTCTTCAACAATTTGAATTTGTGTTTTGGCGGGAAATGAAGTTTTCAACTGGCAGAATTGTGATCGTCAAAATGAATGGGTTAGAGTGCGATTCAATCGCTCAAACTTGGTATGAAGTTATGATTTAGCCTAAGGAAGATAGTTTGGGTGTCGAATTTGATCGGAATTGGATGGAAATATCGATTTGATTCTCGAGCTCAAAACAGAGCTATACGGACTGAACACACCCTGTACACGCTGTTGTGTGTGTTTTGGCTATGCATGGAAGTGATTAAGGGACGTTCAACGACTTACTAGGCGTGGGAGAGCTGAATTGGAGTGTGTAGAACCAATTCTAACGTGTGACAGAGTTAATTTTGGAAATTATCGTTATTTTTGGCAGCGGAGAATAATCGTATTAAATGGAGAATATACGCAAGTAATGTTGGGATTTTTGGTCCTACAACACTATAAATAGGCTCTTTGGGTATACTAGAGAGGGTGTCGAGAGTCTGGGGGGGGGGGTGCTGAGGAGAGCCGAGAGAATCAAAAGAAAAGGTCGATAGGCGAAGAAGTTCTGCTGCTCAGGCAAGAACACGAATAACATTGTACAGTCTAGGAAAGTCGTTGACTAGTGTCGCATATTTGCGACAATTCTCAGTTCCTTTCTCGCGACTTCGGTGTTGTGCTTACAACACTTCTAAAGTGTCGTTGTTCCCTGACGCTTTCTGTTGGTCGCAAAGAACGGTCTTAAAACGATTTTCTTCTTATTTCATCATTTGTAATCAACTTTTGAGCATTAATAAAATCTTTTGAGAGCATTTTTACTATGATGAGTTAAACCCCAACACTGGGACGACTGAGGAGGCCGAGCTTCATACATGGGTAATTTAATTAATTCTTTTTAAGACTTTTGCATTAAAAATTAATCGAAATATGATTTGATTAAATTGGGTGTTATTTGATTAGATGGGTCATGCTTAGCTTAGGTGATTTGATGTTCCATGCTTAACATTTACAATCAATTTTTTGAGAATCTACTTTGGCAAAATAAGAGTCCATATAACTTATGTTATGAGTGATTATTGTCGAGAATAATTCATTGAGCCCTATTTTATGAAGATTGGCTGAATCATTAGTCCCAGTACCTCTCACCATTGTTAATATTTTATTGTATATATTTATCTATTTTTTATTAAATCTAAAAAAATTATCCTTCACAAATCCGAGAGTTTGAACCTCATTACTAAACCCCATGAAAAATCAACAATCAATATTCATCCAAACTCAATCTTGATTTGACCAACTCTGAACAATGGAACAATCAAAGAGTTATTGTTTCATTGGGAGAAATTTCTATTCTTCTAATTCCCTTATTCAACCCATAAATTCCCCTATTCTATGAAATTCTTGTTGATGATCGATTCGCACGGGAATATTCCAACTAAGTGGTGATGCGATCAGAATATCATTGGAATATTCTCGTCGCGGAGCTGGTTTAGAGACCTCTTATCCTTATAAGGTGCGAAACGTATTGCATCGTGATAAGGTCATCGACTCTACCGAATATACTCTTGATAACTTCTTCAGAAATTACTATGTTGCAATTATAAAAACTAATTCAACTAAATGGGACGTTCGCTTAAGAAGAAAAGATGGTATCGCTGAAGATAAGAAGACCATGCGAGATGTTAATTGGAATGACAAATCTAACAGTTCTGCTCGCAGATCTAACGACTCAAGCTGGCTTAATTGCCCTGTCATTCTAGAGGGTCCTTATATTTCTGGTAAAGTTGAGGATGGCTCCAATATTCCTCTTCCCGAAAAGTTTTCTTCTTAGCAACCTTGGAAATTTGTACTTTCTGAAGCTGAGACAAAGAAAGTGGTATGGGGGCTTCGCATAAATGTTCTCAATCTCGCATAATTTCCTTCCAATTTCTTATTTTCCAATTCCTTTTTTTTTGCAGGCTGCTAAGAGGGCCAAGATTTCACACAATGCATCAACTTCGCAGAATAATAAAGTAAGAAACATTATTTTTAACTCGGCATGGCTTGCGGCTTTGACGGTGTTGCACGATCATTGCGCGACTTTGGGAAGGCCGCTGCAACGTATGGCCGTGGGAGTTGGTGAATGATTTTTCCTCCCTTATTATAATTTGTAGAAATGCAAATAAGACATATATAGGGAAGGGACGTTGGCAGACACATGCGGCTTTGACGGTGTTGCATGATCATTGCGCGGCATGACATGCGGCTTTGACGGTGTTGCACGATCATTGCGCGGCATGGCTTGGGGCTTTGACGGTGTTGCACAATCATTGCGCGACTTTGGGAAGGCCACTGCAACGTACGACCGCGGGAGTTGGTAAATGATTTTTCCTCCCTTATTCTAATTTGTAGAAATCCAAATAAGATATATATAGAGAAGGGACGTTGGAAGACACGGTGTTGCACAATCATTGTGCAACATCACATGCGGCTTTGACGGTGTTGCACGATCATTGCGCGGCATGACATGCGGCTTTGACGGTGTTGCACGATCATTGTGCGGCATGACATGCGGCTTTGACGGTGTTGCACGATCATTGCACGGCATGGAATGCGTCATTGACGGTGTTGCACGATCATTGCGAGGCATGGCTTGCGGCTTTGACGGTGTTGCACGATCATTGCGCGACTTTGGGAAGGCCTCTGCAACGTACGGCCGTGGGAGTTGGTGAATGATTTTTCCTCCCTTATTTTAATTTGTAGAAATGCAGATAAGACATATATAGGGAAGGGACGTTGGCAGACACGGTGTTGCACAATCATTGTGCAACATCACATGCGGCTTTGACGGTGTTGCACGATCATTGTGCGGCATGGCATGCGGCTTTGACGGTGTTGCACGATTATTGTGCGGCATGGCATGCGTCTTTGACGGTGTTGCACGATCATTGCGCGGCATTACATGCGGCTTTGACGATGTTGCACGATCATTGTGCGGCATGGCTTGCGGCTTTGACGGTGTTGCACGATCATTGCGCGACTTCGGGAAGGCCGCTTCAACGTACGGTGGCGGGAGTTGGTGAATGATTTTTCCTCCCTTATTCTAATTTGTAGAAATGCAAATAAGACATATATAGGTAAGGGACGTTGGCAGACACGGTGTTGCACAATCATTATGCAACATCACATGCGGCTTTGACGGTGTTTCACGATCATTGCGCGGCATGACATGCGGCTTTGACGGTGTTGCACGATCATTGCGCGTCATGACATGCGGCTTTGACGGTTTTGCGCGATCATTGCGCGGCATGGCTTGATGCTTTGACGGTGTTGCATGATCATTGCACGACTTTGGGAAGACCGCTGCAACGTACGGCCGCGGGAGTTGGTGAATGATTTTTCCTCCCTTATTCTAATTTGTAGAAATGCAAATAAGACATATATAGGGAAGGGACGTTGGTTGGGAACGAAATGCAAGTTTGCGTTGCATTTCCTACGGGAAGCGAATGCTGCGACGCATTGGCATGCATTTATGCGTTCCAAATGCGATTTATCGAATTTATTGGCATCAGTGGCTAACAACCACGTGAGTAAAGCCAATGCTGAAGACCCGTATTGCATCATCTGTCAAGATGAAGCTTCATTTGAAACGATGAAGCTTCATTTGCGCATGGCCATTGCAAGATGCGGCCTCGGGAGTTGGTGAATGATTTTTGGTCCTTAAAAAAGATTTGTAGAAATGAAAATAATACATGTATAGGGAAGGGACGTTGGTTAAGAAGAAAATGCAAGTTTTCCTTGCATTTCCTACGGGAAGCGAATGTCGCGACGCTTTGGCATGCATTTACGCGTGCCGAATGCGATTTATCGAATTTATTGGCATCACTGGCTGACAACCACGTGAGTAAGGCCAATGTTGGAGACTCATATTGTATCATCTGTCCCGGTGAAGGTTCATTTGAAACGATGAAGCTTCATTTGTGCAGGGACATTGCAAGATGCGGCTTCGGGAGTTGGTGAATGATTTTTGGTCCCTAAAAAAGATTTGTAGAAATGCAAATAATACATATATATGGAAGGGACGTTGGTTGAGAAGAAAATGCAAGTTTGCCTTGCATTTCCTACGGGAAGCGAATGTCGCGACGCTTTGGCATGCATTTATGCGTGCCAAATGCGATTTATCGAATTTATTGGCATCACTGGCTGACAACCACGTGCCTGACAATGAACATATTTCTGATATTTCGGACAGTGAGGAAGAAGATGAAGAATCTGAAGAAGAAATAAGCGGTTCTAAGGCTGAGCGAGACGAAAAAAATGAAGATTAATCATTTATACTTGTTGTAATTTTTTTTTTTTTTGCCTTATGAATATTTTTATGTAATCTTAAAAACATGCATCTTTTGAGCATTAATTTTCACTCCTCTAATATAAATTCCCTTTGTTTGCAATCGCGTCCAAAATATCATTCTCTCGCATGTATATGAGTCTATCAAATGGGGAAAATAACATTCCCTTTGCATTCACATTCTTACCTCTGTTAATTGACACATCTTGATAGACTTAGTATGATTAATGTTGTTTTATAGTTCTTCATGCATTTGGTGCGAATGCGTTCGCAGTACTCTTTTTTCTCTGCGAATTCCTGCAAAACAAAATTAGTTTAAAATTTTATATTTCTCAAAAGGTATTATTTTGCCTTCCTATGTAAAGGTCTTATCTTGCCTTAATTTTGTGCGACGAGATCGCAGGAGGTATTTACACTGTAGTGTATCGACCCATTGATCTCGTCTTATCTTTTTTCTTGTACCATTACCTATTTAGGTTTTTATCGCATAAATATGACAAGTTTTAACACTCCCTTGAGAAAAACGCCTCATGACATTTACGTCTTTTGACACAATTCAGCTCCCTAATGGAGGGTGCCGTCCTTATCTTCCCCCTGGTCGCCCCCTCAAGGAAGCTTACCTCTACCGGGTTAAGGTTATGGCTCTTCCCATCCGGTAATCCAACAACCAATTGATTTCGCAGTCTCACATCCCGCTACCGATGAGGTTTATGGTTGCGAGACCGCACCCTAAGTGGGGTATCTCCGGACCGAGTGCATCATAGTCAAGACTTGTCAAGAGTGGCAAGGTATGCTCCAGACGCCCCGGACACTCTTGACTCAACCGTGTACCTAGGCGCCCTGATCGAGTTTCTGCACTCCTTAGGAGAGACTCTCACCTTAGTCTCTTAATCTAAGATCATTATCTTAGACTAAAAATTTAAGGTACCTCTCCCGGATGGGCATTTTCGTTTATTCTCACCCCAAATCTCCATGACTCAAGTTCCAGGGTCGATATAGCTTTCCCTTGAGTCATGCTTTCTAGGTTTCTCCGACTATGACGTGTGATAGGTCTTACTTTTTGCCTCTTGCATGTATGTGAACTAGGTTGCACGCCACATTCGGATTCCTAGTCTATCTTGATAAAAAATATCATTTCTGGTGCCTTTTATTAAGGTCTTATTATAAAGATTTTAATTTTTCTTTTCTTGACACGGTATCACTTCATGAAATTAGAATTTGTCATTCCATTTCCAATTTTTGAGTTTATACAACTCTAGTACATAGATTTCTTATTAACTTGTTTCTCATAAAGAAAGACATGTGCATTCCCCATATTACTCACTTATCCCCTTCAGTTTTTGTATCTCCTTAAGCTCGCATATGCTTTTCAGAATATTATTTCGCATAACCCTTTCAATCTCCTCTATGTGATAACCATCGCACCCTTCATTTTTTTCTTGAGAACACAACTTCTGCCTCTGCATTCTTCCTCCTTCTGTAGAAGTAATATTTCTGGTTTGCTTAGTATCGTTATTCGCAGAAAACCCTGCTTATATGTTTGTCTAACTTTATATACTGCGTCCACCATTAACCTCTCAACTCTTTGATTATCTGCAACATGCTTTTCCAATTCCTTCGCTTACCCTCTCTTTGTTCGCACTTATCAATGTCAATTTCTTGACAATTTCTACTTTCAATTGTATCTCCTCTTATAATACCAATACCCTGAGGTAAAGGAAATTTTATGCACTGGTGAAATGTCGAAGCCACACCCAAGATACTGTGCAGCCATGGTCTTCCAATCAGAGCGTTATAGGGTGATTCGACATCCACAACACATAATACAATTTCTGTTAGCATATTCTGAAGAAGAATTCTCATTGTCACCTCTCCTTTTGGCTTGCTTGCAATTCCATTGAAGCCATAAATTTTATACGTTGAAGGAATCAATTCGTCATCCCTTCCACCCATAGTTTTGTATGTAGGATAAAAGAGAATGTCAACAGAGCTTCCGGGATCTATAAGTATTCTATTTATTCCCCAAGTGTTTGCTTCATCTTCCTCATCATTCTACCTTTGCTTTCGGATTAATTCCTAATCTCACTACTAATGGACATTCATGCGATTCCCCTCCTCTTGGTGTTTCTTCCGCACTAAATGAGATAGTATGTTTTTTCCAATCCTTCAATGGTGATACTTTCGCAAGATTGAGAATCTTTTCCATCAGCATCTCTCGCATACACCCTACTTAAGACATTGTCATGGAAGTGTAGTTACAGGAAATCCTACACTACACCCCTCATATGATTTCATTAATACTCAACTCATTTTTAGATTTTCAATTTAATTTTATTGATGAATCTTTGAATATTCTTACAAAAAAAGATAAAAGAATCAAGAATAACCTCTACTCTAGACTTTCTCTCTCCTATTTACTTATTTCTTTCTCAAAAAAAGATCTCTCCTTTTCTTCTCAGTTGAACGATTATTTATAGGTGTAGATGGGGAAAAACGATTTGCTGGTTTTTAAGGAATTGAGGAGACGACCGTACGGAGGAGACTCCTCGAACCGAGCGAAATGTTAAACCTCACACAGATGCACCGCTGCAAAGGGGGTGCTTTAGATTCGAGAGATCAATCTGTATTATTCCGGCCTAAATCAAGACAATGACCGTTCCAGAGTAAATTCGGTCACAAGAGAGGATGGGTTGATCTGTAGGAGGGAATCTGGGAAACGTGTGGAATCAATGGTAATCAAAGATTGTGGGTGTGTGAATTCTGAATATGATAAGCTCTGAATGATTGAAATTGCTGAATTGAGAGTAGTTGCTCAATTGATGAGTTGATGATCTCGTGTTGTCGATGAGACGTGAGAGTGATGATACTGTTGATGATGATTCAATCATGATTCAGAGACTTATTTATATTGTTGGAATTGTAGACACCATGATCCCATGAAGTGTGACAGTTGATGGAATCAAGGAGTGGGGAAGTGGAGATCGTGTTTGAAACCAGTTGCTCAACGTGTGGAGACTTGGTCGATTTTCCACCCACTACCTCGTGAATTCCTTCAACTGATTGCACGACTTTCTCACATTCCATCATGTGTTTGAACACACGTGCCGTAGACCGCCATACCAAAACCTTAAGTGATATCCCCCAAAGTGACACGATTGACGTCTCGTGGTTTGTTAGTCAATTGATGACTTCGTGGTTTGATGGGACGATGAGTATATGTAGTTGCTGAGTTGAACATGATGTTCTGAAACTCATGAATTGAACATGTCATGAGACAGAGGTATAGTTCTTACGATGAAGTGATCAAGTATTGCTCATTCGATGGATCGTTGAATATTGATTGTTGAACCAATATTCCTTGGTTTGAGAAAATATTTATCATCTGAGCAATTTTTGCTCATATGATGAATTGTTGAATATTTGATCGTCTGAGCAAGTGTTGCTCATCTGATGGATTATTGGCAGCGTGACCAAAATATTAATTAAAGTACTGGTTGTTGAACTGAGCATAATTAAAAAGATTAATGACCATGAGGTCGTCGTAAAATTATTAAGGTTGGAATCTGGAATGATGATCCTTGGATTCAGAAACCCTAATTTGATCAATTGATGATCAATTCATGGTTCGTCAGAATTTTAACCATGGGACGAAGGAGGGAGCGACTACATGGGACCGTGGATCAACCATGTAGTGTCCATATGCTCATGTGAGAAAATACAAAGAACTCCTGAAGAGTTGACGATTTGTTGGTGGAAGAATGATTAAATGCTGGCTTAATCATTTATTCAAAAATGCTCGTCTGAGCCTTAGGTGAGAAAACCTAATTAATTATGACGAGGTGAGGGACCGACCATGGAGTCATGAAACCGGCCTTGGGTTGTCACGTGACCGCCCGACGATCACTTCATGAAAATCCAAAGTGTTTGGAAGAGTTTTGGACCTAATACGAGCAATTGTGCAAATTAGGTCAAAACTGTGAAAATTGATGGGACCGGCTTCCGTGAGCCAAAGAGCCAATCTTGGTCGGTCAAGATAGCGTGCTCGTGTCCCCAAGGTGTCCGCGTCTCAGTCCTGAGAATTTTGATATTTTCTGGCGTGCAATTGAGCATCCATTCGAGAAAATATGCCAAAATTAGGGTTTCAACGAAACTGAGGAAAACACCATGAGATGATGAAAAATAATTATAAAATAAGGAATGAGGAGGCGTGGACCGCCGTGGTCAAGGCATGGTAGGAAGTTCGTGACCACGGTCCCGTGGTGTCTTTTCCTTAATTTTATAATATTTTGATGATTTTATGAAAAATTCATGAATTTTGAGAAATTTGATGAAATTAGGGAGTTTCCATGAATTGAAGGAGTTTTCATGAGGTCATGGAAGCAAAATATTAAAATAATAAAAACAAGGGCGTGTGGGACCATGGAGGCATGGCTGGCCGGCTATGGACCGGTCCCATGAGTTTTTCATAATTTTTAAATCTTTTTAGGTATTTTTGATGATTTGAGGGAATTTTTCCTAATTTGAGAGAAATACCATAAAATCAAGGAATTTGATGAATTCAAGGAAAAATAGGATAAATAATAATAAATTAATAAAGCAAAGGGCGTGTGGGGCCGGCTAGGGCATGGCCGTCTGGCTAGTGGCCCGGTCCCACAAGTTTTCATAATTTTATTTTATTATTATATGATGATTTGTGCAAAAAATACCATGAAATCAAGTATTTTTTCATGAAATTAGAGAAATAATAATAATAATAAAATAATGAGGAACCGTGAGGTGTGTGATAAGCACGAAAGTGCAACACTTTTATACCCGCATTTACACTAGTTAGGTCTCGTTAACTAGCTAATAATATTGTTTTAAGTCATTTGCAGAAATTATGAGGAAATCCGATCGCCGGAGCGATAAATGGCTTAATTGAAAGCTTAAGGCGTTTGCGATAACATCACCAGCATTGGCTCACAGCACAACAAAGTCAGGGCTCAACTCATGGCCGCACCACCCTGCCATTTCATGGCCAGAGACGTCAATTTACAAAACAGAGGATTTTCTTTGTTTACTCAAGCGTGTGATACGCACATGTGGAGGCTAAGAAGATAGTGGGTGTGGTTTCATTACAGCCACATTCTTGTGCGGAATTATCAAGGCTTCAAGCATTTTCTGTTCTTCAAAGAGGAAAAGAAATATCATTCTTCAAGCTGCTATCGGCAATCAATTGAGAGGGCCTAATATAAATCCGATTTCATTATACAACAGCAAAGTTAGGTTATTATGATGGCTGTAGGGTGGATTTGCAGGCGTAAAATGGACATGGATCTGTACTTGGGAGTGGTTTTACTGAGTTCTTGGTCTCGATCAGGTCAATTGAGAAACAACACAGTGACGTCAACAGATTTGGGGGTCTAGCTCGCCGACGACAAGCCACGGTTCTGGTGGTCGATAGTGGAAGATTGAGAAGTGAAAACATGGCTGGAATTTGTTAATTGATTTGAGTTTGTTATGGAGTTAATTGATTTGTCCTGAAATTAATTGAAGAAGAGCTGGCAGTGATGGTCATGGCAGTGAAGAAGAAAGTATTACAGGTCGTGGTTTTCGATTGAGAATGATCTGGCGGGGTTTTGTTGTGACTTGAGATTGAGTACTATTGCAGGCTTGGGACATGAATGAAATAGGAGTTATGGAGAGAAGAATTAAGGCATGAACTGAAATTGAGTCCTCCTTGAGTAAAATCAGGTCGAATAAGATGAGTATGAATGCTGAACCAGGGGTTTGAATCGGTGAAGATTTTGAGATGAATTTATGCCGGCAGTGGACATCTTGATGGACAAGAGAATGATTGAGATTTCAGGTAACACAGAGTTAGGGGTTCTTGGCATGGATTGCAACTGGGAATGTCTGTGTGTGGCTCGAAACAACACAGCAACAAAGAGGTCATGGCCATGTGTTGGAGGAATCAAGGGTGTTAATAGAATGGAATAGGTTGGCTGATTTGAATCTAGTGAAGATGGATCAATGTGGTAACTACGAACATGGATGTGCTGTGGTCAGTGTGGCCTAAATTTAGAAATTCAGGGAGTTGGTGCTGTGCTTGGATTTGGCAATTTGAGTTGGTAATGGACCAGCCTGGACTGGGCTTTGGCAGATGCCAGTAGCAGTCACAAAGAGGGCATTCAGATGCATGTATAGAGACCTAAAAGCAGAGAGGAGAGAGAGGCCGTCAACTGGAGAAAGAAGGGTTTGGTGTTTTACTGTTTTACTGTTTTCTTCTCTCCATGATTTCCTAAACTATTGCTAGGGAGAAGGATGAATTTGTAGATTAAATTTGCTCGTGTTTTAAAACAAGGGTTTCCACCGTTTTGAGCTTAATGATAATTGTTTGATTTTCTCCGTTATGATTTATTTTTTATTTGATTTCTCATGTTCTATGTCATGTATAGTCCATTGTTAGATTGATAGAAAACTCTTATTAAACCTTGATTATAATTGATTCATAAACATTCTTAAGACCATTTATGCCATGTACAATTAGTGCTTAGAGTTTCTACTTTACGTAAAACAAAATCTGTTTTCCGACCCACCAGTGTGGGGCCGGCTGGCCAACGGTCACGCCCCATTCTTTTTTCCTTAATTTTATATTATTTTTTACGAATTTATGAAAATACCATGAAACCGAGGAGTTTCCTCGAGACGAAGAAGATTTGATAAAATGAGGGAATTTTCATCAAATCATGGAAAATAATAAAAATACATTAAAAATATAAAACTGGCGTGGGATTGACCACGACACGGTCGGTCGGTCGTGTGTCCGTGTTCCCAACACCTTGGTCAATATTTTTAATTATTTATTATTTTCTTCCCTATTTTGCATAGGTTCATCGTTTCGTTATATTTTGAAATACTCGTTCGTGTTGTGACTGTTAGTGTATCGTCGTTGAATACACTTTCACCATTTGAATCGGGGATTACTTAGAGGTAGCTCAGACGCCCGGTTGTTGATTATTTATTACTAATTGTGGAATTCAGTGGAGAATAATTCAAAAAACCGAGTAATAAGATGTTTATTATTAATTCATAGGATCAGCTGAGGATTCGACTACGAATTCAGAATAATAAAGTGAGCATTACCATTCCATGGGATCGTAGATTCGACCATAGAATCGGAGTAATTGAGATTTATCTATTACCATTTATGAGACCAGTTGTGGATTCGATCATGAAATCGGAGTAATGAGATAATATAGTTATTGTTATTCTATGAGATCAAGTCGTGGATTCGATCATAGAATCAGAACAATTGTTTATTGCCATTCCGTGGGACCAGTCGTGGATTCGACCATGGATAGGATCAATTGTTATTGCCATTCCATAGAACCAGTGGTGGATTCGACCATGGAATAGGAGCAATTGTTATTGTCATTCCATGGGATCAGTCGTGGATTCGACCATGGAATAGGAGCAATTGTAATTAGGAATAATTAACTTTGTGGCTCTATACTAGCAGAGCAAGATGTGTATGAGCATTAATTATCCCAATATGAGCTTTTCGGTAAGTCATATCCTTTATATAGTCAGGGTAAACTCGTTGTTTGTTCCTGAAGACGTTATCGCTCTATACTAGCAGAGCAAGCTGTCTAGGAGCCGTCCATCTCGTGATACTATATAGAAATAATCACTGAAAGTATTCAGTATTCATGAGATATGCCGTTGTCCAGTCGTGAGACTACATATCTACATGTACTCTGAGAGAAAGTACTCTCCGTTGAGAATTCGATGAGAGACCCGTGTCTCAATACTCACGTCTGATTGCTGGATCAGAGCTTTGTATAATTATGAGTTTACGATTTTATCCCTTGTAGAAAATCCACCATCTACATTAAGTCCCCTGCTTACTGAGGAACGTTGTGTTGCTCAGTTAGCATTAAATGGTAATTTTCCGGCCATAAATAACAATACCAGTAATTGAACTTAGTCGTAAGTTGAGACGTTACCGGATTTAGAGAGTATGAGAAAACCACGACTTGATGAAGGCTTTAATGTCATGATTGGAGTGTCTTTTGATGAGCATAAATTGGTGTTGAACCGCTGGTTTGGACGACGAGTCCGTGGTTGGTCAGGATTCGCGGGACGGGCCCATGAAAACAAATCCTTGTTTTATGAATAGACGTTCGTTTGTTCGTTAGTTTAAGGAAGAAACAAAATAGACCTGAGTCTAATGATATAAAATTCGTCTATGAGCTTTCACGAAACCAGAATTTTATATTTTAAATATGTGAGATTTCACAAAGTGGAATAAACTCTCGTTTCAAAGGTGGATGCCTGCGTGAAGGAGTAAAATATATATATTTTTCAAATTCACGTGAGTTTCACGTTAAAATATATTTTTTAAAATCAATGTTTTGATTTTGAATAATTGTTGAAAATAGACAACCATACATGGTGAAAGAATGTCTGTATGTGAGTTTCCACAATCGTAGAATGGACATCTGTCCAGATTTTGAGAAACTAGTGAATGTTCACATTGTAAAATTTACGTGGGTTGTTCACGGTTTTGTGAAAATCATGTCAGAATTTTGCTCGTCTTAGCAGGTTTGAAGGAACGAGCAAGATTTGAAGTATTAACTCATGTACTGTTAGTGGAATCGTAAACAGGTAAGAGTTGAAAGTTACCATTTTTGCAGACGCTGATGTGAGCATCTTTATTCCATGATTCGTTGTTTTGCTGAATCCTGCGCTTGGTATAAATGATGCGCTGAATGTTATGCATCTGTCACAGCCACTTTGCAAGAATGACTGACTCCCATGATGACACTTTCAAAGTCGATGTTTCCAGGGATGACATCTCCGAGGGTGTAACTTCAAGAAATGGTACTTCTGGGACCTCTGAGTGATGGTGAGAGATCCTTCATACTGAGTTGTACTCCTGGTTATTTCATCAACTATACCACATGATGATCATGTAGTGAGGTTTCAGATCAATGTAGACTCCTCGGAAATGGAAGAAAGTCTTCGGGGCGGAGCACCCAGAAGTAAGGACTACACAGGATGTTAGCAAATGACGTGCAGTCCCCAGCCGTTTCTTTGGTGAGTTGTTAACGCTCCTTGTGTCATGAATTTTTCCTTCCCGTGCAATTAGGATCACGAGACCAAGGTTTTGTTATTTCTTTTCAGATCTTTTCTCCATCGATTGACGGTCTTCAACTTGTTCCCAAGCGAACAATTCAGGAATCCAGTACTGATGAAGAAGTCGATGTAAATATCTCTTTCGTGCAGGTCATCGCGGCATCTCCTTGAATGAAATAATAATAATTTTTGTTGATGAATCCAGGAAGAAATCATTGTAGATAAGAATCATGTTGATGAAGAGCACTCTTCTTTGGGAGATGGGAATATGGAGAATTCCCGAAATCCCGAACCGAATGGAGATAGCGGTGTTGTCAACGGAGATTCTGGCATCGTCGAGCCTTCAAATGAATTAGAGACTCCCTTAGTAAGTATATCTCCTGTAATTTCTTCAAAGAAGTATGATATCGGTGATTCGTGAATGAATGAATTAAAATCCATGTGAATTTATGGATAACTTTGCCGAAATACGTCACCGGAAAATTTCAGACTTCAGATTTTACTAGAAACGCTATAGAATCTTCGTTCGAAGTCAGATTTTCGCGGTTTACATATGTATCTTCAATCCCAGGAAATTTCCAAGCTTTAGTAGAGAAGCTCTTTGAAGTTTGAGCCTGTTTAGGGCTGAAAAAGGCGAAATAGTGAACTTCCAGGAGACCTTCAGAACTTTTTCAGATGGCATATTGCTTCATGTTTTGGAAACATATCTTTGCTCGTTCATAGGATTGTCATGAAATTTTGAGACGTTGTAGAGGACATCCGTACAAAGAGAATGGTATATCACCCATCTTCAGATTCCTCGTAGATTGCTCCCAGTTTGTCTTTTAGTACATGGAGGATTACAGTTTCTTCAGACGAGGTTACCTTAAAACGTATTTTCATGACTTTCATGCTATTTGCTCGTGCCTTGAGTGTATAATGATTAATCTTGATAATGTTTTATTGCTTGTATGATGTATTTTATGATCTCATTTGGTTTCAAGCTTAAATGACTCTAACCTCATGTAATCTTCGTATTAGGTGCCAAATACCGAAGTTGAGGATATTGAAACCAATGAGGATAACTCAAACTGCCCTGGAGTTATTGATGAAGAGACAACCATCTCTGCACTTCCAGGCCATGGGAAGGTTGTCATTGAATTCTTGGAAATTCAGATTGTTGCTGCTTCAGTGATAGAAGAAACCGAAACACCAGTAGAGAATACTGAAGAAACTGTTACCCTGGAGGCTGCTTCAGTAATTGAGAACCGTATAGTGGTGCATGAATATCCAAGTGTAGGAGTTGCTTTTGATCCTCCGTTCGATGCTTCACTCCCGTATCATGAACTAGTTGGCAGATTCAGCGTTCCCATTGAATATGCAGGCTTGTACGAGAACCCGTGGAAGATGTATGGGCACATCGTCGTTACCAAGGATCCGGAGCATAGTTATTTCTTGACGAGGCAAGTAGAAGCCATATTGCGTGTTATAAATGATATCCATATCACAACTGGAAATACTGTCACCTGGGATGTACTCTTTGATTGGGAGTACAACTTGAAGAAAGCTGAAGAACTTGGCTTCAATTTGATCAATTTGAAGTGGCTTCGTCAAAAGATTGATGCTATAAGGAAAGTGGTGGAAGGTGACACTTCTTTCACCACCAGTGATGCTTTGTTGAAGAAGATGGATGAAGAAAAGCATAAATCTTATTTTGCTGACTTTCTTTAATTTTCTTTCCATAATATCTTGAACCTTGGACTTCTGAGAGATGTGAGGTTTTATTCTGGTCTTGATTTCTTGATCGGTTTTGGATTGTGAAATCGATCGTCTTGACAAGTGGACCGTCAGTCCCTAGTATTTTGTTAAGTCTCTCCCTTTCGTTTTCCCTTCTTCTGGTGAGACCTAGATAGAGGACCCAGGTAGAAAAATTGATGTAAAAACCTAGGTGTTCGAAGATGGAGGTATCTTGATGAAGGACTTAACGAAGAGACCTGGTGGACACCGATCGACTGTGGAAGTCATGAATCCCGTCTAAGAATTGTTGCTTGCATGTTGTACACTCTAGAAGCTGTAGGGACCTCATACAAGGTCGGAATTCGATGCTTGACCCCAACTTTCGAAGCTAAGAGGCTGAGTTATCACATCAGAAAAGAATCACTCAATTTGGAGTTGTAGAGGTCATCCAACGAAGCGTGCGCATTTGCAATTTGTAATCCCGTACAAATTTTTCAGATTCCATAGACCTGACGGTAAAGGCCATATCTTTCAGCTCGTATGTTCGATTGATGCACCCTTTTGGTATGTTGTAGAAGAAACATAGACGAACATCTTTCGTTGAGGAAGTGTTGTCCCATTCCTCACCCATTGGTACGTTTCTGTAAACCCATGGCCTGGAGCATGTCGTATCTCATTTGTAGAGACGATGAGAACATCTTGGAGGAGACTTTGGATTATGCCCACCAATCGTGCCAGCTTTGGGAAGACTTTCATGTGAGCATGTTATCAGGTCTACACATCTTGATATGAATCATTAGTTCTTGGAGAAGTCTGCTTCATGTTTAACACTTAAGAGAATGATTAGTTGATGAATCCCTGAGGATGTTGCTCCTGAGACCGTTGTTGATGCTAATACCATGAATGATTACGCTCCAGAGATCCTTGTCGATGATGAGATCATGGATGGCGTTCCTTTAGAGATTATTTGATGCTCATGCCATGGTTATAATTGCTCCAAACACCGAAAAAGACTAGAACCATGATTGTAGATATAATCTTTGCTCCTCCATCCAGTGAGCCTTTTACATTCACGAACTAGTTGATGAGTTGAACGTCCAGAAGATGAAGGTGTATTGAGAGTTCAACCTGAATGCTCTTGAAAGCATAACTTTACCACGAACTGGCTTTGTCAGTGAGTCGATATTGTTGCGGTATATGGCATCAAGAGTTTTCATACTGGATGTGATTGGTGAAGAGAGAAAGTTCCTCAATCATGCAGGGGCTTGTGATGTAGCGAAAACCCGTTGATGAAGTTTCACGAAATCACCTCAGGTTGCCCAGTGTATATTGAAGGAGTTAGTGTCATCCATTTATGATGTTGCATATGCTTCAGAAGTCTTATCATGGGTAATGAAGACTCATCGTTTAGTTATACTTTGATGTGCTGGTGTTGAATAAATGTGTCATCGTCGAGATATTTATGCTGAAGCTGTACTCTTTGATTGGGAGTACAATTTGATGGCTTCTTAGATGCTTGAGCGTTGAAGCGTATATTCCTTAAGCATCGAATGTTTGATCATCTCGGCCCTAGAGTATATTTCATTGATTCATCATCTCTTTCGTTGTGGTAGTGGGATTCGACACTTGTGCAGACATCAGAGATTTCTGATTTTGTGGAACACATGGACTTGCAGGAGAAACACCCAAAGTGTTCCTTGCCATGTTTGGACATCATCTCGGTAATAAATGTTTCAGTGCTTGATTCGGAGGAGCGTCATATTCAACCACTTGGTAAAATACTAATGTGGTGAAGCTACCATTCATAACGTCTTGCAGAGTTGCTAGCAGAATTGAGCCCCCATGCTAGGATAGCATGTGAGGAAAATAAATGACATAGACGTGGGATGAGACTTTCCTGAGTGCGGAACCTCTTGATGGATGTATATGCATCTTTTGCAGGTTCTTTCTTCAACCTCGTCAAAGTTTTAAATTTCTCCAAGTACTCTGATGATGGAATGTCCGTCAAATCTTCTGGATCAGAACTTTCTTCGTTGGAGAGACGTGTAACCAAAGGCGCTTTGTAAGTACCCATCTTTTCATCGTGGATCCATGCTTGTCTGAAGGGCATGTCATATCCTGGATCTTCCTGATTATGTGAAACTTGGTTTCTGTCTAGTGTTGAACTTATGTTCACTTTGAGAGTGATGTAGCCATAAGTATTCCAAGATCTCCTTCAAGGTCTCTGATTGAGATGGGAGCATGAGTAGCTTCTTGTTGACTGATGCCTGCGGCTCTGAGGTTTTCAGTGGAATGATGTTGATGGCGGTGCCGGCATCGATCAGCTTTCTTCCAAATTTATTTCTTCGACTGTGGAAAGCAGTCCCCAGTCGTACATCTCTTAGTTTGTGGCTGGAGGCTCAAGAAGTATTTCCGGAATGGACTTCTTGACACGATGTGGTTCAGTGCTGTGAACATGTCTCTCTTTTGTGCCTTCGACAGATAGAGCAATTCACGTTCGACCAAGGATTGAACTGCCACTTTGATAGGTTGTTCAGAGAGTGTAAAGGTTATGATTGGGAGAGGATTCTTGTGTACTCCTCCAGTGCCCAGTTGAAGCTATTGTGGATCAACCTTCTCTTTGGTGACGTGCTTCAAAATATTGCAGTTACTTGTCGACTGATTGATAAATCTATGAAGGTGATAGTACCTTGGATTCTTCATGTTGGCTCTCTATGATGAGCAACAGTTTGATTGCACCGTATTGAACCCAGACTTCCAGTAACTCGATCACTCCTTCATGAGAAGTTTGAGTCTGTCCGATCATTTTCCCGTTCGTTCATGCCAGGTCGAGGTTTGTGCAAGATTGGTTATCCTTTCGTGATGCTTTTGTAGGAAGAGGTGTTGGATGTCTCATGTTTGAGAAGAAACTTTCCTTTTTCTTCCTTGAGCAACAACGTTCATGGAAGGTTGGACATCGTACTTTTTGTTGATCAGGCGACGGCTGCTCCGAGGTTCCTCGACCTTGTAGACTTTGCTCAGTAAAGCAGGTATAATAGTCTCTGATCATTTTGTCTGCTTCATGAAGTTCTGAGAAAGTGTGGAACCGGAGGTTTTCCATCAAGGCTCTGTAGACCGGGATCATTTTTTTGACGCACAAGTCTACAAGTTGTTTCTATGTGACGTTTGGGTCATGGCAGTCCAAGGCTTGAATTCTGAACTTTTTCACATAACCATCAGGATGTTCGCTGCTCCTTCGAAACATCCTTCCTAGATCAGAGAGAGTGACTTTCTCTGACACGAAGAAGTATTTTATGTGGAAAGCATTAATCATCTCTCCCCAATCGGTGATACTTCCCAGTGCGATGTTGTTGTACCAGGTGTATGCTCTGCTTGTCAGAAACTTTGAAAATTCCTTCAGACGGATGACATGGTTGTGCTCGTGTTCTCCCAATAGAAATATGTTCCCGAGCATTGCCTGTTCCGTCATACAAAGTGAAGGTTGGATAGGTATAACCTTTTGGAAGAGGAATCTTTGCGTAGCAGCAGGGTACGGAGGATGGTGACGATGGACATGTGGGGTTTTGTCTTTTCCATGGTTCTCCAAAAGGCGTTCCAAATCCTCCCGAGTGATGAAGTTTGATGACTCCTTCACCGATGGATCGTCTGCAGCTTTGCGGACTTCATCATCATCTACTGTATGAATCAGAATTACCTCAGGATCAGCGTCTGAGGATTTTTCCTTCTCTTTTCCTTTTCCTTGGGTCTTCCTTGTATCAGTGAGAGATTTCTGTTGATTAGATAGCTCCTTCTATGCTGTAGCCATATCTGTTTGATTCTTTGCAAGAGTCTCTTGAATTTTAATGAGATCAGCAATGGTAGGTATTGGATTTCCTCTGACTTCCTCATTGTGTCGGCCGAACAAAGGATAACCCTCCGCGTTGACGTGAGGAGGAGTAACGTCACCACCGTCAGTGTTAGAGGCAGGAATCGTTCTCGGGATATCCTCGTTGTTGTTGTTGTTGCTAGTGCTAGCACCATTTGTATTAGAATATGTAACTAATCCGGACCTAAGACCAGACATCTTGTGAAATCGTGAGATTGCAACCGAGAAAATGATCTCCCACTGTGGTCGCCAATCTGTAGATGGGGAAAAACGATTTGCTGGTATTTAAGGAATTGAGGAGACGACCGTACGGAGGAGACTCCTCGAACCGAGCGAAATGTTTAACCTCACACAGATGCACCGCTGCAAAGGGGGTGCTTTAGATTCGAGAGATCAATCTGTAGTACTCCTGCCTAAATCAAGACAATGACCGTTCCAGAGTAAATTCGGTCACAAGAAAGGATGGGTTGATCTGTAGGAGGGAAGCTGGGAAATGTGTGGAATCAATGATAATCAAAGATTGTGGGTGTGTGAATTCTGAATATGACAAGCTCTGAATGATTGAAATTTCTCAATTGAGAGTAGTTGCTCAATTGATGAGTTGATGATCTCGTGTTGTCGATGAGATGTGAGATTGATGATACTGTTGATGATGATTCAGAGACTTATTTATATTGTTAGAATTGTAGACACCATGATCCCATGAAGTGTGACAGTTGATGGAATCAAGGAGTGGGGAAGTGGAGATCGTGTTTGAAACCAGTTGCTCAACGTGTGGAGACTTGGTCGATTTTCCACCCACTACCTCGTGAATTCCTTCAACTGATTGCACGACTTGCTCACATTACATCGTGTGTTTGAACACATGTGTCGTAGACCGCCAGACCAAAACCCCAAGTGATATCCCCCAAAGTGACACGATTGACGTCTCGTGGTTTGTTAGTCAATTATGACTTCTTGGTTTGATGAAACGATGAGTCCATGTAGTTTCTGAGTTGAACATGATGTTTAGAAACTCATGAATTGAACATGTCATGAGACAGAGGTATAGTTCTTACGATGAAGTGATCAAGTATTGCTCATTCGATGGATCGTTGAATATTGATTGTTGAACCAATATTCCTTGGTTTGAGCAAATATTTATCATCTGAGCAAGTTTTTCTCATATGATGAATTGTTGAATATTTGATCGTCTGAGCAAATGTTTCTCATCTGATGGATTATTGGCAGCGTGACCAAAATATTAATTAAAGTAATGGTTGTTGAACTGAGCATAATTAATAAGATTAATGAGCATGAGGTCGTCGTAAAATTATTAAGGTTGGAATCTGGAATGATGATCCTTGGATTCAGAAACCCTAATTTGATCAATTGATGATCAATTCATGGTTCGTCAGAATTTTAACCATGGAGAGAAGGAGGGAGCGACTACATGGGACCGTGGATCAACCATATAGTGTCCATATGCTCACGTGAGCAAATATAAATAACTCCTGAAGAGTTGACGATTTGTTGGTGGAAGAATGATTAAATGTTGGCTTAATCATTTATTCAAAAATGCTCGTCTGAGCCTTAGGTGAGAAAATCTAATTAATTATGACGAGGCGAGGGACCAACCATGGAGTCATGAAACCGGACCTGGGTTGTCACGTGACTTCCCGACGATTACTTCATGAAAATCCAAAGTGTTTGGAAGAGTTTTGGACCTAATACGAGCAATTGTGCAAATTAGGTCAAAACTGTGAAAATTGATGGGACCGGCTTCCGTGAGCCAAAGATCCAATCTTGGTCGGTCAAGATAGCGTGCTCGTGTCCCCAAGGCGTCCGCATCTCAGTCCTGAGAATTTTGATATTTTCTGGCGTGCAATTGAGCATCCATTCGAGAAAATATGCCAAAATTAGGGTTTCGACGAAACTGAGGAAAACACCATGAGATGATGAAAAATAATTATAAAATAAGGAATGAGGAGGCGTGGACCGCCGTGGTCAAGGCATGGTAGGACGTTCGTGACCACGGTCCCGTGGTGCCTTTTTCTTAATTTTATAATATTTTGATGATTTTATGAAAAATTCATGAATTTTGAGAAATTTGATGAATTTAGGGAGTTTCCATGAATTGAAGGAATTTTCATGAGTTCATGGAAGCAAAATATTAAAATAATAAAAACACGGGCGTGTGGGACCATGGAGGCATGGCCGGCCGGCTATGGACCGGTCCCCACGAGTTTTTCATAATTTTTAAATATTTTTAGGTATTTTTGATGATTTGAGGGAATTTTTCCTAATTTGAGAGAAATACCATAAAATCAAGGAATTTGATGAATTCAAGGAAAAATAGGATAAATAATAATAAAATAATAAAGCAAAGGGTGTGTGGGACCTGCTAGGGCATGGTCGGCCGGATAGTGGCCCGGTCCCACAAGTTTTCATAATTTTATTTTATTTTATTTTTATATGATGATTTGTGCAAAAAATACCATGAAATCAAGGATTTTTTTCATGAAATTAGGGAAATAATAATAATAAAAAAATAATGAGGAACCGTGAGGTGTGGGGCCGGCTGGGACTAAGGCATGGACGGTTGGCCAACGGTCACACCCCATTCTTCTTTCCTTAATTTTATATTATTTTTTACGAATTTATGAAAATACCATGAAACCGAGGATTTTCCTCGAGATGAAGGAGATTTGATAAAATGAGAGAATATTCATCAAATTATAGAAAATAATAAAAATGCATTAATAATATAAAACTGGCGTGGGATTGACCGCGACACGGTCGGTCGGTCGGTCGTGTGTCCGTGTTCCCAACACCTTGGTCAATACTCGTTCGTGCGGTGACTGTTAGTGTATCGTCGTTGAATACACTTTCACCATTTGAATCGGGGCTTACTTAGAGGTAGCTCAGACGCCCGGTTGTTGATTATTTATTACTAATTGTGGAATTCAGTGGAGAATAATTCACAAAACTGAGTAATAAGATGTTTATTATTAATTCATAGGATCAGCTGAGGATTCGACTACGAAATCAGAATAATAAAGTGAGCATTACCATTCCATGGGATCGTAGATTCGACCATAGAATCGGAGTAATTAAGATTTATCTATTACCATTTATGAGACCAGTTGTGGATTCGATCATGAAATCGGAGTAATAAGATAATATAGTTATTGTTATTCTATGAGATCAAGCCGTGGATTCGATCATAGAATCAGAACAATTGTTTATTGCCATTCCGTGGGACCAGTCGTGGATTCGACCATGGATAAGATCAATTTTTATTGCTATTCCATAGGACCAGTCGTGGATTCGACAATGGAATATGAGCAATTGTTATTGTCATTCCATGAGACCAGTCGTGGATTCGACCATGGAATAGGAGCAATTGTAATTAGGAATAATTAACTTTGTGGCTCTATACTAGTAGAGCAAGCTGTCTATGAGCATTAATTATCCCAATATGATCTTGTCGGTAAGTCATATCCTTTATATAGTCAGGGTAAACTCGTTGTTTGTTCCTGAAGATGTTATCGATCTATACTAGAAGAGCAAGCTGTTTAGGAGCCGTCCATTTCGTGATACTATATAGAAATAATCACTGAAAGTATTCGGTATTCATGAGATATGCCGTTGTCCAGTCGTGAGACTACATATCTACATGTACTCTGAGAGAAAGTACTCTCCGTTGAGAATTCGATGAGAGACCCGTGTCTCAATACTCACGTCTGATTGCTGGATCGGAGCTTCGTATAATTATGAGTTTACGATTTTATCCCTTGTCGAAAATCCACCATCTACAATGGGGAAATACTTAGTGGATGACAGCTAATCTTTCCTTTATTTTCGGATATAGCTTGCGACATTCTCGCAACCTTACAAATGTTAATCTCACAAACTCTCTAATTTTCGCAGAATCATCACATCTTTCTCATGATTTTAGCTGATGTTGTTTATTATATTATTTATGAAATTATTCTGCGACGCTGTTGTGTTGTGTTATTGATAATTTAGCTGAAATATTATTGCTGCGAGATTCTGATCCTACATCTTTCCTCTTCTCATATCTTCTCTGCAAAGTAGAGAATGATGTGAGAAATGCCGCAGATGTCCCTCTCTTCATATTCTGCATTTATCACATGTATTTTTTCTTCCATCCGTTTCTTGACACATCTTCTGTAACCGCTGCTTTTTAACCGCTCATGTCTTTTCGTCTTAATGGTGTTTATTTCTTCGAGTAAAAAATCTTCCTTATATATTCTTCTTACTCTTCTTTTTACTTTCTTTTTACTTTCTCTTCTCTTTTAATTCTCTCATCTCTGCAACTCTATTGTTCTCCCGTAAATTCCGCTACTGTAGTTCTTCCTTCTTCAATCTTATTACTTTTTATTCATTCCCATACTCTATATTCAAATATGCCTCCAAGTGGTCATAAACATGAGAAAAACTTAAAAGACGTCCAAAAAGATCTTGCAGAGAAAGGTTTCACACTTTCTACCATTCCTGGTGAAAGTGCCAAATCAATTCTTTCTATTAAACTTTTTTATGATCAATATTGTGATGATCAATCAATCATAACTTCTCTAGGTAAAATTCTCGCAGGTCTCCCCATTCCTATTTACGACCCAGATATCCCTCTGTTATATGAAATTCTTGCTCATTCGGGATTTTCGCGAGCTATCTTCCAGCTGAGTGGGGATTGCATCCGTCTGATGCTAGAGTTCTCTAATCGTGGTGCTGGTAAAGGATCTCTGTACTCCAAAGAACTTAGGGATCCTAAATTCGCAGACTTAGAAATAATTGCTGAGAAATATACAGTAGCGAGCTTCTTTGAAAATTATGAATTGATCTCCATGAAGAAAGAGAATACTCGTTGGGGTATTCGTTTGAAAAGGAAAGATAACATTGATGAAGCGAAAATACTTATGCAAGATATTGATTGGCATTATGGTAAGAACACAACTTCTCGCTAATCCAAAGATGATAAATGGTGTGTTTTTCCCTTGATGCTAAGAGGGCTTTATATTGCTGGATCAAATATTCTTCCTGAGAATCTCGCTACCTATCAACCTTGGGTATTCTCTTGGCCCGAGAAGGAGAAAGAGGTATGTTTCTTCCAGTTTTGCTCACTTTGTATTTCTTTATTTGTCTTTATTCTTTTGTTCGCTGACCCTTGCGATATTCTACATATCCAAAAACTGAAAGATAGTTATAACAGGACTGGGAGGACTAGTACCTTGTTAGCTCTTCGCTCATATACAGATGAGGTAAGAAATTTTCTATTATGATTTTAAACAGTATACTGTTGCTTCCATTTCTTATTTCTATCTGTGTGTGAAGATTATTGCTGAAATAGAAGAACCTGCCGATGTTGCGAAGACTGGTGATAAAGGCAAAGGTGCTCTTCCCAGGGAAAAATCAACTACCCCTCCTTCAAAGAAAAGAAAAGTTCGTTCTTCTTCTCCTTCAAATTTTCTTCTCATGAAAATTCCGAAAGTGACAAGGATGATGAGGATAATGATGACCTTGCCGCAAATGAAGATTCTCCACCTGAATCTTCTATGGCTAAGCTCTCTGGCCTCTTTTCTGATTCTTTGCAAGGAATGGGAGATAGCCAATTTGCTAATACCTGCAAAGCTCTCGCTACAATTTGTGATGTCCCTTTACTGGATGGTGATAGTTCTCTCGCGGAGTTTCTAGATCAGTGACTCCCGACTTCTTGCATTCTCTTAATAGTCTGGTATACTTTCATCCTTTTACTTCTTCATTGTTGTAACTCAAAATATTTTGATGTATTAATATTTTTTGTATTTTCTCGCAGGCTGGAAAATATTCTTTCGCTGTTGCCTCAGATCTAGAGAGGAGACGCGAAAATCTTGAAAAGAAGAATCTTCAGTTTCGCACAAAAGATGAAGAATTGGAAGCTGAAGTCAAATGTCTTCGCGAGAAAAATAGACAACTAGAAATTGATTCTTCTTCATATAAGAACAAAATCTCTAGTCTTCTGCAAGCTAATAATCATCTTTATGGTATGTTACTTTTCTCCTTTCCCTTCATTCATTCATCCTGTTGTTTTATCTTATTTAAATGATCTTTTTTGCAGACATTTATGGTCTTTCTGATGAAGCTACCCGTCTTCGTTCATTTCCTAATGCCTTGGATAATGATACCCTTCTTGAGCATCTTAATAATTCTTTAAATAGTTTCTCAAATGATAGAATTTCATCTCTTTCTCTAGATGAACTTAGATCCAAATTTCGCCTCTTGGAAATTGACCATAGATCTAGTTTAGGCTTGGCCAACCGATTTAAACGTCTCCTCCTTAATTCTAAAGAGAAAATCAATGAGTTGAGAACCAAAATTAGCAGTCTTATAGATGATAAGGATCGTATCTCTGATCAAGGTGCTAAGGCTTTGGCGAAATTCCAAGAGACTCTTCTTGAAGTTCAACTTGAACGAGATGAGGCTAACTGCAAGAACGTCGAGCTCTGCGAAAGGGAAAACCAAATTCGTTCTCGTTTTCTTATAAGTAATGAGGATGAATTTATTTGGGTTGCGAAAATCTTAGATAATGCCAGAAAAGATTTAGGTATAAATGTTAGTCTCCAAGCTGAGCATACAGCCTTGATTAGAGATATGATTTCTGAAAGAGAAGGTTATTAACTGCTCTTCTTTACTAATCTTTTGTTTCTTATGAATTTTCATCAAGTTAATAATTGATTTTCTTTTGCTCGCAGATTCTGAAAGTAGATATCGTGAAAAGATTGAAGCACTTAAAGCTGAAAAGGAGGAACTCGCAAAGACTCTTTCTTCTCGCAACGACAAGTAAAGAATCAAATCAAGATCACTGTTGCGAATTTTAAGAATGATGCTATGTATTTTCGCAATCAAACTATCCAAATGGTTTGTGACGATCATAGTATCCCTCACTCTGATTATCCTTATCTCCTGGAAGAGATCCCACAGAATACTCCCAGTCTGATTATTTCTGATAGCGAAGCTGATGATGAAGAATCTGATGGTGATGAAGATTCTGACGCAGACGAAGAAGGGAACAAGTCTGATGAAGATAATGAAGGATCACCTAAGAAGTAGTCTTTGTTTATTTCTTTGATTCTCTGTAATACTTGTACATTTATTCCTTCTTTCTGTATATTTGTGTTTCTTTCATTTTGACTTGCATTCATTAAAACAATTCTTCCTTGCAATACAGTTAATCAAATATGACAAGCCTTAATATCCTTGCGAATAAAAAGTTTCATGACATTTGCGTCTTAAGACACTTATCAACTCCCTAATGGAGGGTGCCACCCTTATCTCCCCCTGGTTTCCCCTTCAAGGAGGCGTACTTCTACCATACAAGGTTAGCTCCTCCCATCCAGTCTTAACAACAACCAGTTGTTTTCGCAGCCTCTTATCCCTTTTACCTATAGGGCTTATGGTTACGAGACTGCACCCTAAGTGGGGTTTTCTTCAGTCCGAGTGCAGTATAAGCCAAGACTTGTCAAGAATGGCAAGGTACGCTTCAAACGCCCCTGGCACTCTTGACTCAACCGTGTACCTCGGCGCCTTGATCAGATCTGCACTCCTTGGGAGAGTCCTTATTACCTTAGTGGCCCAACCCAAGTCATATGCTTAAGCTAAGAATCTAAGGTGCCTCTCCCGGATGGGCTTTATTGACCCCAAATCTCCATGACTCAGGTTCCGGTGGCGGTGTAGCCTTTCCCTGAGTCATGCAACAGGTACCCCCTTATATGACGTACTTTAGGTCTTACATTTGCCTCTTGCGAAATTGTATTTGCGAACTAGGGTGTACGCCATAAAGGTTCGCCCCTTTCTCTTTTGTCATTTTTCTCTGATTGTCTTCTCTAAAATTTATTATCTATGCGAGAGTCTCGCATATCATCATATTGTATTTGCATTTTGCAATCTCAATTTTGTCATTCAATAAAATGTATTGTTGAGAATTTTACTTATTGCGAGAGTGTCGCAACAACTTAATCATTCATACTCTTGTTTTTATTACCTTTGCCATTCTCTGCTTCTTTATTATTTTCTGCTACTGCTTCCTTGGTAGTGGTATGTTCATCACTTTTATTCTGAGCTAGCATTAGTTTCGCAACATTTTTTCTTCTTTTCTTTCGGTTGCATCCACCATCAACCTCTCACTTTTTTGTGTCTCTTTGATTTTGTGTCGCCAATTTTCCTTCTTGTTTGCTCTTCCTTCGCAAGATTCTATCTCAGTTTCGTAAGACCTCTTTCCTTCAACCCAATCTCCCTTTATGATTCCTACACCGCTGGCGTGAGGGAATTTGATGCACTGGTGTAAAGTTGAAGCTACACCTAGAATCCCATGTAGCCAAGGTCGACCAATTAATGCATTATAGGGTGATTCTACATCAACGACACAAAATAAGATTTCAGAAGATATTCCCTTCAATGGAATTCGCATAGTAACCTCCCCTTTAGGCTTGTTAGCATTACCATTAAAACCATATATCTTATATGTTGATGGTATAAGATCATTATCTCTTCCTCCCATAGTTTTATAAGTATGATAAAATAAGATGTTCACATAGCTTCCAGTATCGATTAGAATTCTATTAATTGCCCATGAATCTTCAGCTTCATCATCCTCATCTTCTTTCGGTTTTGGATTAATTTCTAATTTTACTACCAACGGATTATCATGCACCTCTTCACCTTCGGGAATTTCTTCTGCGGTAAAAGAAATGACCTGTTTCTGCCATTCCTCTAGTGGCGAGATTTTCGCAATATTCATAATTTCTCTTTCATCGTTATCTCTTGCGAACACTGTACTCAAAACATTGTCATGAAAATCTTCGATTGTCTTATATGAATGTACGATAGAGTGACAAAATAGATTCTTTGATTTTGCACCAACTTCTATGAAGAATGTTTCCTTTTTTTTCATCGTGTTTACTTTGTGATGCTCTGTAAATGGTTGAGATTGTGGATTCCCTACCAAAAAGTGGTTTAGTTTTCCTTGATCTATCATTCTCAGAATAGTTCTTTTTACATTTCTGCAATCATTTGTTGTATGTCCATGAAAATGATGATAAGAACAAAACTCATGGCTTTTGTGGTTTGGAGGTGGTTCCGTTCTCATGTTCCATGGTGTTGGTATATTCTCCATCAAAATTATAGCTTCCCATATTTTCTCCACACTTGCATTTAGAGGTGGCATATTTATTTCTTCCCATACTACCTTGTGACCTCCTTGTCCTCTATTATAGTTTTGTCTTTGACCTCCATAAGTTTATTGTGGTTGATCGAGTCTTTGAATCTAGTTATTTCCACCATGATTGTAGAAATTTCTTTCTCTTTCATAATCCTCTTGATCTCGGCTTCCCATAGCCACTAGTTTCTGTTGATTGTTACCCGTCACCTTCTCTTGTTGTACTTGCGAAGTATTCACTACTATGTTTATTAGCTTGGGTAATAAGCTTGCATTCGCTGTTTGTGAGCTGGTTTTCGCAACTGGATATGATTCCATTTCATTTTGCCTTTCCTCTAGAGAAATGTATTCTTCTTGAAGTTCTCGCAATTCAGTCATTGTGATCGTATTTTTGACTCTGAAAATTTGGACATACAATAGGTTTGTTTCAAACATAGCATTGATAAATGATAATATAAGATATCTCTCATCTACATGGCCAGCCATTTCTCTACACATAGTTCTCCATCTTTTAGTCAGGTGCTTCAAACTTTCTCCAATCCTCTGTTTTAATCCAAACACGTCTTTTATACCAGGTCGCGAATAATTATTACTTATATATGCCCCTAGGAATGTAGTCTGCAAATGATTGAAGGATGTTATTGTATTCTTTGGTAGACCTTCGAACCATTTTAACGCCTCCCCTGTTAAGCTGGATGCGAAATATTTGCATAATACAACATCATGATTTTCCCATTGCAACATGCACCTCACGTAGGCTTTAATGTGTTGAATTGCACAAGTTTTTCCATCAAAAATGCTGGTCAATGCGGGTAAATTGCATTTAGGTGGTATTCCTCCTAATTGTACTTCCCTTGTAAATGAAGTTTTTGCAGCTTCTTCTATAGCTTCATCCAATTGTCTTCCGCCTACTTCTCCTCTATTATTTAGCATTCCTCTCATTTCTTCTAATTCTTTCAAGATTTGTTTATTTACACCTGAATTTTGATCCATTGGTCTTTTTAATTTCGCCTCTCTTCTTCTGCATTCATGTCTTTCTTCTCTCGCGAAATTTTGCATTTCTTCTTCATTATCCTCATCTCGTCTTCTTCTGCGAGTTTTTTCTTCATCTCTATATTGAATTCGCAAATGATTATGTCTCTCATTTTACCCTTCATGATTTTGTTCATTTCTTATTAATTCCATTCGCTGCCTTTCAGCCATCCTCTTTATTCTATCGTACTCTTCATTGATATTATCGTTATTCCAGTTATGTGTATGCCTTTTTTCTCGATTGTCGTGATTGTTCTGGCGAATTGTCTCTTGAAGCTCTTGTTCTTCCATTTTCGCTCTCAATCTTTCACGTTCGCAAATTCAACGTGCTTGTTCAGCATAATGTCTTTCAATTTCTTCTTCAATCGTCCATTGATTTCTTTGAGTTTCTCTTTCATGTAAAATTGTTCTTCCTTCCTCTCGATTTCTTTCGCCATCTTGGTCATTTCGTCCCTGACGTTGTAAGTTCTCTTGATTACCACCATTTTGCCCATCATCAAAAGTTTCATTTTGTGGAACATAACGATCATCATCTCTTTCTCTATTTTCGCGATATTCTTCATTAGGATTTGATATTTCTTCTTGAATATTGTTTCCAGCATTAATTGTGGGTGAGTTTCGCCTCATTTCTCTTCTAGTCGATCTTGAATATGATTTTGTAATACTTCTCGATCTTCTACCCTGTAGTCTTATATTTTCCATCCTCAATTCGTGATTTTTCCTTATTAGATTTGCATGTTCTTCTGCCTCAGCTCTTCTTTTTTCATGTATTCTTCGTCTCAACGTTTCTAACGCTCCAATTTCCTCATCTCCATGAATTATTCCTTCATCTGCTTCTTGATTTCTCTCCACCTGTCTATGGTTTCTAGTTTGTTGCTCTTCTTATACTTCTTCTGCTGAATTTGATTGCCAAGTGTATATACTCACCCTATCATAATCTGTGTTCCTCCCTTGTACTAGTGTTTGTTGAATTGGTGGTTGAATTTGATTTTCTCTATTACTTCTCATTCTAGTAGATTCTCCCATTTCACTTCTTTCTCTCCCAGCAATTCTCGTGCTTCTTCTAACAGTAGTCGGTTGTTCAGATGTATTTCTTCTTCTATCCATTTCTTCAATATTAACAAATTTCAAGAAATTATGTAAAACTCTTAATCAATCACTCTAAATCTTCACAAATCTCAATATTAATCTTCAATTTTTTCTAGAATAATCTTCAATACGTCCCTGTTTCTAGCGCCATTATGTAGTTACAGGAAATCATACACTACACCCCTCATATGATTTCATTAATACTCAACTCATTTTTAGATTTTCAATCTTAATTTTATCGATGAATCTTTGAATATTCTTACAAGAAAAGATAAAAGAATCAAGAATAACCTCTACTCTAGACTTTCTCTCTCCTATTTACTTATTTCTTTCTCAAAAAAAGATCTCTCCTCTTCTTCTCAGTTGAACGACTATTTATAGGGAAATACTTAGTGGATGACAGCTAATCTGTCCTTTATTTTTGGATATAGCTTGCGACATTCTCGCAACCTTACAAATGTTAATCTCGCAAACTCTCTAATTTTCGCAGAATCATCACATCTTTCTCATGATTTTAGCTGATGTTGTTTATTATATTATTTCTGAAATTATTCTGCGACGCTGTTGTGTTGTGTCATTGATAATTTCGGTGAAATATTATTGCTGCGAGATTCTGATCCTACAGGAAGTCTTCTATGTTTCTGAACGAATGTACAATTGAATTACAATATAGGTTCTTCGCTTTCGCGCCTACTTCAATTATAAATGTATTCTTTCCTTTCTCCTTTGAATATACATTTCCTCCCGGTGGTGGTGGTGGTAAATTCTTTGGTTGTTGTGCTAAGAAATGATCCAATTTTCCTTGTTCAATCATTCGCAATATGATTTTCCTCACATTTCTGCAATTACTTGTCGTGTGACCATGAAAGAGATATTATACACAAAATTCTCTGCTTCTCCTCCCTAGTGGTGGTTCATCTCCTACATTATGTGTGTAGATCCCCCTAAGCTAGCAGCTGACTAATCCAAGATATTAACTAAAATATAGAGGCACTAAAAATCTAAATCATAATCTTACACCCAATTCTTCAATTCAAAAACAACTAACACAACAGGTACCCAATCTCTATAACAATTCTTAAATGAATAAAACTCAATTCAATTGAGTGATCAAAGATTACCTTATTCACAAATTCGTCATATGTCAACAAAACAATCTCCACAGCTAACTTAGCTCAACCCCATTCGAAACCGAGTACCCATCAGTTCAGTACAATAATCTTCAAATCATCATTTCACCGTGAACTTCAGAATCACTTCTCAAACCCTTATTATCTATTCCAAGTTAATCTCAACTCTAAACCTCAATACACATCAAACCCGTCTCTAATCCTTACCCTAGACTCTCAATTTCATCTTCCACATCTTTTCTGAGTTTATCTTACAAACCCTAATTCTTTGATTCCTCCTCCACCACAACTAAAATTTAACAATACCCCCTTTGTGTCTTCATCTATCTATAGCTCAGTTACTTACCAATTTCCTCGTGAATTCATCATAGAACACAAAACCCTAACTTGGTTATCTCTGTTTTAACCCGTCAATCAGTAATTGACTTCCTTCATGGGTTACCACGTCACCATCTCCTTACTCATTCAAACATCCTCATCAATTTTTCTTGATTTATTCCTCTCAAGAAAAACCCTACTCTTGATTTATAGCAGCATCACTTTCTCCTTCTCCTAAAGCTCAAACAACTTCAACACCATAACAGACAGTTACTACATAATCCTTCCCCTCTTTATTCGATCTCCCAGTCACTAAATTGATTTCTCAAATCCTCACTCGACCGAAGAACAAAAGAAGCAGAGAAGAGACGAGAAAAAGAGAAAGACGAAAGAAGAAGAAAAGAAAATGAAAGAGAAATAGGAAATCCTCGACCTTATCGAATTTCTTTTGAGTTATCCAAAGAGAGTGCCCTGAGAATAAAATATGGTTGCCTTGATAGCATTTTATTATGAAATGACCATTTTACCCTTTACCTAAAATAACAAATATCTTTTTCGTCTGATGTCCGAATGACACGTTCGAGTAGTCCATTCTGCCTAACTTTTCGAGATCTATCCAACGACACTAGTCTCGTATCTAGATCGTTGTTAGATTAATTTCTATTAATTAACGTTCGTGTTAAACTAATCGATTCATTAGCGGCTAAATCGTCTCTTGACTGGTCTAATAGCGTTGACGAGCTTGAGGGTCCTTACATTCTCCCCACCTTGTACATTTTCTTCCTCGAAAATCAAACCATCCTTCTGGTCTTGAAAAACTCCCCACCTTATAGAATAATCTCATCTCTTGACTAAGCGCAAACAACATGAAACCAAACACAAACCTATATGCCTTTCTACTACTAAAATTTTTGGCTCTAGGTTCAAGTACGCTGATTTAATTTCTATCAAATAGGTAATTCTAAGTTACTTACACTGATCTTTATAATAGAAAACTATAAATTTTTGTCTCTAGGTTCCTTACGCTAATTTTATTTTATAAAATATCTAACTCTAACTTCAAGGAAGGATCCTACGAATCTTTCTAAGTGGCACTAGTACAGAAATGGCCTTTTGCAACAGTAAAGATTACAATTATAGAAATTATTTCCTACAGATAGATTATGTTGTGTCGAACAAAATAATGGTATTTTTTTAGAAAGTTGATGATGATATCACCTCCGCATATTAGGATAACATAAACGTCCAACATACATCCATTTACTGAGCATAAAGTATAAGAAAACGTTCCAATTACTGTTATTTACAAAGCTAAAAACCAAAAGGAAAACAGTTTCCAAAGCTTATGAAGGAACTCAAAAGGTTTAAACGACAACGAGATGTAAATAATATATTGGCAGACCTCAAAACTTGAACCTCTATCTAAATAACAACAACCTAATTCTGATGAAGTTCATGCAGAGTCCGAGCTGCAGATTAAGCAACCACTTCTTGCTTTGGTTTCGATGCAATTCCAGCATCTTGCTTTGGCTTCAGTACAATTACAGTTTCTTGAACTTTAGTATCAGTTACAATCTCACATTCAAGCATGGTGTTTTGCAGAGACTTCAGATTTTGATGCTCTACGAAGGATCGACCATTGGATGATGAGATGGATCCGATCTAACGGTTGAGAATGGGTATGCCAAGCCCATATCTTCTTTAAGAACAATTCTTCCTTCTTGAGCCCATTCCTAGCTTTTTGGACGTGCGCTCCATTCTTTGCGGCTTCCTTGCGTAATTCCTACCGGCTTTTCACTACTCTTCAGCTCTTTTCTGCTCCGCAAGTCATCCAGACTTTATTTATTACCTAAAAATGCAAAATTAATTAAGAAAAATATTTATTCTTGAAAACAATGAAAATACAGAATATGGGATAAAATGTAGAATTAATGCACAAAAGATGAGTTAAATGCCAACAAAAAGGGATAAATATATAATATTTGGCACTCATCAAATACCCCCAAACCTGAATTTTACTTGTCCTCAAGTAAAACAAAACTAAGGAAATCCTAACTATACCACTGTCGCTGGTCTCTCGAATGCATTTAGCGTATGCACTAAGCCTTTTAAACCACTAAGTGTCCCTAGTGGACGAGTTGAAGTCTCGTGAAGGTTTGCTTAGAACGTACCTACAAAGTTCTAGGTCAAAATATAAGCTCAGATTCCATCAAATGTGACATGTGCAAAACAGTTTAAGCTCACAGCAAAATGGAGATGTCAATCTAGCTATCAAAGGCACAATCCTAGCACTGATAACAAAAAAGACATGTGATAAGAGTGTAAAGTGTATCTACACATGTGTAAAGAAAGATCTGAAGTTATGACTACTAATCACCAAGAGATAGTTTCTCAGGCTAAGAACCAAGGTCGAAATCTAGCTAGCTGTCCGGACTTTACGAGAATTGTGAATGAGTTGGAGGTATTTCACAATTACTCGCGTTGTACATCAATGGCATACACCCTCCTTGCTTATTACAAGAAACAACAAAATGACTATTTACATGACTCTTATTTACATTGACTACTCTCTTTTATTTTTGGAACAAGAGATGATGGAATTGATAATACTTGATTTTTTTGTTTTTTCTGATATTTTTTTTTTTTTTTTGAATTATACATTTTTTTTTTTTTTTTTGAAAGGAAACACTTTTGATACAATACAAAAGGAAACAAAAGATTACATGACACTTTGCAAGAGGTAGCCCTTTTTGATGCACCCAGTTAAATTCGATGGTTGTCTTTCTTAATGTAACCTCCACCTTCTATCCCAACCAACCAAAGAACAAGCTAGTCAAGTTTCGTTCAGTATTCTAAAGTGATTGGCAATCGTAACTTCCTATCAAACACCTTGAAGATCGAGGCCATACATGTATTGGTAGATCGTGCGCGTGCAAATTTCTTATCACTATGTGAATTGTGCTAGAATCAGGGTGCCTAAATATCTAGACTAAGACTCCTAAAAAATACATATTTGCACAAGAGTCAACATTTCAAGGTAAATGAGCTCCATTTTTATGATTTTTTCAATTTTTTAATTTTTTTTGATTTTTCAATTTTTTTTTTTTTGGAATTTTTCAATTTTTTCAAAAAGAAGAAGGAGTTCGTTTTCAATTATGGCAAATTATCATGGTATCTACTCTATACCCCCAAACCTAAACTAAACATTGTCCTCAATGTTTCAAAATATGGAAAGAATTAAAATGCAACATATGGAAAGGACATGCTGAGTAGAGTAAAAGGAGAGAGAATACCCGATTTCGGCGAAAGCAGAATTAAAACTCCGTTATTCAAGGCAAAAATCCAACATATTTCAGCCGAGATCATATTGGATTAGCAAAATATATACAAAAGGAACAAAAGGGTTTTTAAGAAATTTTATCTACTGGATTATATACAAAAAATTCACCATACACTAACAATCTAAAGAGTTGAGGATCAACCCAAAAGACAAAGTGTAAGGTTTCAACAGCTTCACACATATATAACAGGAAAGAAACGCAAGTGAAACTGTGAAACAAAATGAGCTACCCCCAAACCTGGATTTTACATAAATATTTTGAAACAAAATCGCAGTTTGGGGGTTCATCATGCACAAGGTCTAGCTCAAATGAACTGTGCTAGGGACGGGCAAACATGCAATTCCAACTGTGGTTCCTCAAATGTATTATACTTAGAAGCAAAATAGTCCAAAGGACTTGGGAAGCACACAGTTCCAAACCTAGGTTGGGCATTCTCAGAAAAATTGGTTTTACAATTGGTACAAACCAAATCTAGGTTGGGTGGAAGGCCAACAGATTGTGACTCATGTAGGAGAATAGGTGCGTCATTTAATCAAATCAAAATCTCCTAAATCATCTACACATGTCACATCATGCTCACAATCATCAATCATTAGCAAGTTCACACTCAGAATCATCAACATCATCAACAAATTTATTCTCATGCATCGGCAAATCAGGAGAAATATCACAATGTGACCTAGGTAGAGAATCAGACACATCAAATATATTTTCATGCATATTAGTGTCTACAGAAGATTCAACTATTCCTATGTCATGCTCATCTTCACAGAATAATTGTACGAATCCCATGTCAATATCAAAATCATATGAATTACAATGAGTATTAGAAAAACAACATTCATGAAGGTCGAGGGCGAGAAGCCATATGTTATTGAACCAACAGGTTCCACAATATTTTCATGTTCTTCTAACAATCATCATCAATAATCATCATCATGGTAGCATGCATATTGGTCCTCATTAACAGTGGTGGTGTCATTAGTCGATTCATGTTCCTCTAAATTAGGTTCATATTCAACATTATTTACATGAATGGGACTAGACACTTCATTAGGGACAACATACATTTCCTCATGAATTTCCTCCTTTTGTAGGTGAAGCAAAATCTGATCTAAATGTGCATGAATTCGTGATGTAGATCTATCATAGTCTTGCTTGCAGAGTCTTAAAGCTTCTGTGGTGGAGTCTAAATTCATGGGAGTACAAAATTCTTCATGTTCAAATTGTGGTGAATGGTACATGTGTGCATGGTCATTAGGGTTTACAAAATATTGATCGCAACCCTCAAAGGATTGATTATGGTCCCAATGACTACCATTCTCACAATTTATGGGCATTTCATACTTGGATTTTCTCTAGATTGCCTAAAATTATGCAAAATATGACAATTCTCAACAGGGTGGTCTAAACTACCACATGCGGGACATGCATAGATTTCAGGTTGCCTAAGAAAATTAGATGTGACAGATTCCTCATGTGATTGCATTTCTAAAGCTGTGATTCGAGCTTCTATTTGATCCATAAGTGATGATTGTGTGAGTGAGGCACTAGCAAAATGTTCATTTTCACGTTGCGATGAATGATGCATGTATGAATAGTCATTAGGGTTCATGTATTGCGGCTCGGGACTTTGAAAATGTCCATAATAATTCCTATGACTATTGACATCATGGTCCGTGGAAGGTTCATAACGTGGCACATGCCCATAAGCAAGTTCTCTAAGAGTTTTATTTCCATCCCCAGGAGCAGACCAAAATCCAGACATGATTGGCTCAAAAGCTAAGTAAAAATGTACAAAGCTCAAATTTGGTTTTTAAAGGGTTTGGATTTTTGGGAAAAATTTGGTTTTGGTGGGAGACATTTGAAAATTTGGTTTTGAAATGGGAGTAAAATAAACTTTTGGTTTAAGATGGGATAAAGAAGAAAAATTTGGTTTAAAATGGGAGCAAGTAAAATTTGGTTTTGAATGGGAGAAAAGTAAATTTTTTTTTTTTTTTTTTTTTTTTTTTTTTTAAAAGAAAATAAAATTTGGTTTTTGAATGGGAGCAAGCCCACTGTTTGTTTTGTTTGCTTTGGCTCCGCTTGGTTGAAAACTTTTGGTGGAACTGAGTCCAAAATCTCGGCCTAGAATTTGGGTACTCGGCCCACTAACGAGTTCAACTAGCGTGATCGGTTACAAGCTCAGCTGGGTTTAAAAACCCAGAATACAAATACAAGTCCAAATTAAACAAGCTCACAAAAATTAAATACAAGCCCACAAATTAAACAAACAAGCCCACAAATAAATTATTACAAACCCAACAGAAAATAAGAGAAGCCCAAAAATTGGCTTTAATATTACAAGCCCACAATTAAAAAATGGAAGCCCACAATTCGGGTTCTCTTAAATGGGTTACCTTTTAAGCACAGCCCAGCTGCTCTGATATTGTTGCAAAAACCCAGTTGGGCTTTGGTTCTTTTCCTTGGTGGCGTCCCAGCAGAGGAAAAACAGGTTCAGAACAGCAGGTCCAACAGAAAATGAAGTGAAGCAGATGCAGATGCAAATGCTATGCAGTGAAATGCAAAAATAGCTAATAAAACTACAAGAAAAACACAACACCAATCCCCGGCAACGGCGCCAAAAACTTGGTGTTTTGCAGAGACTTCATATTTTGATGCTCTACGAAGGATCGACCATTGGATGATGAGATGGATCCGATCTAACGGTTGAGAATGGAGGCGGGTATGGATATAGAAAATGGGTTTGGGTAAGGGTTTTGGGCCTTGGGTATGCCAAGCCCATATCTTCTTTAAGAACAATTCTTCCTTCTTGAGCCCATTCCTAGCTTTTTGGACGTGCGCTCCATTCTTTGCGGCTTCCTTGCGTAATTCCTCCCGGCTTTTCACTACTCTTCAGCTCTTTTCTGCTCCGCAAGTCATCCAGACTTTATTTATTACCTAAAAATGCAAAATTAATTAAGAAAAATATTTATTCTTGAAAACAAGGAAAATACAGAATATGGGATAAAATGTAGAATTAATGCACAAAAGATGAGTTAAAATGCCAACAAAAAGGGATAAATATATACATTATTTGGAACTCATCAAAGCACGAGGATGCCGACTAAACATTTAAACACAATCAATCACCTGAAGCTCAAATTATTTATTATCACAGTAACCAATTTCCACAAAATATAAGGTCTTACTTTTTTTTGTGTGTCTTGGGAAAGATTGTATGTCATCATCCTGAACAAGGATGGGGCCAAGGTTTGGGATTATCCCAAATTGATACATATAAGATGGAAGCATTGCCTTGAGTTTTATCTTTCCACCCCTAACTGTGAATCTGATAATCATCAATGTAAATTTGATAAACTTCTAGATAAAATCATTGAAACCCTGGATTCTAAATTTTCTCAGATTGAAACAGAACAACAATACAGACCCAGAAAAACAAAAAATCCGATAAAAGATAGAAAGAGATAGATCTATTAAATGAATTAAAACCAACGAACATCTCAAGAATCCCGTATCATAGAAACCCATAAAAAGAACAGCTTCATCAATAATAAGACTTTTAATGTTAACTGCTTAAATTGGAACTTAAGCAGAATTTAGAAATCGATTTTACCTTGGTAAGATCGTCCACATTACTGAAATCACAAAGAACAACTTGAATCGACTTAGATCAACCAATTTTTTTCATGGTACAAAAGCTGATTCAAAAAATAATCCCCAATTTCACTTAAAACCCTAAAGTCTTTACAACAATCTTCCCTAAAACAAATTTTTTTTTTCTGAAAACCCTATAATCTTCCAAGAACATTAAATTTAATCAAATCCAAATTGAACAAGAAAAAACGAAGAAGAACAAGAATCAAACGTGAAGTAAGGGGTTTGTTTAATGAGAAACAAATTATTGTTGTTGTCATGGGTTTGCTCGAGAGATTGGATTTCGTGGAAAGGGGTTTGACTTTCAATTAAGTTTTCTGAATTTTTCAGTTTCTGGTTTAGAGGTGCAAAAGATGGAGAAGAGAAAGGCGGAGAAAAAGGTTAGGGTTGGAACGAAAAGAAATGAAGAGGTCCAATACCGAACTACACGTCACGGCTAATTAGTCGCTGGCTAATTATTGATAACCCCTTCGGCCTAGTGTTTGATTTTTCATGAAATTTTTGGTGGTAATTAAGGGCGCTAAATATTGGTGAAAGTTTTGTTGGTTGCGTTTTTTATTTTGGGAAAAATTGGAAAAAAAAAAGAAAACATTTTTTTTTGGAGAATTTTCAAAACCAAGACATAGATTAGCACGAAAAAAAAAGTTGTTCAATAATATCGAAAAGTTATACGAGGGATTCGGTGATGTTTTCTTATTTGTCAGAAGAAGATGATATATATATATATATATGCGAAAATATCTTGGGAATTAAACAAAAGATAATAATAAGATTTCTATCTCGCATTAAAGATATGGTATAAAAACGTGCATTATTTTTATTTTTGGAATTTAAATGTGTAACTAATATGCATATCTCCATCTTCCAGCAAGATTACATAAAATGCATTTTCATCTAAAAATTTAAACGTGCATTTGTTTCCTCAAAATGTTCTTTGTTTAGTTGGCCTTTTAATTCAAATTTGTTTCAAGGATACTCTTTAAGCACCCTAATCTATAATTAGCAAGTTGTAATTCACTGGTAGCATTAGCTATCTCTTCTGATTTGGTATCTTCATCTTTTTGATGAAATCATACCTTTAATAAAATTTTACCTTTCTCGAAAAAATAAAATAGATTTTAAACGTGCATTTATTTTCCTTTCGGTCCCGGTTTAAAATGTTTTAAAAAACAAGTACTTTATTTAGTTTTTTGATATTACTAATTAAAAGCAAAGTGCTAAACTTTTTGTGAACAATTGAATAAGCTTGGATATAGTTTGTGAATAATAAGTTCAAGTGAGCATGATCTTGTAAACTTGGATTAATTTGATAAGAATTAGTGAAAGCGAGAATGATCTAGTGAAATTGAGTAAAATTGGATTTGATTTGATGCAATTTGCGCATGATTAGTGAAAGTGTTAATGACCTAGTTAAATTGTATAAAATGGATGTTTATTGGAGGTTATAGGTATGCCTAGTAGATTTAAGTATGAACTGTTAGTAAAAATGAGTAAATTTGATTTTAAGATGTGCAGAATTAGTAAAAGTGAGTGCGATTTAGAGTAAAGTTGGATGTGATTAGTGGAAAACAAGTAGAGTTGAGTATGATCTAGTAAAATTGAGTAAATTTGAATATAATTTGCGAGTTGAGTATGATCTAGTAAAATTGAGTAAGCCTGGACAAAATTTGCGAATAACTAGTACAATTGAGTATGATCTAGAAAAATTCAGTAAACTTTGATAGAATTTGTGGATAATTAGTGAAAACAAGTATGATCTAGTGAAATTGAGTAAAATTTGAAAAAATTTGATACTACTGGAGTATGATATAGTGAACTCGAGTAAAATTGGATGCAACTGGTTGACCATCGGGGAAAGAGAATATGACCTAGTGAAATTGAGTAAAACTGAATTCAATCGGATGCAATTGGTGTATAACTAGTGTAGTTGAGTATGATCTAGTAAATTTGAGTAAACTTCGATGTAGCTGGTGTATAATTGTTGCAAGTTAGTATCATATAGTGAAATTGAGTAAAATCGGGTGAAATTGGTTGATCATTGGTGAAAGTGTACATGATCTTGGAATAAGTTCAATTAACGGATAACTAGAAGAGTCAAGTGTGATCTAGTAAAATCGAGTGAACCTGAAAGTATTATTAGGATAATAACTGAAAGTGAGTATGATCTAGTGATACTGAGTAATACTAGACTAAATTTAATACAATAGGTGAATAAATATTGAAAGTGATTGTGACCTAGTGAAGTTTAAAAGGATCCAACTAGATGTAGATAGTGTATAATCCTTGGAAGTGAGTATTATATAGAGAAATTGAGTAAATTAAATCGGGTGCAATTGGTGAAAGTGTACATAATCTAGTGAAATTAAGTAAAATAAGTTCTGTTAGATGTGATTAGTGGGCAACTAGTATAGTCAAGCATGCTCTAGTAAAATTGACTAAACTTGGAATGAATTTTATAATAACAACCGAAAGTGAGTATGATCTAGTGATATTAATAAAATTTAGACATTATTTGATTCAATAGGTGAATAATCGCTGAAAGGGATTGTGATCTAGTAAAGTTAAAAACAAATGGGACTCAACTAAATGTAGCTAGTGTATAATCGTTTGAAGTGAGCACCATATAGTAAAATTGAGTAAAATCGGGTGCAATTGGTTGATCATTGGTGAAAATGTACATAATCTAGTGAAATCGAGTAAAATAAGTTCAAGTAGATGTGATTGGTTGATAACTAGTAGAGTCAAGCATGATCTAGTAAAATTGAGTAAAGTTGGAAGTATCTTTAGGATAATAATTGTAAGTGAGTATGATATAGTGATATTGAGTAGAATTATACGAAATTTGATACAATAGGTGACTAATCGTTGAAAGTGATTGTGATCAAATGATGTTAAAAGAATGAGACTCAATTAGATGCAGCTAGTGTATAATCGTTCGAAGTGAGTACCATATAGTGGAATTTCGAGTAAAATTGAATGTAATTGGTTGATCATTGGTGAAAGAGTATATGATCTAGTGAAATTGAGTAAAATAGGTTCAACTAGATGAAATTCGTAGTTAACTAGTAAAGTTGAATATGGAACTTGGAAGTAATTTTAGGGTAAATAGTGAAAGTGAGTATGATTTAGTGATATTGATTAAAGTTAGACTAAATTTGATACAATAGGTGAATAACTGTCTAAAGTTATTATGATCTAGTGAAATCGAGAAACATTGGACTCAACTAGATGTGGCTAGTGTATGATTTAGTGAAGATGGGTTTTAATTTGACACAGTTAGTGAATAATTGTTATATACGAGTATGACCCGGTAAATCTGAGTAAACTTGGACCCGAGTTAGATGGAATTGGTCAAGTAGTGAAAGTAAATATGATCAAGTAAAACCGAGTATATTTGGATTCAATTGGTGGTGGTGGATAATTAACGAATGTAACCACGACTTAGTAAGGTGGTGGTGGATAATTAACGAATGTAACCACGACCTAGTAAAAATTGGACTCAATTAAAACAATACATCGTGATTTCTTATTTTAAAATGTTATGGGTATTTAACACACTTTAAGTACGGTGGTAAGCTGTTAGAACAAAATCTATAACTTTTGGATTCATTCTCATTATTCGTATATCTCTTTAATACTAGTTTTGTTGTTGTCGATGTTGTCTTACATGCTTTGATTATCTAAAAAACCTTCTAATTTTCATACACTTGTTTGCACTCTGTCGGTAGCAAAAACCTTCTTGAAAAATTTAAATTCAAATAAACAAAGACAATGATTAAAAAGTCATAAAGCTGCATTAATATTACGTGTATTTTTTAAGGGGTTGTTTGGTAACCATTATTTTAATTGATTATTAGCTTATAATCCATTATGCAGATTATAATGGATTCTATATGCGTTTGATAATCATTATAATAATTGCTTATTTTAATCATAATTGAAAAAATCCATTATTTCCATAAACAGGAAAAAGTTATTTTGAAAATTTATTATAATCAATTATTTTTTCTAAGGAACTCAAATTGAATTTTTTTCTTCTTATTTTCTCTAAACTATCAAGAGAGAGACAAAAAAACAACATAGGACTAAAAAAATATCCTAAATCATTGTTTTTTCCTCTCCTTTTGGAGATCATCATTCTAATATAATCAATTATTTGAAAAAAAGTATTTGAAAAAATTTATTTTTAAATGACTATATCAAAATCATTTATCAATTTATGATTATCTATAATCATAAATAGATAATCATAAATTTTATCAAACAAGGCCTAAGTATTTGTATTCATGTGGTTATGTTTTGACCCCATCGAATTTTCATTTACGCCAAATTTATTTAATGTCAAATTTCTCTATTTCTTAAAAAAAACATTTTTAAGGATATTTTAGAAGGATGATACCCTGTGCTAAATATATCTAGTTATACACTTGTAGAAATTTTTTTTTGGAAATTCCATGCGGGCACGTGCTTAGGCGTGCCACACTTAGAACCGCCTCTATGTCGTTCGAAACTTACCCTAACTCTAGCAGTAGCTTTACTTTCGTATCTCTTTCCCACGATCTCCGCCTTCTCTTTATGTAAAGAATAAAAACCAAGTCAATCCACAACTACTTCCCGAACGGAAGTCAGAAGAATCCCCATTTTCCTCACCTCAAACCCTAACACTAGGCAGTTGATCTTCTCTCTCAATCTCTCATAATTCTTTCATTCCATTCATGTTATGAAACCATTGAATTAAATATCTATTCATGTTAAGATCAATCAAAGTTATCTTTTCTAAACCCATATCTCATAAACTAATTCCATCCTCAGAAACCAAACCCAATCTCCAGTACTCCAGATTTCCAGGGGGTTAGTCGTGGGAGAGTTTGAGAGATTTTAATGCATTTAAATCTCTAAGGATTTAGAGAGAGTGTGAGAGAGTCTAGGCAATTTGGGGGTTTAACCCAAACTCCCCAGAAATCTCTTATTTTTTGAGAGATTTTGTCCAAACACAAAAACATCATGAAACTCCCTCAAACTCTCCCAAATTATAAACTCCCTATGACTCTAGTGTTTTACGACTAACAGGGAGTTTAAAAGATTCTAATCAAATCTCTCACCACTAACAGGGAGTTCAAGGGATTTTGAGGTAGTTTTAGAAACTCTCTATAAATCTCTCACCACTAACAGAGATTTTAAAAGATTTTGACAAACTCTCTCACGACTAACAGGGGATTTGCTAACTCCATTAAAATCTCTCAAACTTTCCCACGACTACCCCTGTTCGTATTGAACCCTAGAATATAAATTTTTTCGACATAATCTCTAGCAAACTAATCTCTTTAATCTCTGTATGACATCTTGCTGACAAGTCCAAGAAGATGAGTTTATGAGACCCTGGATTCCTTGTTTATGCTAATGATGTGAGTCTAATTTCTTACATAAAGTAAAAAAAAAATCTAGAATTCGCAATTTTCTTTTGATTTTATGAAGTTTTAAATATGGGTTTGGTTCTAATTTCAGTTTTATGATCTGAGTTTTGAGTTAGGTTACTATATTTTTCTACATCTGGTTGTATTGATTTTCTAGGGTTTATTTTTTCCTTTTTATTTTGTTTTGGTTTGTCTCTCAGTAGAATTCCATCATTTAGATATTCCTTTTGTTAGATATATAATGAGTTTGTTTGTGTTGTTTTTCTTCAGATATTGAGAAGATTAGTCCAAAGCAGAGAAGCAGGAAGAATTAGATTTTCGGGGTTCTCAAGCAGAATGGCTTGTGGTAAGCTCAATTTTTACTCAACTTATGTACCTAAAGAGGAGTCTTGTATTTTTTTTCTGGAGTATGAATTGGAAGTTCCAATACAGCCAATCAATGCTTTTTTCTTCGTCTCTTGATCTCAATTGCATATTTCGAAAAAAAAAAATGGTTAAAATGGAAGGAAAACTACTAAACATGGAGGCTTTCTCTTTTAATGTTTAAAGGTAAAACTGCTAGTATTTTGCTCTTGGTGTTTCATTGGATGTACACCAATGTTTTGGGATTTTTTACTAATCTGCAATTAGATTATCTCTGTGAAAACTGATTTTTTCCGGCAAGTTGTTTTTTAGGGCAAACAATTTTATTGGGTTCTATTAAGCAAAGATGATTGTTTGTTTTCCTTTTTCTGTTAAGAGTTTGAAGTCGTTGTCAATTGTTTGGTTAAGAGTTTGAAATCAGGGATTCATTGTATTGTAGAGTTTTTTTATTATTTGAAATCATCGTGAATTACTTGTCCGATTTTGATTGTATTATAATTTTAAATGCAGGTAGCCTGAAGATTCGCATTGCTAGAGTATGAGAGATCCATCCCTTTTATCTTTAAGTGAAATTGGTAAGTTTGTTTCTTCCTTGGCATCATATTTTGCGTTGATACCTATTTTAAAGATGAATTGGCTTTCCATGTTGCTTATGTGTTGAGACTCGTTCTAACTTAGGTCATGGAGTCTGGTTTGAAATGTCCTAATTCACAATGATATCGTGTTGGCTAATATCACAGTCAGTATGTTTTCCTAAAATCAATACTGGTACCACTTAGTGATCCTCTATATATATAGTATCTTTTGGCCTCTGTGTAGTTGCACATGTTACTTAATGTTTTTGTTTATGTTCTCTTAATTCCAGCATGAGAATATCTACAGCCAAATTACCTTGCAAAAATTTACTCATTACACTAGATTTTGTGGCGCGCTAATTTTCCCTTTTCAATGCTCATTTTCATTTGCCTTGCAAAAATTTACTCATTGTACTAGATTTTGTGGCCCTAGCCGCTAAATTTCCTTTTCCAATGCTCATTTACATTATTTTGAATTGTGTATGTGAATCCAGAGTACACTTAAAAGTTTGAGGCAGCTGACCTAAAATTTGTGGTGGGGATGAAAGTGGAAAGTACTGGAGGTACATAATCTGGTCAATAACAATAAGTACCAGCACTTTAGTCCATTATTTGATGTTATAATGTCTGGTAAACAATTTATCGTTTTTTTTGCGGATTGTAGAGCTTCTAAGTCACAATTTTTAGACGGAAGTGTAATTCCATCCCATGTTCAAATTAAGACCTGGACGGCCTTCTGCTTTAAATCTATCGCTGAAGCATGAATTTTTTTCCAGTGTGGATAGCGATTCTTGTTCTCCGGCTAGACCGTAAAATTTCATATTTTATAGTATATAGTTTAAAATCTCTCTTAACAGTAAAAATTGCACAACTGTAGGTCTTATATTATATTGCCAGCGAGCGGGGCAGTTGCAAGCGTACATTGACAAGCAGCAACATGGAAACTAGGACAGAGGTTGATTTTCTTCGGTCGTCGTCTGATACTTTTCATGGTACGCTAGTTAGAGTATGGGTCAATCTTGAAGTGCTTACATATGGTACTCTGCTTATGTTATTATAAATACTGATTAGTGGACATCTTGTTACTTGTTCATCATGCAAGTATGAATTTGGTACTTGCAGTTTCAAATCTATACGTTTTGGATTTAGGAAATATCATTAGTGCACTATAGTCAACACTAAAGGCACCTATGAAACTGGTGGATCCATAAAGTAAAATTCTGTGTAATACAGACTATACAGTTTGTTTAACTTTTCTCTTTTGCATGGGCAAGCGGCATCCTAGCGACAGTTTGGAGGAGCTCTTGCAGTGTGAGTGAGGACATGCATCTGCAGTAAACAAGACCTAGAGTAGTCACGCCCTTTCTTCTGTCCGATGCGGATGCGTTTACATGTTTTGACACTTACTGATTATATTGATGTCTTTGTTATTAACTCTAGTAGAATTCATATATCGTTGATTTGGTTCTACGTATGGATTTCTGTTTTGTAGTTTGATTCTTCACAAGACTAAACTTTGTGTTGTTGCACTTGCTCCATTCAAGGCTTACGAAGGTGATGGTTTTCCCTATGTAATTGATTTGTCATTGTTGGCTCATGTCAAGGTTTATAATCTTAATTCAAATAAAATACTATTAGTACCTTATACTTTATTCAGCATCAATAGTCTGTTCAGTTTGAACTAACACATGAACATCAGTCTCTGGTTAACCCTAGTAGTATTCCTCAACCGAGAACTTCTCCCTGTAACCAGAATCCACCTCATTTATTTTAATGCTTATATAGATTCTAATCGTGCTATTAGAATTGGTACAACTCTTCTTGATAATGCAGGAAACTTCTGGGGTGCCAAAACAATCCCAAGCACAGCATGAGATGCTCAACATGCTGAAGCCATGGCTCTTCTTGCAGCCATACTATGGGCTAGCGAGCTGGAACTACAGTTTACTTCGTACGGGACTGGAGCTATTACCAACTCTATCAATGCTTCTAAGTCTAGTGTTTAGCGGACTACTATCGTTCTGAAGATGAATGCTATGCTATTAGTGTTCAAATCAGCATAGTTAACCATTGTTATAGTGGTTTCTGTCATGTTTTTTGGATTTTTGGTGTAGTTAATGTTGATAGTATTGAATATTCGAAATAAAATAGTCTTCAGGTTTCTGTGCATGGACATGAATCAATTTATTTTGCAACATTTGATTAAGTCTTATTTGGAATAAAATTTCTGTTAATTCTGGGTAATAAATTTGCCATTATTTTTAAATATATCAAATTTGGAAAGAAAATATTGATTTTTGAATTAAGGGCGTGAGATAATGCCATTTGGATGATGGAAGATGTATCCAATTTGACGATTGAGATTTCATAATCTTTCATCAATTTTAAAACACGTTTTCGGTTAGAGATTTAGCCAAGTTTCATAGCTTTTTAAAATATAATAAAAAAATGAAGGCCTCGAGACAGTTATATTTGGATGGTGAAAGACGTATCTTTGAAATTCTATCGTATCCATTCGTTTTATCGGTGCAGATTAACACATGTGAACGGTGATAGATGCCTCAAATATCATCGGTTTAAGTTCCATTATGTTATACAAAATCTAGAACACATGGACGGTACAAGATTGCATCAAATATGGCTAAACATCACATATAGCCACACAAAAATCATATTACGCGTGTCTATAGAAGGCCAATGGCCACGCCAATAAACAAATTGCGAGTCATTAGGTAATCAATTACCACGCCAAAAACAAATTGCGTGCCCATAGATTACCAATAGCCACACCATTTATTTTTTTCCGTGTCTATAGAATAACCAGTAGCCACGCCAAAAAATAATTGTGTGATAATAGGGTAATCAATGGCCACGCCAAAAATTTTTTACTGTGTCTATAGGTAACCAATAGCCACACCATTTTTTTTTGCGTGTCTATAGGATAGCCACTAGCCACACCAAAGAAACAATTATGTGTCCATAGGATAAGCAATGGCCACGCCAAAAAAAACTTGTGTGTCTATAAAGAGACAATGGCCACGCCAAAAAGCAAATTGTGTGTCTATAGGTTACAATGACCACATGAAAACAATAAATTGAGTGTCCATAGGGTATCAATACTGAAGTTTTTGGGACACTGTATAGCAACGCCTACGAGTTTTGGCGTGTCTATTTCATGCAACTATAGACACACAAGGTAGGCGATGCTATAGAGCACCTAAAGCCACGCCATCATACCTAAAACCACGCGAGCAGAAGCCACGCCAAGTCCAAACCAAATTGGCGTGTCTAATCCCCTATGGATACGCCAATTTGGCGTGGCAAAAGGGTCAGTTTGTACTAGTATGGACTTACATCCATTGGTTTTCCAGATTAAATTACAACATACTTCTATGATTGGTCATCTCTGAATGCAGTTGCCATGTCAAGGTTGGCCAGTCCCAACAATGCCTTCCTACGAACAGAGAAAACACAACCTTCAATATTCCCCAGTGCTGGATTAACTAAGTGCAAAGTTATTACGATTAACTAAGTATTAATTTATTAAGATTAATTAGTCTCTAAACTTTTATCGTAACTGGTGTAATTCTGATAAATTTACTTCATAAAATATGTAAATAGTTTACAGCATTTCAAATAATTTAGCCATCTGAATTTATTTATTCATTTCTTTTACCAATATAAGTAATCCTAATTCAATTTTACGTCAGTTTATAATATTTGATAATTTTAAATTTACTGTAATACCATATATAAATTTTCCAAATATATTCGATTATAAATTTCCTACCTATTCGAATATTGTTATCAACTGTATTGTTATTCTCATTATTCTTAAGTTGATAGTCCAATTGATACGTTAAGCCTTAATCTTCTAAATATAATTTTACATTCACGTAAGGATTGATATAACAGATTTTTAATTATTCATCTTGAATCTGTATACTGTATCTTGTTAAAGATTGGCGTTGGTAATTTAATATGGTTTAATTTTGAATATTACTTAAAATTATAATATATCTTAATAGTCCTTTAATTTTTCCTATTAATGTGAAGTATCCTATTAATATGCTAATTTATTTTGTTTTAATTTTAATATTAATCTAAGTATCTGAATTCTATTATTACTACTTCATGTATAATTGTTTCATTATAAAGATTTACTGGATCATTTGTTAGATTAAAGACAATTTCGGTATAAAATTACTAACAAGTTGAGTATTTTTATTTTATGTATTAATCCTCGCTTCCTTAAGTCCAACACCTACTAAGTATTATATTAACAATCTAGTTCAGATACAAAACATATATTTCTAATTTGTCATTAGTTATTTATAAAATTTAACCGTATAAGCGCTATTAATTTTTCCGTAGTTATTTAATTATAATTTATTATTTTTTTGCTATATCTTTAATGAGATTTTAGTTAAGTTCAATATGATACTAATGGATAAATGCTAACACTACTTTATTAAAATTAAAATTACTATTATTATAATATTTTTATTATTAACATTGATGGTTGAACTATTATTCTAATTACTCGTACAAATATTGTTGAGTCCCAAAAATATTATTCACATTTAGGTAATTATAAATTGTTGACTCTGCGTATAACTCAGGATATTCAATAAGTTTCTATGTGACCTTCAAGATTTATCAATAGTACTAATCTCACTATCTTTACTTTTATTTTAGTATTGGATTGTCTACGTGTTCACCCTTTTTAAACTAATTATTCTCTAATCTTCATTAGCTAAAGTTTATTGGTGTACCCTACAATTTTTACTTCATTACATATACAAACAACCAAACAACCAAATCAATCAAGCAAATAAATCTTTTAATTATTGATAGCTTTTAGTGATTAAGATTTATCTCACAACACAACCCAGTTCTAAACTATTCTAGTTCACTAACTATTTTTATCTTTTCCCATATAAGATCTAATAGTGAGCTCTGATACCAATAATGTAGCGCCCCCTAAGCTAGCAGCTGAGGAATCACTATGGGAAAAATATACATCTACAACTGGAGATTTACAACACTTCGCTATACATCGTAGAAAGTCCTATGTTTTACAACTGGTTTCAAAGAAAGAGTTGTCGTATATCATCACTACCAACCCTTAGGAACAAGGGGTTGCGCTAAGAAAACAAACGACAACTCCTTTAGCAAAACTGTTGTGACGACATTTAGGTATAACAACTTTGTTTCATAAGTGTAGTGACTTAGCCTATCACAATTCTCACAAGTGTTGTTGAAGAACACAAAAATATGATAATGAAAAATACGTTAGAGGGGAGATTCGAACATGAACCTAATGCATGGATGTATAGCTCATCAACCATCCTTACAGTTCACAAGTTTAGGTTTTTTTTTTTTTTTAAAACGTATAACAACACTTATAAGTGTTGTTGAAGTTAAAATATATAATGTGGGAAAAAATTAGGTTTGGGGGATTCGACCCTGAGCCTCCTATATGGAAGTCTACACCACTAACCATACCTACACTATCACAAGTTCTGTAAAGTTGGTGGTTCTTTAATATACTATTATGACAACCCTTCATAAGCATTGTAAAACAAATATAATGCTCAAAGGCGACTGAGCCGCAAAGAGCGCGAAGCATCTCTGTAACCATATACATTCTTCTCTGTAAATAATCACATACATTCTATAAGACCACCCACTTTAACTCTGGTAATCTTCGAACCTGGGATGTTCAATTCTGATATATTTCTTCTCCAGTTCATCCGAACGAGAAACTCGGGTCTAACTCTGGTAATCTTCGAACCTGGGATGTTCAGTTATGATATATTTTTTCTCCAGTTCATCCAAATATTCCGAAGGAATTATCTTACCTGTAAATGGATGGATTCATCGTTCTTACAAAGTTTCTGACTTAGAGTAGTCAACTCTCAGCCAGGTTTCGATCTCGGAGCCTGTTTTGCGTACAATATGCAGAAATAGGGTTTGTTTAATGTTCCATAGAATATTCCGAAGGAATCTTACCTGTAAATGGATGGATTCATCATTCTTACCAAGTTTCTGACTTAGAGTAGTCAACTCGCGGCCAGGTTTCGATCTCGGAGCCTGGTTTGCATACAATATGCAGAAATAGGGTTTCTTTAAGGTTTCGTAGAATATTCCGAAGGAATCTTACCTGTAAATGGATGGATTCATTGTTTTTACCAAGTTTCTGACTTAGAGTAGTCAACTCGCGGCCAGGTTTCGATCTCGGAGCCTGGTTTGCATACAATATGCAAAAATAGGGTTTGTTTAAGGTTTCGTAGAATATTCCTAAGGAATCTTACCTGTAAATGGATGGATTCATCGTTCTTACCAAGTTTTTGATTTAGAGTAGTCAACTCGCGGCCAGGTTTCGATCTCGGAGCCTGGTTTGCATACAATATGCAGAAATAGGGTTTGTTTAAGGTTTCATAGAATATTCCGAAGGAATCTTACCTGTAAATAGATGGATTCGTCGTTCTTACCAAGTTTCTGACTTATAGTAGTCCACTTACGGCCAGGTTTCGATCTCGGAGCCAGGTTCATGCCTCGAAGTTGACGAAAGGGGTATGTTTAAGGTTTAGGGGAATATTCCAAATGAATCTTTCATGTATATGGTTGGATTCATCGTTCTTACGAAGTTTCCGACTTATAGTAGTCCACTTACGGCCAGATTTGGATCTCGGAGACAGGTTCATGCCTCCCGGAGCTTCGTGCTTCATAGTTTGTATGTCTTTATATCACATTTGAAGTTCGAATCTACACTGAGCTTCATATTTATCGATTTCGATGATGTATCCTGCTAAGTTTGAATTCAAAACCCTCCCGAAACTTTTTGGTTCATAGTTTGTACGACGGTATACCACATTTAAAGTTCGAATCGACACTGAGCTTCATTTATTGATTTAGATGATGTATCATGTTAAGTTTAAAGTCTGAACATTCATGGAGCTTCTCAGTTCATAATTTGTACGCCATTATACCACATTTGAAGTTCATGACCTGTATGATTAGTCAAAATTGCTTGATGACCTATGCGACTAGTCGAAATTCAAACCGGAAGCACAAAGAGAAAGCACAAAAGCACAAAGAAAGCACACATTCTTATTTTTTCTGTTTCGTTCCCATATATTTTTTGGAATTTTTTTTATAACCGAAGGTCGATAATAATATCTTAAATTTTTTGATATTTTTGTTGGATTTTTTTCATATCGATAGTTGATAATAAAATCGAATACACGAGTTTGAATTAACACAAAAAGAATCACACATGCTTCTCAATCCGTATGAGCATTCTAAAATGAATCTACATCGTCCCTTAATTTTTGCAATCCGTATGAGCATCCTAGAGTGAATCTAAACCGTCCAATATCTTTTATATAAATCAATTTTTTTTTCTTCTCACTTCCCCTTCGCTCATTTTCCATCACTTTTTCCTCCTCAACACAGAACAAAACCCTTACTCTAATCTCTCTAACCTTGCGCCTCCCTCAGAAAAAAACCCTAACTCAAGTCTCTAATCTCTCTAACCTTGCACGTCCCTCAGAAAATAAACCTCAAGATTTGTTTAACCGGTAATATACAAAGGAATCAGTTTCAGCTTGAAGCAGAAACCCTACATCCTCATTGTTGAACAAACGAAACCAAATCTCAAGATCTCTTCAAAAATTTCAATTAAAAGTCAAAATGGAACTCAAAATTCTTTCAATTAGATTACTTAACCAGTTTTTTTAACCAAATTTCACTAAAACCCTATTATTTCTTCAACCAAATTGAACCAATTTTTCAACCCTAGCTGTGGAATTGAATTCTGGTGGTGATAGGAAGATGATTCTGGAGCTGTTGGTGATGAATTATAAGATGGGTCTTGTTGGTCTGATGTTGAGTTAATGGGTTCGACGGATTTGAGCAAATAAAAGACTAGAAAAGATGGGTTTGATTGATTCTGATGTTCTCGGGTTTGTTGGTGGTACTGATACGGATTGATGAAGCTAAGAAGATGTAGATGCAGTTGATGTAGATGTGCCTGATTCAAGAGAGGTGGTGTTCTGATATACTGCAGGTGGTGGTGGTGACTCTGTAGTGGTTTAATTGATGAATGGTGAATGCTTAGAAGAGTGCTAGGACTTGCAGCTGAAGGATTTCAGCTGTTGATTGCTTCTATTAAAGATAGTTGTTAAGAAATGAGATCTTATGTGTTGAATCAATGGGAGATAGCTGTTGATTGCTTCTGTCGACGATGAAGCTTGAATAAGTATTGATCTCGAGCACAGTGGAGAAGAGATGCTGAGATGAATTCAGGTGGAAGAAAATGGGATCTTATGGTAAGTTTATGGAGTCATGGTTTATTTATTTGTGTATTTTTGTGGGGATTTAGGGGTTTTTTATAATCTAATTGAATGTTGGAAATGATATAGAGGTCTAATTGAATTATTTGTTTAGGGTTTTTGTTATTCAATGCTTTTAGAGATTAGGGTTCTTATCAGGATTTGAAATTGTTGAGTTCCCAGTGATGATTAACTACCGTGTTTATTCCTTCTTATTCGTGTTCAGTGACTTGTGGGTCTTTAATTGATTCTATCTACAATGGGTTTTTGACAATTTTGTTTCTTGTTTGCATACTAAGCATGATGAAATTGAAGCAATGTTTTTTAAAGAGAGAGCCATACTTGAAGCCAAGTACCAGAAGATGAAGATTGTTCAGGAAATGACTGAGATTATTCTTGGTTTACAAGGAGATGTTCCCGCGGATTCTCGAAAAGGAGTTCCTTATGTTGGTGGAAAGTAAGATTTCACATCATTTTTACTATTTCATTGCAAGAAGATCATATAATTTTATTTGGATTGACTTATTATTTTGTTTGGTGTGTTATAGCAACAAGGTTGCTGCTTGTGCAAAGCATTTCGTTGGTGATGGTGGCACAACAAAGGGTATTAACGAGAACAACACAGTGACTGACTGGCATGGACTACTCAGTATTCATATGCCTGGTTATTATAATTCAATCATCAAGGGTGTATCAACCATCATGGTTTCGTACTCAAGCTGGAACAGCGAAAAGATGCATGCTAACCGTGATCTTGTTACTAACTTCCTCAAAGACACTCTTAATTTCAGGGTAGATAGAAAACCCTCTTTGAACTAGACCAGCATTAGCTAAACTAATTTGGACCAAGAAAAATGAAGGCATGACTGACAAACTGTTGTTTCTATTGCTTGAATTATGTGTTAGGGATTCGTCATTTCCGATTGGCAAGGTATTGACAGGATTACTTCACCAGCAGGCACCAACTATACTTACTCCGTCCATTCTGGGATTAATGCCGGCATTGACATGGTATGATGGCCATTTTGACATAAAAGTTCAATGTTAGAACTACAATAAGTTACTTTGACATATTAAATGTTTTGGGTATTTCTGCAGATCATGATTCCAATGAACCACACTGATTTTATCCATGATCTAACCTACCTGGTTGGGAAGAACGTAATCCCCATGAGCAGGATTGACGATGCTGTGAAGAGAATTATGAAGGTAAAATTCATGATGGGTCTCTTTGAGATCCCTATGGCTGATCACTGCTGGTAGATGGCTTAATTTTTACTTTACCAGGGAATTCATTATATACCCTTAACTTGATTTATGTACTTTCTTATGTTTACACAAATTAACGTTCTCTTGTACCAAATGCGCATGAACTACTATCCTCAATGCAATAGCGTCTACAGTTGGCCCGAGCACTGAAATCATTTACAAAGCAAACCCTGAAGATGATTTTGTCAAGTCTGATAGCTTCTCGTATGCTATTGTTGTTATTGGCGAGCAACCATATGGGGGACAACCTTAACTTAACAATTCCTGAACCTGGTTTGAGCACTATGAAGAACGTTTGTGGCTCTATCAAGTGTGTTGTTGTTGTTATCTATGGACGACCTCTTGTGATTGAACCTTATCTATCATATGTTGATACTCTCGTAGCTGCATGGATCCCTGGAAGTGAAGGTCAAGGTGTATAAACATTGCAAGGATGCCTCAAAATACTTTAATGGGCATGGAAGATCGAGAAGATGTCAGAGGTAACCAGTTAAGAGTTAGGATGCCTCAAAATACTGTTCCAGTTGGCGACATCAATTTGTTTGAGAAAGAAGCAGATTGTTGTTGCTTATATTGTTTAGTGGTATGTTGTTTTTTATTGTTTATACTTGAACTTCTGTAGTAAGATTTTGAATATTCGTTTTGAATATAGGTGATGATGTAAAGAAGGGAACTGGGGTCCATATAGCGACTCCTTATCCTGCTAAGAAGGCTGGTAAGAGTGACAAATCAAAGCAAGAAACTCCAAAATCTGCTGCTACTCCAGTCGCTTGCAACACTTGTATCAAGTATGTTGTAATGTGCATTTAAATTAAATTCTCAGTTAGTACTGCCCCTTATGTCTTATGGTATCTGACATTTTATTTTAACTGTTTACTAGGACATTCAACTCGGAGAAGGGACTAGAATCTCATAGTAACGCAAAGCAGGCTATATCTCACCATCTTATAGTTAAAAGTCTCTTTTGTTTTTTACTTCTTTTGGAAATGTGCGAAGGTTTTATCAAATGTGATTCGGAACTCATCCATCTAAAGTGTTTTGGATTTGGGATATGTGAATGCTATTGATAGTTCATTGCAGTCTTTATAACACAATATTTTTTTTTGAGTTGCAGCCAGCTGAGGATGATGACGACGATTCTGATGTTGATCTTTTTGGAGAGGAGACAGAGGAGGAAAAGAAGGCTGCAGAAGAACGTGCAGCGGCTGTCAAAGCCTCTGACAAAAAGAAATATGTGAGTATGCTCTCTTTAAATTGTTCTTTTGAAACTAAGGAGATTAGTTCTGTGTATGGTCTTGTGGGTTTTGCTAAGAACCATATATAACTGTCATTCATTTTAACTTTTTCCTTCAGCCGGAAAGTCTTCAATTTTGTTGGATGTGAATCCATGGGATGAAGAGACAGATGTGGCAAAGCTTGAGGAAACCGTGAGGAATGTCCAGATGGAAGGCCTCTCATGGGGAATGTGTAAGTATCTTCTCTCAAATAATTGATTCTGTCAAAACATCTTACCTTCCTCTTAATGTACTTATGCTTCTCTCCTATTTCTATCACAACCAAACTTGTCGCAGTTGGATATGGTATCAAGAAGTTGCAAATTATGATATATGATATTTTTGGTCATGTAAAAAAAATCTATCATTTTATTTTCTCTAGTTGCGCAATACACTTTCATACAAGGTGATTTTGAAGTTATCTAGGTAATGCAATTGGAGTGGCATGTTAACTTGAATGAATGTAAATGTGTTACTGGCAGCTTAATGTGAATGTGAAAAATACTTTCGGCAATTCGGTTTCAGCTATAATTTTTTTTTTCAAAATTTTTTTATGCACACAACTTCTAATAAGAGTTGTATTCCATATTTCAACTACACAAACCTATGGTTGTGAAAGAATGTCTTTACGACATAATTAGGTGATGTCCAACATGGTTCTGCAACTCTAACAAGTGTCATGCAAATCTTATTCATAATAGTAATAAGAGTTGTTACATATTTCTAAAATACATATCTTAGGTTGTCTAAGATAGTCCTTCAACGTATACAAGTGTTGTGTTACATAATTCTACGATACATATCCTTTGTTGTGTAAAATAGTCCTACAACACAAGCAAGAGTTGTGTTAGGCTTTCATAAAAAAATCGAAAAAGAATCACAACTTTGGAAAAATATTGTCGAACCATGAATCACATCACCCTTTACAACTCTTAGTCAAGCATTGTAGAAAAGCTTGGACTTTCTACAATACCCCCCTTCCACAATGCATAAAATTGAGTTGTCGTAGGGGTACTACAACTCTAATCTGTAGTCGTCAATGATGATTTTTCCCGTAGTGAATCCAAGATATTAACTAAAATATAGAGGAACTAAGAATCTAAATCATAATCTTACACCCAATTCTTCAATTCAAAAACAACTAACACAACAGGTACCCAATTTCTATAACAATTCATAAATGAATAAAACTCAAATCAATAGAGTGATCAAAGATTATCTTATTCACAAATCCGTCATATGTAAACAAAACAATCTCCACAACTAACTCAGCTCAACCGCATTCGAAACCAAGTACCCATCAGTTCAATGCAATAATCTTCAAATCATCGTTTCACCGTGAACTTCAGAATCACTTCTCAAACCATAATTATCTATTCCAAGTTAATCTTCAACTCTAAACCTCAATACACATCAAACCCGTCTCTAATCCTTACCCTAGACTCTCAATTTCATCTTCCACATCTTTTCTGAGTTTATCTTACAAACCCTAATTCTTTGATTCCTCCTCCACCACAACTAAAATTTAACAATACCCCCTTTGTGTCTTCATTTATTTATAGCTCAGTTACTTACCAATTTCCTCGTGAATTCATCATAGAACACAAAACCCTAACTTGGTTATCTCTGTTTAAACCCATCAATCGGTAATTGATTTCCTTCATGGGTTACCACCGCACCATCTCGTTACTCATTCAAACATCCTCATCAATTTTTCTTGATTTATTCCTCTCAAGAACAAAACCCTACTCTTGATTTATAGCAGCATCAGTTTTTCCTTCTCCTAAAGCTCAAACAACTTCAACACCATCACAGACAGTTACTACATAATCCTTCTCCTCTTTATTCGATCTCCCAGTCACTAAATTGATTTCTCAAATCCTCACTCGACCGAAGAACAAAAGAAGCAGAGAAGAGACGAGAGAAAGAGAAAGAGGAAAGAAGAAGAAAAGAAAATGAAAGAGAAATAGAAATATAAAATCCTCGACCTTATCGAATTGCTTTTGAGTTATCCAAAGAGGGTGCACTGAGAAGAAAATCTGGTTTCCTTGATAACACTTTATTATGAAATAACCATTTTACCCTTCATCTAAAATAACAAATATCTTTTTCATCCGATGTCCGAATGACACGTTCGAGTAGTCCATTCCGCCTAACTTTTCGAGATTTATCCAACGACACTAGTCTCGTATCTAGATCGTTGTTAGATTAATTCCTATTAATTAACATTCGTGTTAAACTAATCGATTCATTAGCGGCTAAATCATCTCTTGACTGGTATAATAACGTTGCCGAGCTTGAGGGTCCTTACAATGTGGTTTTGGGATTTCTTCCATTAGAGTGACAACTTCCCATACTTTATCTACTGTAGAGTTCAGCTTCGGCAGGTTTATCTGTTCCCATAGTATCCTCCCCATAATATGGTTGTTGACCTCCTGAACTTTCTGGTGGATTATCCATTCTTTGAATCTTATTACTACCTCCATGATTTTGAAATTCTTTGTCTCTATACTCTTTGTCAAATTCTGCTTGATCTGCGCTATGCATGGCTTTTAGCTTTTGTTCCATTTCTGCAATGTTCCTTCCTTGATTTCCCTGCGACGTACTCGCAACAGCATTTGTCAGTCTTGGGAGTAAACTTGCATTTCTACCTTTTGCATCAGATACTGCAAGTGGGTATGACTCCATATCTCTTTCCTTCTCCTCAAGTGCTATGTACTCCTCTTGAAATTCGCGCAACTCTGACATTGTTATTGTATCATTTATCCTAAATATTTGTGTATATAATAAATATGTAGTGAAAAGAGCATTGATAAATGCAAGAATAAGGTGTCGCTCATCCACTCGTCTTCCCATTTCTCTACACATGGTTCTCCAGCGTGTTGTTAGATGATGCAAACTCTCATTTGTTCTTCTGCGAAGTCCGAATGCCGTCTCAATCCCTGGTCTTGACATATTATTGTTGATATATTGTCCTAAAAATACGTTCTATAAATGGTGAAATGATCCAATGGATTCTATTGGTAGTCCTTCAAACCATTTCAGAGCTTCCCCTGCCAGGCTCGCAGAAAAATATTTACACATTACTGCATCATTGTTTTCCCATCGCAATAGAGATCGGGTGTAAGATTTCACGTGTTGTATTGCACAGGCACTTCCATCAAATATGCTATTGAACGCTGGTAAATTGCACTTGGGCGATATCACTTCCCTTTGAATCTTCCTTGTAAAGGGAGTTTTCCCAGCTTCCTCCACTGCTTCCTATAGTTGTCTTCTTCCACCATTTCTTTTTGCAATCATCATTTCTCTTAATTCCGCCATTTCTTTAAGAATTTCTTCACTAAATCTTTGATATATATCTTCGCGCATAGCTCTTTTTAGTCTTGCTTGCCTCAGTCTATTCTCATGATTATTCTGACGTACTGCCTATTGTATCTCATATACTTCAGCTTCTTCTCTTCTTCTCATACGCCTTTCAATGTTCGTTTCGATCTGTGCTCTATCATGTTGTTCCTCTTCACCTGTGCGATCATTTCGATGTCTTGACATTTCTCTTTCTTGTGGTGCAACACGTCCTTGTTCTATATCATCCATGCGATGACGTTCGCTCCGCCTTACTCAATTATCATGATTATTTTGACGTAATTCTTCTTGCAATTCTCTCTATTCAATTTCTTCCCTTCTTCTTTGTCTGTCTCTTTCATTCCTCGCACGTGTAACTTCCCTTTCGCTCTCTTTCTATTGTCTCAACATTTCTCTTCCATGCAATATCATGTGTCCTTGCCTCAGATCCTCTTCTTCTCTTTCAAAATTATTATGTGTGCGACGTAGAAGTTCATGCGGATGCTCATATCGATTAGTTCCCAAATCTTGAGCTACATACCTTCTCCTTTGTTGGTCTTGTTGATTATCATCTACCTGCAAGTTTTCTTCAATGGCTTCCATGCGTTGTCTTCGCCTAGTATCTTCTTGATTAGATCGACCTTGTCTTGATGAACTCCTGCTTGATCTCGACCTTGATCGTGTGGCGCTTCTTGATATCTGTTCTTGCAATCTAATATTCTCTTCTCTTAAGTCATCATTCTGACGTATCAAATTCGCACGCTCTTCACCTTATCTTTGTCGTTCTGCAATCAATCTTTGTCTAAGTTCTGCAATTGTCATATTCTCATCATTCCCCTCAATCCTTCCTGCATTCCCAGTTCTTTGTGTTTCCTCTTCAGTTGAACTTGTTTGCGAAGTATGAATGCTCACTCTATCATAATCAATATCATTGTTCCGCTCTTGTTCACGCTGAGGTCCAATTGGATTTTCGTTTCCTTGATTTTCTCTTACTCTTTCTTCTTGTTGGTCAAGATTTGTAATTCTTCTTCTTTCAGCAATTCTATTGCTCCTTGTGGCTGTTGTTCCCTGTTCAATAGTAGATCCAAGTCTCACCATATTCAATTTCCAGATCTCACTTTTACCAAGATTCTATGAATTTACTACCAGGATTTATCACCCACAGCTGTTTCTAGCGCCCAAAAATGTAGTTGCAGGAAATCCTACAACCACATCCCAATATACATAAACAAGATTCTAAGTGATCATAAGGGAATTCTTTTATTAGTTATCAAGATTTATAATTGGTTACAAGGTATTACAATGACTTTACTTGCTCTCCAAATAAACTATCTCTCTCCTAGTTTCTTGTTTAACACACACTAAAAGATCTCCCTCTCTATGTGATGACTTCTTTCCTTTATATAGGATTCCTCATAGTGGATGACAGCTAAGAGACCCATTATTTTCAGAATCACTGCGCGTTACATTCGCTCATGTATACTCACTCATTCTCGCGCAGCTTATACTTCGGATAGATCATCACACTTTACTCGTGACTTTGCTGACATCATCCAATACGTCGCTCTAACTTTGCCATGTGCGATAGTCCTCGCTTACATCAGATAATCCTTACTTCGCATATTTATTGATATGTGCGATATTTCATTCCTACATATGAAAATTAAAAAAAAAGTTCTCCCCAGTCCAGTAACGTCATCTTTCTAAGGACATGCCAGGTATGCCTTCTTTTCCAGGGTGTTGGTTCTGGAATAATACTGTTTTATGACAATTTCCTCATATATGTAGTAATTTTATGCCCATATTGAGGATGGCGGAAAACATAAAATTGCTGACAGAAATATTAGCGTAACAAGATGGTGATTTTTACGAGTGCAATTCTAAAGGTGGTGACAAAAATAATCATTCTTTAATATACTGATTTGATAGAAGAAAAAAAAATGTGTACAAGGGGAATATTGGATGCACCTGTGAAATCAGTGATTAATGAAGCAGAAGCAAGATGGCAAGCACAACAAATTGAGAAAAAACACCGGAACCTGATCAAGAACTATAATATACTACCCCAGAGTGAACGAATAACTTCATTATTCCAACAACCAAGCCACAAAAAATAAATACCCAGCATTGTAGCCAATAGGAAAAAGTTGTTCACTATAAAACTTCTCATAGTTAAAATACTTTTAAAACCTTGCTTTTATGTCGTCTACGAGGAAGCTCGATACCATAACTCATTCTGAGATAAAGAAGATCAAGAAACCAGAAAAAAGACATTAACAAAATATGAGTGGATCTCAGTAGAAGTACCAGAAAAAAGACATTAACAATTATATATATCTCACAACACAAAGACCAGATCCGACGCACCAATACTCCCCACTCAAGCATGACAAACCTGAAACATTTACCGCTAGAGTCACCAGCAACAGATCAGACCAAGAAAGAACAAGAACACCAACCAGCGCCAAGTTTACACTGTCTGGTGTGCCTTATCGATGTAAACACTAAGTTTCCACAATGCTACATATAGGAAAGGCATTTGATAATTACAGAGAAAAGCACTGGTGTCCAATCCCAACAACTAAGTAATGTTTCCTGTACAACATATCTGATAATATGAAAACACAGAGCAACATCCACTTTCAAGTAACAAACATAATTATTAATAACATCTTCTTGTGTGAGCATTTGAGGTTTTGATTCTTTTGGGTGGAGGAAGCTGATTCTATGGTGGTGGTGTTTCGTGCTACTGTGGTGTGGGTGGAGCAAGCTGCTTCTGTAGTACTGCTTGTGTTTTCTGCTTCTGTGGTTTACCTGTGTTTATGCCACCTGCTAGTTTGCGATCTGGCGCTGGTACCCGTAAGTAAGTGAATAACTTTACTGCTCCCCAGTAAATCAAGTGAAAAATAACATAAAGCCCTATAAATGGCCAGAGGACTAGGCAACATATCCATAATAGTAGAAACTGCCAGAAGCTCAGTCTGTCTATGCATATACATGCCTTTTCTCAGCAATTGTAACAAAATCTTGTCTTACATCTGCAAAAAGAGAAAAGACAACAAACAAATAAGAGTAGAGTTATTGACGATTTGTTAAGGAGTTAGATTTTGACAACTACTGAATTAAGTAGACAAAGATATGTTATTCAAAGTCTAACCTGCATGTAATCAAACTACATCCCTTGTTGTGCTCGACATAATGATAGCAGGATGGACATCGTACCCACTTGTTGCGTTTAACATTCTCGATGAACAAAACATCATTACTATCAATGTCAATTATAGTCTCATTTCTATCAATACATTCATGATTCTCTTTCCACGGGACCATGCAATGACAACAGAAGAGCTTTTTGCAATTAGGACAGTTTGATTTAGTCACCTTATTACTACCATTAGTTCCAACACATTCATTCAAAATCAATTCAGAACAATCTCGATAAGGGCAGTAAGATCTCCCATAAGCAAACCCACCTTTTGATGACTCTAAGAGTACTGCTGACTCGCAATGAACAAGGCACCATTTCTCGAATACTTTCTCGGAGAGGATTGAACGACATGATAAAGTATCTAAACAACACTGCAGTTGGCATTAGGGCATTTGATATGTGACATGTTGTCTTGACTCACTTTTACTTGGATATATTTCGCAATGCAATCTATACAGTAGTTATGCGAACATATGGTCTCTAAGTTGTTGAATTTTGAGTTTAATGGAGCTAGTTCTACACAGATTTCACAAGTGAAAAAGCTATTATTATTATCTTCATCACAATTTCTGCTTGTTGCTTCAAGGTTAATCTCTGATATCTCGCTGAGGACCAAAGAAGTATCAGAAGAAGGGTTTTCGAGATTTTCCATTGATTCGATTGAATGAAATTCAGTCAATTCACAAGTATCATCTTAGCTTGAATCGTCAAACTATCAAAGTAAGACAGCCGAATAGTAAGAAATTAGGGCTTACCTTCATGGGTAGAGAGGAATTTACTGAGGAGACACCACTGATCTATACTCTGAAGCTCTTCGATTTACTGTTAAGCTAAAACGAACCCTGAAATTGAATAGATCTTCTTCTTCTCTTCATAAATTGAAACCCTAATCGATAATTACTGTGCCGTCATTCATCACTCAGATGAAATAGTGTTTGTGGAGAATGCGAAAAATCACCTTTACTCTTTTTATTACAGTAGAGAGAGAAATGAGGGTAAATAGAAACAATCGACTAAGGCTGATATAGTTATTCGCACTTACGATAAGCGGTGTCTTTTAAGAGTTCTAAAATAAACTACCCCTTAGTTTTTAAAATTACTACAGTATTACCTTTCTGTTATACAGTACAAAAATTTAACAGCACTTCAAAAAGGAAAACAACATTTAACAGTAAATTGGTTTTTGCACGTGATGTCAGTTTTACGAGTGGTAAGTAGAAGGTTACATATTCAGACTATTTTGAAGGTTTGGTTTAAGATAAATAAAATAAAAGCTAATAAATTTTGATTTCCCTTATCAATGAGAGATGAATTTAGGGTTTTGGATTCCACTACTTCTAATGTTTCTAAACTCAATAATGATTTTTTTGACACAATACTCCTAATTTACTCAAAACAATTTTGAACCCAATTTCATGCTTTGGAAAATATAACGTTACAAGTTCTTTTTTTTTTTATGACTCTCGTCGTTATTTTAAAACCTAATTTTCCTTCGCTTATAAAAGATCGGTTGAAACTATCAAAAACAAATATTGTGAAGCATGTAAAGAAGAGAAAATATTTAATAAATTAAAAGCACAAATATGGAGTAAATATGTCAAAGAAATTAAACATTAAATATTACTCATCAAAAATAGTTTTTTCCTCCACCCTAGCGCAGGAATTACTCCATTATTACAAAAGAGAAATAAAAACAATGAAATAAAAACTCTACTCTTTCACTCAGACTCCGGACCTCCCTTTTTCTTGTATCCACAGCATATTTATAGCTTTCAAAGGAATCCACTTTCCTTTTCTATTCACCGCTACCACATCATCAACAAATGAGAATACGCCATATGTCAAGACAATGAAAAATCCTCCAATAAGAATGTGTCACGCGTCAAATAATATAATTCTCATGCATTTACAATTTCCTTATTTGGGAATTATTTATTCTTTATTAACTCCAACCATAAAGAATAATATTCTTTCCATACTCTTTATATATTTAATTCCCATCAATTATTCCACGTAGATTTCTTATTTAACACTATTATTTTCTTCATTAAAATAAATATCACCATATATCTTTTTAATACCTTTTAAATGATGTTGACATAATGGGCTCCACACTTTCTACACTCCCATATCTAGGGGTGTGCAACGGACGGACGGTCGCGATTAGGGGTCACCTGCAACCAAACCGTCAAAGTTGCGGATTTGGAAAATTGAACTGTGATCGGCGCAATCACCCGCGGATTTGACCTCTGCGAATCAACGGATTACACGGGGCGGATACGGATAAACCGCGGATTTAGTCCCCAAAAGAAGAAAAAAAAGGTTAGCTAGACTGCTAGAGTCGAATTCACAACCGTAATTGTTATCTTGAAGTATATAAATTTCCCAGCAATTCTGTCTTCCATATGGGGTGTGTTGATTCGGTAAGGCTTGATACTGGTGCGGTAAATGCTGCGAAGGGATATATTGTTCTCATCCAAGGATCCGGTGAAGTAATTCCTAAGCTATGTGCTTTTTATAAGCGTAGCACTTACAAATATTGCAAAACAGACGAGGCCTAGTAAGAAAGTACGAGAATATTATAAGCCTCAAAGGAGAATTTTTAGGAGCCCTCCTATGCTTCTTTGATTCTGACTATTCTAATACTTATGTAGCTTGGTCTCTCCCACTTCATATCGTGGTGAGTGAACTTCAGATTTAATTATGAAAATGGAAGAAATAGTCGAACCTGGTGTTGCTATTGTAGGAATGAAATATCGCACATATCAATAAGTATGCGAAGTAAGGATTATCTGATGTAAGCGAGGACTATCGCACATGGCAAAGTTGAAGTAACGTATTGGATGATGTCAGCAAAATCACGAGTAAAGTGTGATGTTCTATGCGAAGTATAAGCTGTGCGAGAATGAGTGAGTGTACATGAGCGAATGTATCGCACAATGATTCCGAAAATAATGGATCTCTTAGTTGTCATCCACTATGAGGAATCCTATATAAAGGAAATAGGTCATCAAATAGAAGAGAGAGAGAGTTTATTTGGAGAAATTAGGAGAGAGAAAGTTTATTTGGAGAGCAAGTAAAGTTATTGTAATCCTTTGTATCCAATTTAAAACCTTGACAATTAATAAAAGAATTCATTATGATTACTTAGGTTATTATTTAGATACATTGGGGTGTGGTTGTAGGTTTTCCTGCAGCTACATTTTTGGCGCCAGAAACAGTTTTGGGTAATATATCCTGGGAGTAAATTCATAGAATCTTGGAAAAAGTAAGATCTGGAAATTGAAGATGGTGAGACTTGGATCTACTATTGAACATGGAACAACAGCCACAAGGAGCAATAGAATTGCTGAAAGAAGAAGAATTACAAATCTTGACCAACAAGAAGAAAGAGTAAGAGAAAATCAAGGAAACGAAAATCCAATTGGACCTCAGCAAGAACAAGAGCGGAACAATGATATTGATTATGATAGAGTGAGCGTTCATACTTCGCAAACAAGTTCAACTGAAGAGGAAACACAAAGAACTGGGAATGCAGAAAGGATTGAGGGCAATGATTAGAATATGACAATTGCAGAACTTAGACAAAGATTGATTGAAGAACGACAAAGAGAAGGTGAAGAGCGTACGAATTTGATACCTCAGAATGATGATTTAAGAGAATCTTAGATTGCAATAACATAGATCAAGAAGCGCTACACCATCAAGGTCGAGATCAAGCAGGAGTTCATCAAGACAAAGTCGATCTAATCAAGAAGATTCTAGGCGAAGACAACGCATGGAAGCCATTGAAGAAAACATGCAAGTAGATGATAATCAACAGGACTAACAAAGGAGAAGGGATGTGGCTCAAGATTTGGGAACTAATCGATACGAGCATCCGTGTGAACTTCTACGTCGCACACATAATAATTTTGAAAGAGAAAAAGAGGATCCGAGGCAAGACAGATGATATTGCATGGAAGAGAAATGTTGAGAGAAGAGAACGAGCGTGAAAGGGAAGCTACACGTGTGAGGAATGAAAAAGACAGACAAAGAAGAAGGGAAGAAATTTAAGAGAGAGAATTGCAAGAAGCATTACGTGAAAATAATCATGATAATCGAGTAAGGCGACGCGAACATCATTGAATGGATGATATAGAACAAGGACGGGTTGCACCACAAGAAAGAGAAATGTCAAGACATCGACATGATCGCACAGGTGAAGAGGAACGACATGATAGAGCACAGATCTAAACGAACATTGAATGGCATAGGAGAAGAAGAGAAGAAGCTGAAGAATATGAGATACGAGAGGATGTACATCAGAATAATCATGAGAATAGACTGAGGCAAGCAAGATTAAAAAGACCTATGTGCGAAGATATAGATCAAAACTTCAGTGAAGAAATTCTTAAACAAGTGGCGGAATTAAGAGAAATGATGACTGCGAAAAGAAATGGTGGAAGGAGACAACTAGAGGAAGCAGTGGAGGAAGCTGGGAAAACTCCCTTTACAAAGCAGATTCAAAGGGCAGTGATACCGTCTAAGTACAATTTACCATTCACTAGCATATTTGATGGAAGCGCATGTGCAGTACAACAAGTGAAAGCTTACACCCGATCTCTATTGCTGTGGGAAAACAATGATGCAGTAATGTGTAAATATTTTGCTGCGAGCCTGGCAGGGGAAGCTCTGAAATGGTTTGAAGGACTACCAATAGAATCCATTGGATCATTCCACCATTTACAGAACGTCTTTTTAGGACAATATATGAGCAATAATATGTCCATACCAGGAATTGAGACGGTTCGGACTTCGCAGAAGAACAAATGAGAGTTTGCGTCATCTAACAACACGTTGGAGAACCATATGTTGCAAAATGGGAAGATGAGTGGATGGGCGACACCTTATTCTTGCATTTATCAATGCTCTCTTCGCTACATATTTATTATATACATAAATCTTTAGGATAAAGGATACAATAACAATGTCGGAGTTGCGCGAATTTCAAGAGGAGTACATAGCACATGAAGAGAAACAAAGAGATATGGAGTCGTACCCAGTTGCAATACCTGATGCGAAAGGTGGAAATACAATTTTTCTCCCAAGACTGACAAATGTTATTGCGATTACATCGCAGGGACATCAAGGAAGGAATATTGCAGAAATGGAACAAAAGCTAATAGCCATGGGTAGTGCATTTCGAGCAGAATTTGACAAAGAGTATAGAGACAGACAATTTCAAAATCATGGAGGTAGTAATAAGATTCAAAGAATGGATAATCCACCAGAAAGTTCAGGGGGTCAACAACCATATTATAATAAAAGAAAAGGAACCGGAAGGATAGTATGGGAATAGATAAACCTGCCGAAGATGAACACTACAGTAGATAAAGTATGGGAAGCTGTCATTCTAATGGAAAAAATCCCAGAACCACACAATGTAGGAGATGAACTACCACCAGGGGGAGGAGCGGAGAATTTTGTGTATATCATCGCTTTCATGGTCACACGACAAGTAATTGCAGAAATGTGAGGAAAATCATATTGTGAATGATTGAGCAAGGAAAATTGGATCATTTCTTAGGAATCGCATGAATGTCCATTGGTAGTGAAATTAGGAATTAATCCGAAAGCAAAGGTAGAAGATGATGAGGAAGATGAAGCAAACACCTGGGGAATAAATAGAACATTTATAGATCCCGGAAGCTCTGTCGACATTCTATTTTATCCTACATACAAAACCATGGGTGGAAGGGACGACGAATTGATTCCTTCAATGTATAAAATTTATGGCTTCAATGGAACTGCGTACAAGCCAAAAGGCGAGGTGACAATGAGGATTCTTCTTCAGAATATGACAACAGAAATTGTATTATGTGTTGTGGATGTCGAATCACCCTATAACGCTTTTATTGGAAGACCATGGCTGCACAATATCCTGGGTGTGGCTTCGACATTTCACCAGTGCATAAAATTTTCTTTACCCCCATGATGTTGGTATTATAAGAGGAGATACAATTGAAAGTAGAAATTGTCAAGAAATTGACATTGGCAAGTGCGAAGAAAGAGAGAGTAGGCGAAGAAATTGGAAAAAGCATGTTGCAGATAGTCAAAGAGCTGAGAGGTTAATGGTGGACGCAGTATATAATGTTGGACAAACAGATAAGCAAAATACTGAAGTAGGGTTTTCTGCGAGTAATGATACTAAGAGAACCAGAAATATTACTTCTACAGAAGCAGAAAGAATGCAGAGGCAGAATTTGTGTTTTCAAGACAAAAAATAAGGGTGCGATAGTTATCGCACAGTGGAGATTGAAAGGGTTATGCGAAATAATATTATGAAAAGCATCTGCGATCTTAAGGAGATACAAAAACTGAAGGGGATAAGTGAGTAATATGAGGAATGGACATGTCTTTCTTTATGAGAAACAAGTTAATAAGAAATCTATGTACCAGAGTTGTATAAACTCAAAAAATTGAAAATGGAATAACAAATTATAATTTCATGAAATGATACTGTGTCAAGAAAAGAAAAATTAGAATCTTTATAATAAGACCTTAATAAAAGGCACCAGAAATGATAATTTTTATCAAGATAGACTAGGAATCCGGATGTGGCGTGAAACCTCGTTCACATACATGCAAGAGGCAAAAAGTAAGACCTATCGCACGTCATACTCGGACAAACCTAGAAATCATGAATCAAGGGAAAGCTATACCGACCCTGGAACTTGAGTTATGGAGATTTGGGGTGAGAATAACCGAAAATGCCAATCCGGGAGAGGTACCTTAAATTTTTAGTCTAAGATAATGATCTCAGATTAAGAGACTAAGGTGAGAAAGTCTCTCCTAAGGAGTGCAGAAACTCGATCAGGGCGCCGAGATACACGGTTGAGTCAAGAGTTCCCGGGGCGTTTAGAGCGTACCTTGCCACTCTTGACAAGTCCTGACTATGATGCACTCGGTCCGAAGATACCCCACTTAGGGTGCGGTCTCGCAACCATAAACCCCATCGGTAGTGGGATGTGAGACTGCGAAATCAACTGGTTGTTGAATTATCGGATGGGAAGAGCCATAACCTTAACCCGGTAGAGGTAAGCTTCCTTGAGGGAGCAACCAGGGGGAAGATAAGGACGACACCCTCCATTAGGGAGATGAATTGTGTCAAAAGATGTAAATGTCATGAGGCTTTTTACTCAAGGGAGTATTAAGACTTGTCATATTTATGCGATAAAAACCTAAAGAGGTAATAATACAAGAAAAAAGATAAGACGAGATCAATGGGTCGATACACTACAGTGCAAAGATCTCCTGCGATCTCGTCGTACAGAATTAAGGAAAGATAAGACCTTCACATAGGAAGGAAAAATAAGACTTTGTGAGAAACATAAAATTTTAAGCTAATTTTGTTTTGCAGGAATTCACAGAGAAAAAAGCATACTGCGAACGCATTCACACCAAATGCATGAAGAACTATAAAATAACATTAATCATACTAAGTCTATCAAGATGTGTGTCAATTAACTGATGCAATAATGGGAATGCAAATGGAATGTTATTTGCCCCATTTGATAGACTCATATATATGCGAGAGAATGATATTTTGGACGCGAATGCGAACAAAGGGAATTTATATTAAAGGAGTGAAAATGAATGCTCAAAAAGTGCATATTTCTAAGATTACATGAAAATATTCAGAAGGCAAAAAAAAAAAAAAAATTATTACAAGTGAAAATGATTAATCTTCATTTTCTTCGTCTCGCTCAGCCTCAGAACCACTTATTTCTTCATCAGATTCTTCATCTGCTCCCTCACTTTCTGAAATATCAGAAATATGTTCATTGTCAGGGATTTCTGGAAATTTATACTTTGTAAGAGGGATGTTATTCTCAACGCAGACTTTCTTAACAGCAACTTCGCGAGCACGATTAGTATCATTACTATTGTTTGAAACCATGATGGTGAAATTCTTTTTCAATTGCCGATACTTGGAGTTGCGAGCAGATAAATCTTTTTCTTCAGAAGCTAAGCGAGTTTTTAATTCTTCAATCTTCTGAAGATAATTCTTCTCCTTGTCTGCGAAATATGAATAAGCAGGTTAGGATATATAAAAAGAAGATGTCATTCCCAAAGAAAAGACAAGTATTAAAAGAGCAACATTTGACCTTCATAATTGGAAATAATGTGTTTAACCAGTGCGGAATGTACAGCTTGAAGACTCACATTTATAGATAAATCCTTTCTAACATCATTCAGAACCCTAGCAGCCCAACTAAATTCAGCTTCACTTTCTATGAGAAGCTGAGAGCGAATCAAATTTCTTTCTTCGACAAATATGTTCTTTTCGCTCAAAGCTAAATCACGTTCTTTTTGAACCTCAATAATGGATTCTTGGAATTTTTCTAGTGCTTTCGTATCCTTAAGAGCAATCTCATCTTTCTCATTAATAAGCTTATTCTTCTTCGTTTCCAAAACTTGAATTTATTCTTGGATCTCATGAAGACGACGTTTAAAGTTATTAAATGAAGTCAATAAACATCTACGGCTTTTTGTAAGAGCATCATATTTCAGTCTTAGTTCTTCCGAACTCAGATTTTCAAATCCTTGGTTGGGATAGTTATTTAAAGAAGAATTAAGGTGTTCTAAAAAGGGTTTCATCATCAGGGAGATTGGCATCCTCATCCGAAAGGTTATACAGGTCCGTGAATATAACAAAACAAGAAATGCGAATTATCGCATAAAAATAGAAGAACAAGGAAAATAAAGGCTACATACCAATGAGTTCATCATTTCTTTCTCGGTCTCTGCGAATCAAATCAGAATTGGTTGAATTCTCAGTTTTAAGCTTAACATTTTCTTTCTCAAGTTTAATAAGTCTCCTTTGGTAGTCTGATGAGATTACATAAGATAAACGGGCTCCCTGCGAGAATGAAAGAGTATTACGGTTAGGAATAAAGCAAGACTAAAGAAAAGGCAAAAGGTAAAGTTGCAAATGTTACCAAAGAGCCGATTGTGAATTGGAGGTTCGGATTTATCGCAGAGGAAGCTCCACGAAGAGATGGATCATCTAAAGTAGGAGCATCGCATATTTTAGATACAATTTCAAAGGAACGATTCAATTCTTCATTGTCAACAGCAGTGAAAAGATCTCCAGCAAAAAGATTGGATAACTCTTTCAAAGAAGAGGGAACTGATGAATACTTAGAAGCAAGGATGTCATCCTCACTAGACTCCGAACTTGAAGAAGAATTGTATGTTTTACGCTTCCTGAGAGATCATCCATTGAAGATGTCGTTTTTGACGAAGACTTAGACGTAGGCCTTTTATGAATATTCTTACCTTTACCTGAAGACTTATCACACAAAGGTTTCACCTACAAGAATAACCAAGATAAGAAACAGAGGCAACAATATTGTTAAAGTTAAAAAAAAATGTTTCTTACTTTATTATTCTGCGAAGATGATGCATTGTGTGAAGTATTGGCCCTCTTAGAAGCCTGCAAAAAGTGGGACTATTATGCGAGATTGAGAACATTTATGCGAGATTGAGAACATTTATGCGAGATTGAGAACATTTATGCGAAGCCCCCATACCAATTTCTTTGTTTCAGCTTCGGAAATTACAAATTTCCAAGGTTGGTAAGAAGAAAACTTTTCGGGAAGAAGAATATTAGAGCCATTCTCAGCTTTACCATAAATATAAGGACCCTCTAGAATAACAAGGCAATTAAGACAGCTTGAGTCATTAGATCTGCGAGCAGAACTGTTATATTTGTCATTCCAATCAACATCTCGCATGATATTATTATCTTGAACAAGGGAACTGGAAGAATAGAAAGTTGTCCCAATGAAACAATAACTCTTTGATTGTTCCATTGTTCGGAGTTGATCAAATCAAGATTGAGTTTGGATGAATAGGAAGATGATGAAGGAAGAGAAAGTGAGTAACCTCTCGAATGGAATTCGTCCTTTAATCTGTTGAATTCTGTCTCCATCTTCTTACCAGCAGGAGCCATTTTTAGAATGGGAAAAAATAAGTAAGTTATTTGGTGACAAAATCAAGATCAGTGAAAGCAGTAGCAGAGAAGATGAAACAAGAAAGTAGGAAGTAAAAAGAAGAAAGAAGAAGACGAAAGAAGACATATAAGGAAAGATTAGTCCCATTTTTCAAGATTCCATTTCATTAATGCGAGGAATAAACGGATAAAAACATGCGGTTAAAAGGACGTGTCAGATAACAAGTGGTTAGAAATACACGCGTAATTAAGGAAAACTGGAATTCCGGAGGAATGTCGACAAGATAGAATATGAAAAGATATATACATGCGATATTATAAGATGGAAATTTCTCATGTCGCTCACTTCACAATGTAAGCGAAATGAGAAGAGGCAAAAGGTAGGAATGAAATATCGTAAATATCAATAAGTATGCGAAGTAAGGATTATCTGATGTAAGTGAGGACTATCGCACATGGCAAAGTTGAAGTGACGTATTGGATGATGTCAGCAAAGTCACGAGTAATGTGTGATGTTCTATGCGAAGTATAAGCTGTGCGAGAATGAGTGAGTGTACATGAGGAATGTATCGCACAGTGATTCCGAAAATAATGGATTTCTTAGTTGTCATCCATTATGAGGAATCCTATATAAAGGGAAGAGGTCATCAAATAGAAGAAAGATCTTTTAGTGTGAGTTAGACAAGAAACTAGGAGAGAGAAAGTTTATTTGGAGAGCAAGTAAAGTCATTGTAATCCGTTGTATCCAATTATAAACCTTGACAATTAATAAAAGAATTTATTATGATTACTTAGGTTATTGTTTAGATACATTGGGGTGTGGTTGTAGGTTTTCCTGCAACTACAGCCATGTCGTTGAACACCAGAGTCTATATCTGGAATACCCATCATTAGTTCTTGGTTGCAATATGCTGCGCTTGTAAGTACTGAAAACAATGCTCCTAGCATTAGTTTTAACTTGACGGTTCATTGCAAGCATTCAAATAGATAGATAAGTAGGTTGGGCATTCCACAATTTATCCTTGAGAAAAACAAATCTCCAAACATTGACCTATAATCTTGACATCATGGCATATTTCAAATCTCACCAAAAAGAATACAAAGCTGAAAACACCTAACATAGAAAACCACGCATGAACCTCCACAGAAGAAACTTGTCTTGAAAAAATACCACCCACATCGGTGCGGGTAATCCGCGGTTTTCAAAGGACAACCGCAACCGCACCGCGTGCGGATTTGAGAATCCCACCCGTGTCCCGCCCATAAATTTTACGGTTTGGATTTCACCCGCAATTTTGCGGACGGATACGGGTGAAATCCGCGGTTCCGGACTTTTTGCACACCCCTACCCATATCCAAATAATTGGACAAATGAAATAGTTCTCCATCTTCTTCCTTTTGGGCCTAGCCCATTAAATTATAAATCACTTCATTTTCTCCATTTTACGAGTGAAATTCCACATTTTAGTCCATTGAGCTTTATTTCCCAAAAACACCTACAAATACACAAAATAGTAAAATAAATACAAAAACGAGCACTAACAATATAGAAAATTGAGACAAAGTAGACACATAAATGCGTCTATCAGCACATTCTGGTCGCCACTAAGAAGGTGGAGTTGGGAGTTGGGAGTAGTGGTGAAGCTGCGTAATTATTTTTTAATTTTTACTTTGGACCGTTAGAGCAATTCTTATGGAATGAACAAATAATAGATTTGCGCATGGATTTGTTCAGTTTGCTCCCGTTATGGACTCAACAAACATGAAAAACAGATCATGCAAACCAATAAAGTTTCTGGTTTGTTGATTGCGGTCAATCATTAACCGCGCACTTAATCTATCACCACGTGGACGAGGGAAATCCACTGGCATGTGAAGTTTAGCCGCCCGCGGATGATATATGTCCGCTCTTTGGTTTCTCTCTCTAAAAACTCGGTTATCATATTTAGGTTTTGTATTTTATTATTTGTTTTACTACTTAAATAATAAGTGGGACCCAGCCCTTTATATTGATAAAATCACTAGTGCGACCAAAAAATCAGATTTGTTGATTTTGCTCTGAATTTTTTTTTTTTTGGCTAAGATAACAGATTTTTTTCCAAAGAGAAATATTACATGTTTAGGATAAAGGCAGGCTTATCGCCTAACCATTCCCCCATTACATTATTCCTTCCGCAATGTTTTGCTGCTTTATCAGCTAAAGATATAAAAATTCTATTGACATAATCTAATCTAGAAAAAGAGAAATTGCTTAAAAGAAATTGACAGTCATCTAAGATAGTTTAACTAAACCAACACAGTTGGTTGTTATTATTTTTCAAGTGATTGCGTTCTTGGCATCACTGCGAATGCAGAAACTGCGAATGCCTTTATCTTTCATCCATTTGATTCCTTCTAGTATGACAATGTACTCTGCTTCTTCAGCTAATCTTGCTACTCCTTTGATGAGTTTGTATCCTTCGAAGGTCCCTTTCATATCAGTTAAAACAAGCCCAGAACCTGCTTCATTAGTATCTTTATCAACGCTTGCATCACAATAGAGAATACAACATAAATCAGGCAGGCCATTGTTGTTTGGGGCCTGAATAGGAGCAGGTGTAATAGCTGCTTGGTTATGAGCCACAGGGATTCCACAATCTATGTCATCCAACAGTTTTATCGTGTGGTTGGCAGTGTTAATAGGTGTAACAGTTTTATTTTGGAAAATCCAAAATCACCTATCCTTCCATATGCACCAAGATGTAACGAATATCACCTGCTTAGTTGCTAAACTATGATTACTCTTCAGCCAATCATCAAACCATCTTCTTATGTCAATATCAGCTTCTTCCTCTTCTCCAAAAGAAACAAAGTGACCAAAAGGAGTGTTTGCCCAGACAGATTCTGCATACGGACAGAGTAAAAGTAAATGTTCAACTGTTTTAGCTGAATTTGTATCACACAAGCAACACGGATCAGTTTGGGTTATATATTGCATGAGTCTAGCATTAGTTGGGAGAATGTTTTCTATACATTTCCATATAAAAAGTTATATTTTTGGTAGGGTTGGGAAGTTCCAAAGAGCTTTGTATGTAGGTTGACTAGGATGAGGGTTTTGTATGAATTCTAGCTCACCTGCAAGAGCCTTATAAGTTGTTTTCACTGAGAAATCACCATTTTGGTATGCAACCATACCAATATGTCATTCCCATTGAGAGGAATTCTGATCCTAAGAATCCTTTGAGCATTTTCTACAGTGAAGAAGTTATTGATAAGTTCTATATTCCAAATCCTAATATTAGCTACAATGAAATCAGCAACAAACATGTTAGGTCTTGGGTAAGTGTGACAAAGTGGAAAAGATGTATCTCATATCCAATTGTCCGTGAATGCATGAATACTAAGACCATTTCGAACTTCCCAAATAGAGTTATCCCTGATGATTTCTAGACCAACTTCTATACCCTTCCATAACCAAGATGAATCTAATGGTTTCTTAGCATGCAAAGGATGACAATTCTTGAAATACTTACATTCCAAGATTTTGACCCACAACTCACTCGGCGAGTGAATTAGAGCCCAGGCAGGTTTGGCAAGCATTGCTCTATTAAAAATTTTGCTCTGATTTACTATAGTCCAAAAACGTATTTGTTCATCCACGTGGCTCAACAAAAAAAAATATATTTGTTGATTGCCATAAGTCCTTAAGGTTTATAATCGAAACATTCGCGACTGCGAGTGTCTTCTTCAAATATGAAAGCACACAGTCAATAATTGTCAAGGTAAAAAATTAATCTGCCGCTTGCCAATTTTAACTCCACAACTAGCACGGTCGAAACCCTTCTCGTCGACCTAGTGCTTCAAATTTTCAAAGAATTGCTGCCCCAGCTGCCGATTGTGCCTAATATTTTGGTTGTACGTTTTCGTGTTCGAAATAACAAAAGTCAACAAGGTCAAAAATACAAACCCTTTCTATTATACTTGTCAAACCCTGTAATAAGAGCAACTAAAGTTGGCAAGGTGTTTTCCATTTCCTTGTCCCATTTTGTCCATTATTACGAGGGCTATTAATACTCGGCAACATTTGAGTTTAACTTCTGCAGAGAAACGACAAGATAATTTACTCGATATTGTTAATTCCGTGACATATGATTATGTAAACTTATTATGCTTACCTAGTTACTTTTACTAATTTAAGCATGATATGGATTTGAGCTTAGTTAGAGCACTTCCTATGGATTCAACAAAATAAGGATTCGTTGATTTTGATCCCACTATGGACTCAACAAATAAGAAAAATGGATGTACAAATCAACAAGTTTGTTGGTTGGTTGAGTGAGATGGAGCATGTAGCGCGCGCGACGTAAGACTGGGCGAGCTTGGCACCAATGCTGGCGTTTGAGTCAAAGACGCTAGCGCTTGTGGCAAAACCGCCCGTTAGTATTTCACACGACAACGTCTGTATTAGAATCTCCAGCATTTGACACAAAAGCGCCAACGGCTATATCTGGAGGGCGGTAAATCCTTGTCATCCAACGGTTAAAATTTTAATTTCTATAAATACTCTTCATTTTAAATCCAAATTCACATTCACACATCTAGTATTCTTTACTCTTCTTCTCTGAGCTTAAAAAAATTCTTCAACTTCAACAAATTTTTCAATTCTTGAATATGTCTCGGCCCTTGTTAGTTCGGCGAGCTCCGTATAATAAAGAATAAGATGAATTTATTTGAAAAAACTATGTTTTTTTTATTTACTCAGCTTGTTTCAGCAAACTATTCATGAGCGAATATATGGACGGTTATTCACGACAGGTTCTGCAGTGACACCCGTAATCCGCGTCGTCGTGCTATATGCGACATAGAAAATCGTTTTCGTACAATTAAAAAAGAAGTAAGTGAGTTTGTATCTTTATTCATACAAGCCAATCGACATAGACTAAGATGTGAAATTGATGCTGAGATGGTAACAAGATCTTTGGCTGAATGGCGAAGATGGAAAAATGTGGCTTTTCCTTTCGAAAAATGTTTCGAAATCCTTAAGGTGTTGAACAGTTTCAACCCCTTCTTTGTAGTTGTTGTTCCACCTAGTACTTCACTAGTACAAATATTCACATTGGCCACCGTTAATAATCATCGTGTCCATAGGCTTTTGGTCATGGATTTTTTTCACTCCAAAAATGTGGCATCAGGTGCCGTGACAAAGAGGTACATTTATGGCTACATAAACTTTGAGTGGCTATAAAATATGATTTACCATGGCCATAACTCTAAAACCGTGTTTATATGGTACTCATTAATTTATTTGTAGTTAAGCATTTTAACTATCACCATGGCCATAAAATCCTTATAGACACACAATTTGATTATATGTGACTAAAATTTACCTTAAAGTCACGTAAATTTTATTTTAGGCGTGACCTTTGTCATCAATTGGACACGCAAAATTCATTTTAAGGTAAACTTTAGTCACATATAATCAAATTGTGTGTTTATCATGGCCAATCCATGAGTTGCAGCCACTCTAATATTTCTTAACCGTAGCCATCTCTATCATTTGGACACACAAAAAATAATTTAACATGGCCAATACATGACTTGTAGCCACGCTTAATCTATAATACCATGGCCATCCATATTTTTGGACACGTGATAAATATTTTACGTGACCAATTAATAAGTTATGGCTACCAAAAATTTGTAGCATCGTGGCTAAAAGCTTACCAAAGACAATGCAGCTGTTGTTCACCTTTCGGACACAAGGGATCTGATAAAACATGGCGCTAGATATCTTAAAGTCACACAAAACAAATTCAATGTGGAAAATATTTAGCTTTCAGCCACATGTATTGGTTTTCAGCCACTGGAAAATTAGAATTTTCAAAGCTCTGTTAATTCGTTAGACATGGTTCTAAATCCAAATGGTGGTCGTAGTTTATATTCAACCACAAGAAGGCAGTATTGGCCACTTATATGATTCTTTAAGAACCATTTACATTATTAATCATTGATACAAATTAATCACTATTAAAAATGATCCAAAATACTTTTTATTAATTATATGAGATACATCACATGTGTTTGATCAGTTAAGCAAAAATCCACTGAAGATTCAACAAGTAAAAACTTATACAATGAAACTTTATAGTACCACGAGCCTGCAGTCTTCATTCACTTGATACTCCTCAGTATTCTGCAGTTCCCCATCATGCAGATCCGAAGCTTTAGAAATCTTCTTAGACTTAAGGTTGTCATCATGCTTATCTTCTTAGTCGTTTTAATAATTAAGCTTCAAAATTAGTCCATTCTCTTGCCATCTTCATGAAATCAAATTATAACTCATTAGTATGTTAGTGTTCTACTAAAGAATAAGTGTCAGAACCTACTTTGGAACAGTTGGTGCTGTCAAAACCAACACTGACTACTGGTACCCCAGAAAGGTGGTTCCTTAAAGACAAAAGGTTGGGATAGCTGGGCCTAAGGTAATATGAAGAAGAAAAAAAACTGTTACTACGGAGTGCACTGCTAAACTGCTGAAACTGATAGATTAGAATGATATTCTTTGCTGTTAAGCAAAAATAAGAACAAAAGTTCTTCATTTTGTTCAATTTACTGGCATTACCCTGTTACATCATCACATACTACCTAATGGGTACGAGGTAAGGATATGGGAAGAAACAAAAACATTTCCACCTGAAAACGACAAACTCTATCATAAATGAAGTATCAATCTTGAAAAAATGCTAAGACACAATTACAGTTACATGGGATTCAATAAACCTTTAGGATAGAGCTTTGTCAGTTTTGACAATTAGATTCAACAAACCTCGAGTTGTTGCAATCAGTTCTGGAGGAACATAATGTAACCTTAATGACAACTCTTCGGAGCTCAGGTCTTTAAAAATCTAATGACAAAATTTCAGAATATACAAGTCAGAACATATATGGTTTCATGTTCTTTTCTTCCCTTTCGAGTTTTATGGTTAAAAACATGAATATCCAACACCATGATCAAATTCAACTTCATAGTGATCAAATTTAAGTTTAACTCTCGACTGTTCTGTATACCTAAAGGATAAATCAGTTACCTTTTGCCTGATTTCTAATGTTTGAGTCGGTGACAGATATTCTACAGCAATCCCTTTCCCCTTAGTTCCATGACTTGATTTTCCTATTAAAACATGACAGGAAGCCAAAACAAACCTTCATAGATAGAAGAGACATTGTATGCATACTATCAAAGATCTCAAAGGAATTCAAAAGGGTAATATAAACGGTTATAACTGCTAACACAGATGAAATGACCTCTTCTGCAAGCTTTAAATTGTTATAGCCAACATAAATGCATAAACATGGCAAAATGCTTTCACCTATTAGTGAAGAAACAACAAGACCAATTCCTGATTTTGAGAGCGTCGTCATCTGGTAACACATGGACTTCCCCCCTCCAGTTGGAAAAAAGAATCTTATCCTACAATAAATTGAGATAACTAAAAAATATAAATGCATGTTTAGAAGAAAATACAGGCACAACATGACATGATATTGAATACTCAAGGTGCGTGTCGGTATAACACAACGTGATGAAATGGAATTTCAATCTATAAGCTTACATCACTATTCTGAATCGTAACTCAAACTTTTGTAGTTTAATCGCCACAATGAGTCATGCAACTTGAAAAAAAAAATAGATGACCTTTGACAAGAAATCTGTAACTTTACATGGAAGATGATCATTGACATTAAACCCATATCTTTTGACTAAAAACAAATGAACTAGACAGTCATGTATATCCAATCTCCTATTGTACCGAAACAGAATTCAGGAGTCCAATTTTGGGACAGAGGAATACTCACAACAGGGGTCAAGACAGGGCACAACATCCTTATTCCGGGGATCCTTCCATAGCGTGTGGATATCCCAATTCTTATTTGCAACATTCAACTAGTGAAAACATAAAAGAAGGATGACTGCTTTGTGAACAATCATATGCTATCCTTTATGAATTGGTGGTATCATTGGCTTTTACTGCAAACATTAGATTGGCACAGAAAAATAGAGACAATTTGAGAATAGGGACGAGTGAATCCTTGAGTCCAGTTTAACTCACTTCCATAATGCCCGATTTCGTGCTGCTGCAAATCAAAAATACAACAAATAGATTCGATCAACAAGAGAAAGTACTGATTGAGATCAAAAATAGGGGTTCTGTATCCAAAAAAAAATGAATAAATCTCAAAATAAAAACCTAAAGACAAACCAACCATTGAATTGAACCATAACCCTGATTTTGGAAATATGCAGAAGAATAGACAATCAGTATAAATCAGAACCCTAAATAGAAATCAATTCATAGAAGAAAACAAAGATGGGGCTTTAAGTTTGGTCTATTGGTGAAGACGGACCTTCATTTTCCTGGACGATAGAAGACATTTCAGAGAGAGTGAAGAGACGAGGAATCACGCTGTTGGTAGAGAGTGAGCGACACAGTGAGAGAATATGGTTGTGCAATGGTTTTTTCTTCCCCCTTGAATGAGCGGAGGTAACGAGAAAGAGATGCCGGAGAGGAGAGTGAGGTGAGAGAAATTTCTTTTTTAGGGTTTTGATAAATGCTTGGACGGGCAGATTTTTTTGTTTTTGTTTTTACTATGCTAAAGCAGGAGCCACACCTCTTTCCAAATCCAGCCAATTTGATAGGTCCCACTGCCACACCCAACCCCGCCAAACCCAGTTACATTTATATACACAAATTTTTGCGGTGGGGATTGGGTCCCTAAACCCGTGATTTCCTCCTCACTAGAATTGATGGGATACCACTGAGCTATGCCCTTGGACCCAAAAATAAGAAATGAAAGAGGTGGCATTTGAGCTCATGACATCTGGAATTATGGGTGCCCATGGTTCGGTTTGGTTTGATTCTCTGCCAAACCCAAGGACCAAACCAATATCAATTATAGGAAACCAAAAGACAAACCAAACCATGTTCGGTTTAGAATATTAGAAACCAAAACCATCCACCGGTTTCTTTGGTTTTTCTAAGTTTTTTGTTTTTTTTGAATAGACTTTCATTTTTAACTCGTAAATCAAATTTGTAAAGCAAATTATCAAAATTAGATATATTTTGAGTTATAATTTCTTTATTTATGGGTATACTCATTATAATCATATATATAATTTAATATTATAGACATCTTTAATAATATTTTCTTTATTTATGGATACACTCATCTAAGTGTAAATATATTATACTATGATGGAAAGTTCGGTACATATTATTATGGTTTTTGTCGGTTTTTTTGGTTCTAACTCTCAGTTTTTTATGTAGTTTGGTTTTTTTGGATTTTTGGTTCTTTTATGGCACCAAACCAAAACCAACCACCTAGAATCGGTTTTATCGGTTTTTAAGTTTCTGGGTTTTTGATATTTTCTGGTCTCAGATTTTCTTGTTTTTTTGTCGGTTTGGACCATTTCGGTCCGGGTAGAAAACCGAACCATGGGAAGCCCTATCTGGAATGCAAGCGCTTAACCACTGAGCCATGCGCTGATTGTTTCTCATTTGAGGTTTAGTCACACAGATTATAAAAGTTTTTGAACAACAAATATTTGTCTTGGAGCTTTCATACGGATTAAGATAATGGTAGAAAAGCATGAGGATCCGTGTAAATCACCAAGCGTATCCAATGAGATTGAATGTATCTCAAAATCGAATGAATTTTTCTTTGAATCGATCATAAATGCATTTCGAAGTTAAATGAAAATAAACACGAATAGTATGAGTGTGAATGCATTTGAATAATAAAGGATTTACATGGGTTGGCCTGATTGGTAAAAGGCACGGGGATACGGAATGAACTAGGTAACTTTTACTTGATCTCAAATATACGAAGTTGGTAGTAGTTTTGTATAGTGTTTTAATTATGAGAGTATTTAACAATGGACTAGGTCTTAGGGTTATTTTGCATTTGCGGTTCCCTCGCTAGCAAAATCTTGTGTTGTGTAATTCACTTTACTTCCGCATTATTTAGCTTGTCTTTATAATTAAAGTACATACATTTGACGTTAATCATCACTTGGTCGGATCATCTCTGTTAGTTCAATCTGAACTAAACTTGTTCTAAGTGGACACCTTGTTGAAATAAACCTTTAGTGATTTTTGCTTAAAGAAGACGTTACAAGGTGGGTCTTCAATAGGTTGTATCTGGAAAGATTGTAGTGTACTTGTTTACCATCGTCATTTTACTGGATAGTTATTTGGAGTATGATTTGTGGATAATCAGTCAAAGTAAGTGTTATTTAGTGATTGTGAAACAAAATTGAGAGTAATATTAGATAGAATTAAATGGAATCAGGTGGATACTCTGTCATATTGAGTATGATCAAATGACTTTAAGTATGATTTGATGAAATTGAGTAAAACTGAATTAGATTTGTGGATAACCAGTGATCTCGGAGAAAGTTAAGTATAATTGGATTGAATTAGACTGAATTGGGTAGATAACCGGTTATAATAAGTATGATGTAGTGATTCTTAGTATAGTTTGATGGAGTGGAGTAAAGTTGAGCAAAATTGGGTTAAATTTGTGGAGAATCAGTAAAACTAAGGGTTATTATAACTGATTAGCCACCAAATCCCCTATTATTCAGTCTAATTGTACTCATTTGTATATCACGGTCACTGGATAACTCAGATTTTGGCTAATCATCCACAAATTTAAGGATTTGATTACAAATCCACCGAACATTATTAGATTCAGATTATTTGAGGAACAAGTTCTTGCTAGTGTTTCTTAATTTAAATATATTTGTTTTGGTATAAAAAATACAAAAAACATCAAAGAAATCCGAGTTAGGTTGGATTTAGATTGCATCCAGTTGATCATAGTAGGAAATACCAATTGGTCCTAAGAATAATATATTAGTATTAGTTTGGTCAAGTTGACCCAGTCAACTGTCTGTTTGGTCCTTTTTAAAAATATAAATTGTTGTTTGGTCCAAAAAATTATTGTTTGGTCCTAGGGTGGACAATATCCACGCGGGATGATGTCATCAACGATGTCACAGTCCTTTGATAGTGGCAAAAGTACCCTTTTTTCTCTCTCTTAATAAAAATAAATAAATAAAAACTTAAAACTTAAATATCTTTTGAACCATATGTCCAAAAATGATAAATTTTACATATTCGGAAAGCTTTCGACGATAACTTTCCAACGAGTACCGTTGTCGCTATGTTTCGGAGCTTTTAATTTTTGCCTTATTTTTTAGCTATAAAATAAATTATTATACGAGTTCATTCTACAAAATGAACTACTTTAATGAACTATTATACGAGTTCATTCTACAAAATCAACTACTTTAATGAACTATCATGCTATTTAGTTCATTCCAAAAACTCTTTGGATTAAATAACATACGAGTTCATTCTACAAAATGAACTACCATACGACTTCAGTCTACAAAATGAACTGGTATAATGAATTATTATTACGAGTTCATTATACAATATGAACACCTATCACGGGTTCATTCTACAATATGAACTACCGTTTACAGTTCATTTTATAAAATGAACTATCCTAATGAACAACTATTACGAGTTCATTCTACAATATGAACTACCATTCTTAATTACTATTACAAGTTCATTTTACAACATGAATTATCAATCCTACAATATGAACAACTATTATGAGTTCATTCGAAATTAAGAACATCTATCACGAGTTCAATCTTCAATATGAACTATAATAATGAACTACCATTGCGACTTCATTCTTCAAATTGAACAATTACTATGAGTTTATTCTACAAAATAAATTGCTATTGTATATGAGTTCATTCTACGAAATGAACTGTTAGAACTAGAATGAACTACCATGTTATAAAATAGTGTTCATTCTCGAATATGAACTACTATTATACCGAAATTTTTTTAAAAAGCTCTGAAACATAGCGACAATGGTACTCGTTGGAAAGCTATCGTTGAGGACTTTCCGAATATATAAAATTTATTAATTTTTGACTTGTATTTTGAGAGATATTTAATTTTTAAACTTTTATCTATTAAGGTTACGAGGAGAGAGAAATTAGTAGAGAAAATAAAGAAGAGAGAGAAAACCAGAAAAATGATTCGGGTGAGGAGGAAAGAAAATAAGAGAAAAAGGTACTTTAGATATTTTAATATTTTTAAATAATCATGTACCAAATGGAAAGGTGATTTTTGAAAGGACCAAATAGACATGGGATCACCTAAAAAAGGACTGAACCATATTTTTCCCTTGAACTAATGTTACTTTATTTCATCGGATCATATTCACTTCGATCTCACTCAACTGCACCCCCAATCTCGTTTGATGCTTAAATATTTACATTTTCATTCAACTACTAACTTTATTACGAACTTCATCCAGTCACACACCAATCCTATTGGATATTTATAGTGATTTATTCATTGACGGGCCTCATCTGATCTCACTAGGTGTCATTACTCATTAGTCATACACCGGCCTGTAAGAAATCACAACCATAGATCACATAATCATCAATCTGGTCTTCTCTAGAAAAAAAAATCAATCTCCATAAAGAAATACAATCTATGTGTAGTGTTTATCTCGACCAATAGAAAATCAAAATCTTTAATCGAAACGAATATAAATGCAAGCAACAAAAAAAGACCATAAAAAAAGTACAATATGCATGTGGTGTTTTTCTCAACCAATAGAAAAATCAGAATCATTAATCGAATGAATGTAAATCCAAACACGAAAACTCATACGGATTACCAATTTATATTTTGTACAAAGGAGGGAAGATTGCGATCTCCATGGGCGGAACAACGAAGTTTTGGCGCACTATTTCCCCCTAAAATTTCAGTAATTTTTCTTTTCCCTCAAAACCCGAACCACATCTTATCATATTCCTTTTCTCTGTTACTCTTTTTCTCTTTCCAAACTCGAACCCGCCGAGAAAACCCAGACCAGAACTTCACCACTTTTATCGTTCACCACCAAAATATGATAAATCAACGAAATCAGAAAACTCGACCCGAGTAGTATCTCTCAACAAAATCAGAAAACAATACCTCTCTAAGTGGTTAAATCAACCATAAATCAAAACCTATCTGGTAATTTGAGATTTCCTCTTATTAAGTTATTGATTTTCCTGAGATTTTGAAGATGGAGAAAAGATGATATATCGAGCAGTATGTGTGGGATGAGGCCTACTTGTGGAAACACGGTTTTGATCAAATCATCCGCAGGTGCGTACCTAATTCTGAATTTCAATCTATTCTTACTTTAGTCATACATATGCATGCGGCGGTCACTTTGGTTCTAAAAGTACCGCTTTCAAAGTACTTGAAAGTGGATTTTATTGGACTACCCTATTTAAGGATGCATATATTTTTTGCAAATCTTGTGATATATGTCAAAGAACGGGCAATCTAGATGCTCGAAATCAAATGTCACTCACACCAATTCTTGTTGTTGAAGTATTTGATGTGTGGGGAATTGATTTTATGGGTCCTTTTGTCAATTCTAATGGAAAATTTTATATACTTCTTACTGTGGATTATGTTTCTAAATGGGTGGAAGCTAAAGCCACCCCTACTAATGATTCTCAAGTTTTTTTGTGAGTTTGTGGAGGAATATATTTTTTCTAGACATGGTACACCAAGAGTGGTTATCAGTAACGGAGGCTCACATTTCCAGAAGTCCTTCCATGCTTTACTCAAGAAGTACAACATAATACACAAGGTTGGTACGCCGTATGACCCACAAACTAGTGGGCAAGCCGAAATCTCAGACCGTGAGATTAAGTCAATTCTTGAGAAAACCATAAACACTACAAGGAAAGATTGGGCTTATAGGCTTAATGACGCGTTATGGGCATATAGAACGACATATAAAACACCGATTGGTATGTCTCCATATCGGTTGGTTTATGGCAAAGCTTGTCATCTTCCGGTTGAACTTCAACACAAGGCATATTGGGTGATAAAGATGTGCAACATGGATTATGATAAATGCGGGGGAACAAAGGAAGTTACAACTTAATGAGATAGAGGAGATATGTAATGATGCTTACGAGAGTTCTCGTATTTACAAGGATAAGACGAAACTTTTCCATGACAAGATGATTTCTAGGAAGAATTTTGTTGTGGGGGAAAAGTTCTTTTATTTTATTCTCGTCTTAAACTGTTTCCTGGTAAGCTAAGGTCCAGATGGATTGGACCATATGTTGTTACTAATGTTTATTCTCATGGTGCAGTTGAAATTTCTAGTCTTAGATATGGAACAAATTTAAAGGTGAACGGCCATAGATTGAAGCCATATTATGAAAGCATTGCTTATGTGGATATGGATGTGCAAGAATTTCGTGATTATCTCCCTCTGGAGGAGTAATTGACGGAATGTCAAGTCGGGCTGAGGACATTAAACTAAGCGCTAAATGGGAGGCAACCCATTTGTTTTGAATATCTATCCTTTTGGTTTTAATTTTATTAGTTTTGCATATCATATCTTGCATTCCCATCTTAGATTTTACGAGTCCTATATCTATAATGAAAGTTTGGACGAATTCTCGTCAGAAAATTCTGACTGCGCACTTGTCACGAAAACAGCTCTCGAGACTTCATACGAAGTCCGATTTGAATGGTTGACCCTAAATTTTAAAGAGAACAGGCATACCTTTATTTTACAAAAATAAAATCTGAATTTGAAGTCTGTTAAATTGGAGATATAGGCCTGGACATTTGAGTTTCGGTATTTTTCCATAACTTTTTCAGATTGCATGTCAGTCAATCCGGAGGCCATAAAGGTCAGACCGTTTATCGAAAAGCTGTGAAACTTTGACACGTTATAGAAAAGACGTAGTTGAACAACTTCCGTTAAGGATGCTTTTCCTAGTTCCCTACCCATTTGTACAGTTTTTGATTTTTACAGTGCTGTTATGTCAGAAATCAGAATTTTCGGTTCTAAACATTGAGGACAATGTTGAGTTTAAGTGTGGGGGAGCATTTATTTTCTACTATTTGCATATACACATAATAATAATACTCTTTGATTTCTTACATTCTTGAGACTTCATCTTTTGGAGTTAATTATGAGCTACTTAGGATGACACACTAAATCCTTTTTAGGTTGAAACAGTTCTTACGGTTGTAGATTGAGTTCCACCTTATCGTTCTAAAATCCTTAAATATATACGTTCATAATTGAATGTGAAACTCAACTATGGTAGTCATTTGGAAGAGTCATCCTCTCAATTAATCATTACTGAATCACTTTCTTTTTGTTTTTGCAGTTATATGTTTCTCTAAAGTGATTTGGTGGGATCCTGATACTGCCATGGATGTTGTAGCAAGGTAATCATTGGTTGAGTTTATATAAAATCCCCATAAGACAATTGTCTTACACTCATAAAGATTGATCCGAAAAAAAAAAAAAAAAAAAAAAAACATTTATATAAGGATCCTCTTCATTATCGACACTTGGATTGAAATACGTGTGAAATGTTGTCCCTGTCTCCGTCGCCTAAGAAAGCATGGAACGCAGGATCCAAGGCAACTATCACGTATTTACTTAAAAAGAACATGCTCTTAGAGTATCTAATCATGTAGTGGATGAAAACAAAAACCATATCATCATTATATAGCAAGTCAAAAAGACTATTGATGGAGTTCTTGACACTTGGATAGCAGTATGTGTGAAACGTTGTCCCTGTCTCCGTCGCCTAAGCAAGCGTGGAACGCAGGATCCAAGGCGACTATCATGTACTTGCTGAAAAGGAACATGCGCTTAGAGTATTTAATCATGTGGTCGAGTTAAATGGGTGCTTCTCTCAACTATTGCGCTGTAAATATATATCCTTTGACGACATTCATATAAGTATTGTGGGTAACATCTTTCACTTTAGTAAACATTTGCACACTTCACTTTTCTATTTCCATTTTCTTATATTTCCATGTGATTTCAGTATGCGAGTGTTGTAACAAACGTTGCAACAAGTACGATGACTATCTTAGTAGAGTTTTGCAATCAGGTTGAATGTCACACGTAAGTTATTGCTTATGCGTAATGATTGGAATGTATGTGGGATGTTTGTAGCTACAGAACTTATAAAAGCTAATTATTTGGCTATTACTTTGTGTCTATCCTTAGTGTTTCTTTCAAGGCGAGAAATTGGAGCAGGTTTTGTGGGTATACCTCTTGTAAACCCTCACGAGACTATAACTCGTCCACTAGGGACACCTAGGGGTTTAAAGTCTTGTTATACATGCTAAGTGTAACCGTTTTATCAACGACATGGAGTTGTTGTATATAGGATTATTTTTATTTAGTTTTCTCGAAGACTAGAAAAATCTAAGTGTGGTGGAATTTGATAAGTGCACAATTCATATGCTTTTAGTGTCCATTCCATAATTGTTTTAGCTATTATTCTTGCATATTTTCATATTATTACTCTTGTTTTCTCTTATTTGCCTCCAATAGGTGAATCATCCAAAAAGGAGATACAAAGTGCTTAAAATAGCTAGGAAGAGAAGTATTCCAAGTATCCAAGTTCCCTAGTCCAAGAGAAGTGGAAGAAGTGCGACAAAAATGAGTAAAACGCTCAAAATCAAGAGAACGGCAAAAGACCGATCTTAACTCATTCAAATTAAGGATTTCTCATCATCATATTAAATAGAATTGAAAGATAAAAGAATGCAAAAAGAATGAGGTCATTCCGAGTTCGGATGAAGAAGTTGTGGCCAAAACAAGCTTTTATTGAATACCGAAGACAACAAAGTTCGTGGACGGGTTTCATACTTTAATTCCGAAAATTTATGCTGGAATTTGAAGTTCGAGGACTGGGTTTGCGAGCTTAGCAAGTGGAAAACGTGTATTAATACCTTGGAAAGCCTAAGGGCACGTTCGGATTCGTTATTTCGTTATTTCGGGTCGGGTTCTTGAACCAAACTAAATACTTGATGGCCAAGCAATGTAAACCTATAAATAGGTATTAGGCCTTTCACATATCATAATCTCATATTATACTTTTGTTCTTCATTAATGTTTTAGGGTTTACCCCTTTTGGAGGAAACCGGATAATTGTGTAATCATGAGAAACTAAATCCTTTGCTGATTAAGGGTGAATTCAATGTTCTAAGCGTGAAGCTTTATTAATAATACAAGTCTATTTGAGGTTTTAATCATCATCGTTTGTCTTACCGTATCTAGGATTTATGAGTGATTATTAGATTGATTTAGGATGCATACTATATTAGTCTATTGATTGTTCTATCGCTAGTAGAAGTTATGAGATAAGTAATCGTCGATTAACTCTCTACACAAGTAGAAATTGCGAGACCTTACAAAGGGATTCTGTGGAGCAATCGTGTGTGAAAACAACACCAGAAAGTAAACCTTGATCTAAGAGTTTAACTACTAGGATCAACCTAAATTCACAAAGCTTAAAGCATTCAATTGGATTACACCTTGAGTGATCTACTACTTGGTGGTTCGTTGAATAGAATCTGGTAGTCGAGAACTTCGTATCCAGTGATTGAAGGAGTTTTGGAGATAACACTGATCTAGTTGTTATTCTACGTTCGGTGATGAATGGATCTTACGAACAATAGATAAGTACTCTAATCTTGTTAACGTTTGGTAACGGCGAAGGATTTCTTAATCATCATTTTCTTCTTTATTGTCTTTCTATCTATCTTACAACCAAACCCCCCTTTGTTATTTACTTTATCTTACTGACCAAATATCCTATCAACTACACAGCTCTCTGTGGGAACGATCTCTTACTACCGCTATATTACCAGTTAATTAGTAGGAAATATCTTTATTAATTTGTTGTGCCTACGACAGCCCATGCAGACATCTGTCAATTTCCTGTAACAGGATTGTATACATGGCATTAAATGTCTTGAATAAAGAGATTACATGCCTCAATACAATTTTTTTTTTTTTTTCATTATTACATTTCATCTCTTAATTTATATCTGTACGACAAGCATCATTTATATTAAATTATGTGTATGTACAATTTGATTGATATATCTCAATCAGAATTGAATCTAAATTCATGAGGCAGAAATTTAGTATAAGATTGCTTGTATTCTTACATTACTAAGTCTGGCACTTAAGGTAATGTTTCCAACACTTACAATTCACAATGTAAAGTTTTCCTTGAAATTACCAAAGGGCAGAGAAAATTATACTCTATCAAAATGTGCTATTTTAGTAATAGAAGGAAGAGAGAATAATGCTAGCAGGAGAATGCAAAGAAGAGTGATACAGTAGCTAGGGTTGTGTCACTTGATTTTGACATTACTTTTAATCGCTTGTTAGATGGAGTAAAAGTTACTTACCAATTGTGCAATCTTTGGATCATTTACTTTTTAAATATTTTCCAGAAACGATACAGTTGTTCCATCTAGATGCACATCAGGGGAACGTATGTCTACTCTTGGCTCATCATAAAAGTGCTTATTTTATGACTTTGCATGTGTCACTTTAATGTGCCTTAAACTTCGTCATGAGGAGCTTGCAAAACTCGTGTATCTATCCACTAGGATTATTTAGTCTCATGAAGAGTTGTTTTGTTTTACCAAGAATCAATTAACTTCACTATGGTATTCTACTATTCTCCATGGAGGAATTACAGGATAAACTTTACGTAGAACTCATGTTAAATTACCCTAAAAAGGATTCATTATACTGTTTGACCAACTTACACAAAATCATAAATTAAATATGAGTTACTCCGGCTAAGCAGCCTTTCTACACCTATTTTATTACTAAATTATTGTAGTAGAAAACTAAACTGATGCGTGTGCGTCTTTTCTGATCGTTGTTTCTTTTACTCTTTTTTTATTTCACTAGATATCGTTGTTAACAAGATGTGTCAAGCAAGTTTCTTTCTCATAATCACAGTATATGTTGGGGAACATTCAATTCTTCTTATTAAGGAGGAAAATGCTTAATGTGATATTCCATTATTTTTACTTTGAGACTCAATGTAAATCATCAATGTACTAGTATCAAGGTGCATTCATCAGTAAAATCTGAAGAGAGAGAGAGAGAGTCACTGACGTGGTCAATTTCTGATATGCCATGGAAGTGTCAGTAATATCAGCGGAAGGAAGATTCGAGTGATTTTCAAGGCAACAAAGAACAAACTTCATTTTCTGACTCTGGTTTAAACATGAGTTTAGTTGATTTTACTCTCTTGAATCCAAAGGGAGGTAAGGAAGATAACCCTAGACCAGTTCTGCAGATGAATTTTTGGGAAAATCATGTTGATGATTGGTCATCTCTATTCCCAAATACGAAGAATTCGGAGGAGAATCCATTGATCTATTTCTCCTGTCCTGATGGATGGAAAGAAAGCAGTGTCTATCTTCTATGAGATTCTTCATCCGAAAGTTAAAGAATGTGAAGAACCTGCAATTGGGTATTTTATAGGTCGCAAGCTCTATTACTCAATGGTGAAAGATGCAGCAGCTAAAGTGTGGGAGGAAAATTTTAGGTATCCATTACTCTCCAGATCAACAATTCTTTTGTTTTCAATTTTTTGAATTCTGAGTGTTAACTCAACATATGATACGTGTGTAAAATAACACACGGTATCCTTTTTCTCAAGAAAGCTGTTTTAGGAATTCAAGTTTAAGTTAGGAAATAGACTTTCCTTACTGTTCAAGGAAATTTGTGTATACAAACACTTTGTCCAGCGTCTGTAAAACTTGTATAGTTCAATTAATAAAATACGATTCAGTCTATTTTGTCTACACGTTCAATCCCTTCTATATTCTCTTCTAGTTAACCTACAGTCTATAATTTTGGCTTGGTATCATTAGGTTAGCCGATCCTCTTCAATCTTCCATTTTCAATTATGTCTATAGAACCGTCAACAGTCTCCTCTACAATCTCTTCTACAATATCGTCAACCACTTCCGCCGTTATCAACTATGTTATGTCATCCATGCAGTTTTCCTAACCTCATCACATCATTATCGTGAAATTAGATGAAACTAATTATTCGTTGTGGCGCGCTCAGTTCCTACCGTATCTCCAAGGTTACGATCTTGATGGTCACATCACTGGCACTACACCTTGTACAGCGCCTCCTATTGATGGTGCAATTCCTACACATGCGTTTCCCTCTTGGATTAAACAAGATAAAATCCTCGTAAGTTGGCTATTCTGTTCTCTTACACCTTCTGTTTTCCGCCACGTTCATCGTCTTACCACATCCAAAGAAATCTGAAGTTCTCTCGAATCTTTGTATGCTTCCAAGTCTGATGCTCAAATCCATCATCTTCACTGTGAGCTGCGTGCACTTAAGAAAGGATCTCAAACCATGCGATCATATATCGATCATGCTCGAAACTTGGTTGACAGTCTCGCTGCTGCCAACACTACGGTTACAGATAAGGAACTTCGTCACTGTCTTTTAGCTGGTTTGGACAGTTCCTATGACGCTATTGTTACTTCGTTAACCACTACAATGAGCTCGTTGTCTGTAGAAGACTTTCTCACTTTCCTCCTGACCTTTGAGTTACGTATCCACCATCAGACAAAAACGTCAAATTCTCAGTCAGTTGCTAATCTTGCTGCACAGTCTCGACAATCTTCATCGAAGTTTTCTTCACCAGTTGGATCTTCCGCGTCTTCTGTTTCTCAATTTTCTTCATCTCGCGGTCCTGGCAACAACAGAAACCAGCCTGGTCGATTTCACTCTCAACGTGGGACTGTTCACTTTGACAATTCACGTGGGCCTGCTCGTCCTGACAATCAAAGTGGTCCGGCAAACTCTGAAATCCACTGTAATTTGTCAGCTTTGTAGGCGCCCGAACCATGAGGCCCAGGATTGCTGGAACCGTTATGACAAGAGTTTCCGTCCACCCAGGCGTCAACCACCATCCTCTTTACCACGGTCTTATGCTGCTTATGGACCTGGTCTTCTACCCTCACCTTCATGGACACTTGACAGCGGTGCTACAGATCACATCACCAATGACTTTTCTCGTCTTCAATTTCCTACTGAGTATACAGGTCCTGATCAAATACAAATGGGTAATGGCTCTTCTATACCAATTTCTAATGTCGGTTCCTCAATTTTAGGAACTCCTAATCGTAAGTTGCAGCTTCATAATGTTCTATTAGCACCGGAAATCTCTCATAATCTCTTGTTTGTTTCTCGTTTCACTGCTGATAACAATGTTTTATTTGAGTTTCATCCAAATTTTTGTCTTGTAAAGGATAAATGTACCGGGAAGGTTCTTCTTCGCGACATTAGGAAGGGTGGTCTCTATCAACTTGATGTTTCATCTCAATCTCCTCAGGCTTGCATAGGAGAACGTGCTAATTTACAAGTCTGGCATGCTAGAATGGGTCATCCAATTTTGCGTACAGTTCGCAAAGTTATTTCTCAATTTTCTCTTCCAGTTTCAAACCAAACCTTTAGTTTTTGTTCTTTTTGTCATGAGCATAGGAGTCACAAGTTACCTTTTAAATCCAGTACAATTGTTTATTTAAATCTATTAGATTTAATTATCTCCGATGTATGGGGACCCTCTCATATTTTATCTAATGAAGGATACAAATATTATGTTATCTTTATTGATGCATATAGTCGTTTTACTTGGATGTTTCCTAAGTCTCAAAAATCTGAAGTTTTCTCTATATTGTTTTTGTTCCATAAGCATGTTGAAAATCTTTTTAATCGAAAGATTAAAAATTTTCAATCTGATAATGCTGCTGAGTATCGCAAACTCACTCCGCATCTCCAAGAACTTGGGATTTTTCATCGTTTTTCATGCCCACATACTTCTGAACAAAATGGTTTGGTTGAACGTCGTCATCGTCATATTCGTGAAACTAGTCTTACTATCCTAAATATGGCTTCCGTTCCGTCCTCATATTGGTTTGATTCGTTTTACACTGCTTGTTATTTGATGAATCATGTCCCTTCGACTTCCGTTAATAATTCCTCTCCATATGAAGCTCTTTTTGGTCTCCCACCTGATTACACTTCTCTTCGTGTATTTGGTTGTCTATGATATCCTCACTTGCGTCCATATCGATCTCATAAAATGGATGCTTTGTCTTCTCCTTGTGTTTTTATTGGCTATAGTCCATCTCATAAAGTTTATAAGTGTCTTCATGTTCATACGGGTCGAATATACGTCAGTCGTCATGTTGTTTTTGATGAGACTACCTTTCCCTTTGCATCCGCATCACCTTCGCCGGCGTCGACTTCTTTACAGGTAATATCATCAACTTCTTCAAGTCTAGTTTCTTCTTCTCGGTATCTTGTTTCTTCTGTACTTCGTCCGCATCCACAGCAGCCGCCACAGCATCCGACAGCACCTGTACTTCGTCAGCATCCACAGCAGCCGCCACAGCAGCCAACAACATCTGTACTCCGTCAGCATCCACAGCAGCCGACAACACCTGTACTTTGTCAGAGTCTACAACAGCCAACAACATCTATTCTCAATGATGAGCCGACAGTTCCAACACGTGGACTACAGCCGCCACCTATCTTTGCAAGTCATCAATTACAACCGACAGCATATGTTTTTAATGATGAGCCGCCACCTTCCATTAATGATCAGCCGTCACCTTCCGTTATTAATGATGGGATGCCAGCACCTGCACTTAGTTCTGTTAATGATCAACTACATGGTTCAGTTCCAGCATCATCAACTACACCAGCGTCAGTTCCTGTTCTGACAGCGCACCCAATGGTCACAAGAGCTAAAGATGTTATTTTTAAGCCAAATTCAAAATATGCTCTCATATGTGATTCAACTTTTGAACCTACTTGCATTTCTCAATCTCTTAAAGATCCACAGTGGTGTGCATCATCTGACGACGAGATCAATGCATTGCTTCGAAATGGTACATGGTCTTATGTTCCATATGATCCTTCTATGAATGTTATTGTATGTAAATGGGTTTTTCGAATAAAACGTAATCCTGATGGTACAATTGCACGTTGCAAATCTCGCCTAGTTTCAAAAGTTTACAATCAACAAGAGGGGATTGATTATCTTGATACGTTTATCCCGGTTGTCAAACCGTGTACTATACGTATTATTCTTACATTGGCCATGTCTTCCAATTGGCATATTCATCAACTTGACGTGCATAATTCTTTCTTACATGGAGAACTTCAAGAAGAGGTTTACGTGAAACAACCTCCAGGTTATGTTGACTCTCGTTTTCCTACACATGTTTGCAAGTTACATCGTTCTCTTTATGGACTTAAACATGCTCCTCGTGCATGGTACCACAGACTTAGCAATTTTTTGTTGCAAATTGGGTTTGTTACTTCCAAGTGTGATTCGTCCTTGTTTATTTACAATGAGACTCATGGTGTTATTTATTTGTTGGTCTATGTGGATGATATTATTGTCACTGGTTCCAGTACTACAGGTGTTTCCTCTATTCTCACTCGTTTACAACAAGAATTTGCAATTAAAGATCTTGGTCAGTTGTCGTACTTCTTCGGGGTTATTTCTTTCTCAACAACGATATGCTCATGATATTCTCATTCGAGCCAAAATGGATGGAGTAAAACCAATTACTACTCCACTGAGTACCTCTGGTGATATTTCTTCTGATCGTAGTACTTTATCAATTGATGCTACTGAATATCGTAGCATTATTGGATCTTTGCAATATTTAACATTTACTCGTCCAGACCTTGCGTTTGCTGTCAATAAAGTTTGTCAATTTATGCATGCTCCTACAGAGTTTCACTGGGGATTAGTTAAGCGTATTCTTCGTTATCTCAAGCATACAAGTACGTTTGGTATACTTCTCCGGTCATTTCCTTCTTTACAACTATCTTTCAGTGCATATAATGATTCTGATTGGGATGGTTCTCTTGATGATCGTCGTTCTACAAGTGGATATTGTGTCTATTAAGGTGGTAACATTATCTCATGGAGTGCTCGTAAACAGAAAACAGTTTCTCGTTCTAGTACTGAAGCTGAGTATAGGGGACTTTCCATTGCTACTGCCGAAATTATGTGGATTCAGTCACTTATTTCCGAGATTCGTATCTCTACACGCTCTCCTCCAGTATTATGGTGTGACAATCTTGGTGCAACTTATCTCACAGTTAATCCTATATTTCATGCTCGGACGAAGCATATAGAATTCGTGATCAACTAGCTTCCAAGCTTCTTGATGTCCGTTTTATATCCTCTAAAGATCAAATTGCGGATATTTTTACTAAACCACTCTCTAAAGATCGGTTTTCTCTTTTAAGGTTCAAGCTAACAGTTTAGGATAACCTGTTACGCTTGCGAGAGGGTGTTAACTCAACATATGATACGTGTGTAAAATAACACACGATATCCTCTTTCTCAAGAAAGCTGTATTTTAGGAATTCAAGTTTAACTTAAGAAACAGACTTTCCTTACTGTTCAAGAAAATCTGTGTATATAAACATTTTGTCCAGCGTCTGTAAAACTTGTACAGTTCAATTAATAAAATACGATTCAGTCTCTTCTGTCTACACGTTCAAACCCTTCTATATTTTTTCTTCTAGTTAACCTACAGTCTATAGTTTTGGCTTTGAGGATAGGAATTTAGCTCTTGATCATGGGGATTTCTGTATTGCTGGTAATTTTTTTGTTTGTGGTTAGGCCCTGGAATCCTTGATTGAGAACTCAAATACAGAAATGAAGTCCATTCCGATGTGGATGTTGATTTACAATGTTCCTCTTCATCTCTGGAACAACTTAGGGCTCGGTCTAATAGCTAGTTTTGTAGGAAAACCCTTGATGATGGATGATTGCACCATCAACAAAACTAAACTTTCATATGCAAGGGTTATTGTTGAAATAAGTATTGATTGTCAGTTCCCTAGCATTATCCCTTTGTGGATTGATGGAAATTTGTAATGATTTTCCCCGTGGAATATCAACGGAAATCACAAAAGCGCAATCTCTGTCAGTCTTTTGGTTATACGAGCAAAAAATGTTCTTTGAAGAAATATAATGGGAAAACTCACTTGACTCCTAAGAAGAAGCAAAATTCTGAGACGTTGAAAAGGACTCAATATTTATTTAAGAAAGAGGAAATAGAGAAGGAACGGGATGATGTTGAGATCTCAGAGGAGACCAACCCTTCTACCTACATTAATGAGCCACGTATCAACGAATTATAATTGCTGGTGACAGAGTCTTAACTAAAGCTATAGAGGTTGGCAAGCAAGTACAAGAACCATTTATTGAGAGTATAACCTATACTATAAGGATCAAGAGATCATCTAAGAAGGGGAATAATCAAATCTCAATTTTAGATTTGAATACATATAGCGCCGTAGGTGCTATTTCTAAAATTGTTTTGGAAGAGTTACCAAAGAGCGGTGAATAAAAATGCAAGAGCAGATGGTGATAGTGGTCAGGAAATTAACAAGGCAGCTGGAGAAGACTCTGAAGATCATAATGAAGACAAGAGTGATGCTAATGAAGAACAAGATATTGAAGAGACCAACGTAGATTCGTGTGAAGATTCTAATGAAGAGTCTGAATACGAGACATACAATGATGTCATGGGTGTCGCAAAGGTAAAATCAGTTGAGGATGTCTCCCAATGGAAACCAATTGCTAAAGAACAAAATTTGGATAAACTTATGAAGTTTAATTCATTAATTGGTCTTTCGTGGAGCTAAAGAAGTTGAACTTAAGAAAATCTTTGGAGGAATCGTTGATACTTTTCATTCCTCAAAACCAATCAACGATTTGGGTCGTAGCAACGATGATTTGGGTACGTAGAGGGAAAAGAACCCTTATACCCAAGTAGAAACTATAGGGTTTGGATAGTCTGCGTAGGTTAGGCTTGCACTTATGTGGTTAAGCAGTTGCTGCTATTATTATTTTTTTGCAGCTTGTGTGTTGGGTCGGCTTTTGCATTCTCTTGTTTGCGCCTAGGCGCCACTCTTCTTGTACTTCTTTTTCCATTTGAATAAAATATTAACCTTTTAAGAGTAAAAAAAAACACTAATCACCTGAAATAGTCGAATATATGCATTGCCAGCGAAACAACATACGAGCTTTAATTGAATATTAAATTAATCCGATAAATGTTTTGAGAAATTTTGGAGGTTAGTAAACTGAAATATTTGGAAGATCCGAGTTATAAGTTTTTTTCCCTTTAATATTAGATTAATTTTACATGACTTTACAGGTACCTGGAGAGAAAGATGCACCAGATGCATAATGGGAATTAGGGATTCAATATAAGAAGAATGTACGACCTTTCTGGAAGCATCGAATTGGTGTTAAGATTTGCGATTGACACATGTTGTCTTCGAGACAAACCTCCAGAGTATACTATATCAGCAATCCATGGCTTGGGAAAACGAAACCTTTCTTTTAGATGCTTTGACTTTTAATGGAAAAATGTAGCTTTATTTCAAGAGTCTGTGATAAAGCGGCAAACAAATTAGCTAAGTTTAGCCGCATGCATAACATATTAAACTTATAGTATGATAAGCCATTGTTTATGGGTGAAAACTATTCCTGCCGAATTTGGTAATTTGGGGTGTGGATGAGGAATGAATCTAAACCCTAAACAAATGCACTGCACGGGAGTGCTTTGTGATTCGATATATCAATCTGTACAATTCTGGCCTAAACCAAGAAATGGCCGTTCCAGACTTGCTTCGGTTACAAAGTGAAGGAGATGGGGTTGATCTTAGGGAGGGAAGCGAAGAAGGTGTTGATATTGTGAAGGTCTTGGCTATGTATGACTTGTATCAGAAAGCTGAATTGGCTTGCTGAATGTAAGCTATCAGTTCCGGTGTTTGAATACGTTTGTATCAACACTTGCTTATGTTGTCTTGTCCTATTTGAAAATAGAGAGGAGAACCTATTTATACAAGTCATTGAGCCTAACCCACGTCTCTCATGGGAAGTGGAGAAAGTGGAGTGATGGAGTAGTGGAGTTGCGTGTGTTAGTGTTACACAATAAGTCTTGCCCACTTCTCCCATCATCACTATCCGTCCATGACTTCCTGACACGTTCTTGTGATGGAGCGTTGTGCGCTGGACGCTGTAAACCGCCAGACCAACACCCCAGTATGTATCCCCCAGTTTGTGACATGATTGATGTCTCGAGTGTGTGGATCGTGGGACTCACAAAAAGCAGCATGTGATGCTAGATTAAATAACTAAGTTATTTAGGAAGTCGATACTTGTGAAGTATCGTGTGTATTCTATGCTAGTAATGCATCGAATATACTCAGCATGTATGAAGCATCGCTGTTTGAGCGTCCTAAAATAGCTTCATGTCCAACCTACTTCATGTGATGGTTTGGAGGCTGCGCAAGCAAGTCCTGACTTGGCCAACCACATGTTGTGGTAGAGTGGCGGATGATAATCACTACGACACCTCATTGACCAGTTAACTCCTGACCAGGGTTGTATAACCAAGCAGGTGAATTTGAACGGACGAGATGATCTTTGAGACACTCATCTGCGACCGTTAGTGGAATTAGGGTTTGTGAAGAGGTGCGCAAGCATCACTCTTCAGCTTGGTCGAAACCAAGATCGGGACATAATTTTGGCCAGGCCGATTGTGTATGCGTGTAAACGGCATGCCGGTATAGGCGCCTATACCTTGCTGCCCCATGAATGCGTGATTTGGACCGCTCAATCTGTCCGGTAAAGAGGAGCGGCTAGGATCGATTTGTGACAGAAATTTTGTGCCGCAAAGATCGCGAGACAAACCAACTTCGGGCGCGCGTTTCGAGACGACCAAGCTTGGTCGGTCTTGGCCGATCAGTCTGGCGTGCAGATGGCGGGCAGGTGTGCACGCATATACTTTACTATCCCATTGAAAAGTGGTCTAAGCCGCTCAATTTGTCCGGCAAAGTTGAGTGGTCGAGATTAGTTTGCAATTGGGAGGTGTGACCACGCCTAGTTTGGGCGTGCGGATCGAGGAAACCAGGCATGATAATCTTTGTCCGATCGGGTGTGGAGATAGATGGGTCCACAATGATCATGTTGATGTTCACCGGATCTGCTTAGTCTACTCCTAAACCCTTCCTCCGAGCAGGAGAAGATGGACGCTCGTGATCGCAACACAATCCCTAATTAGGGTTTTGTCGGCCGTGCGTCATGCCTTGTTTGGGCGCACGAATTGGGACGACCAACCATAGTTGGTCCTGACCGATTGGTCATGTATGTAGGCGGGCCCACGGTGTTTTGTTGACATGCTCTGGGCCCTTTGAATCTATATCTACACCCTCCATCTATGCCTGCGAAGATGGATTGAGACCGATTTGCGACACGTAATGTGCCGCAAACCCTAATTTAGGGTTTCACGTTCGCACTGCTTTTTTGGACGTATTAGCAAGCTATGCTACCCTTTTGGGGACGCCGACCATGGGGGTACGCATTGGGTCGGTGGTGAATACTCCAACACCTGCCTGGGGGTTATGGATCCGATCTAAGCCATCCAATCATGCTGGTGAAGTTGGATGGTCGTGATCGTTTCTGAGACTGATACGGACAGTCCAATGCTCGATCGGGCTAGTAAACACTCAGAGAGTTATAGCCTGTACAGGTATTTCGTATGCCTCCTTATTTGATGCTTGGAGATTCATGTTGCTCTGCTGAGAGAAACACTCAGTCGTCATGCCACATAATGATAAGAGTGAAGCAGTACAGGAAATACAAGATGGTCATGCATTAATTGGTAATGCTATAATTTATAGTGAAGAAGTATTCTCCACTTTATCAGTGGCTTTATCCTTTGCAGGATGTTAGCGCATAGTTTTGGCTTTTACAATTTTAGCCTTAAATGAAAATCCACCATCAACATTAAGTCCCCTGCCTAGCACATAATGGTTACACTATTGTGGGGTAGGCATGAGATGGTGACAAATTTGTATAAGGAAATGACTAAGTTAAAGTAAATACATTTACCGCATAGATAGACATCGCCAGGTGGAGCTGGTCAAATTAGGGTTTGGGAGAAAAGCACGACGGTCGGCGTCGAGACCTCCGGATAAGCTCTGTTGTAGCTGATTTGGTCTTCCTTTAGGGTTTCCTTCAACATGTATGCGGGGTTTAAAAACCGTTATTCATTGATAGGCTTTTCTTGCAGAAACTCTATCTCTTTGACATGTCGAACAACACAGATCATCTTCTTCATATCACCCAGGACTTCTGTTAAACGCGTACGCCCATCTGAGGTTCAGGATGAACAGCTTTGCGATGACTCTCCTGTTCGTGTTCGCCGGAAGACCGTACCAGTTCTCTCCTCCTCTTTTTGGAGACGCCCATGTGTGACAGTGGTCGATGATGATGATTTGACCAGTCCCCTTCCTTCAAATTCGAATACGCCCACTCCTGCGGATCTCGACGATGCCGATCTAGGTATCTCGTCTTACGAATACCCCAACGCAGGTCTTCCATTCGATATTCACATGAAATGGTCTTCTAGCTATCGAACCATCGGCGGATTCTTGGTGCGGAAGGAGTTCGTACCCTTATACAAAAAGTATGGAAGAGGTATGCCATATTCAACACTGTGCATCTGCTTTTTACCACGTAAACTGCCTTCTTCCCCTGATTGCTGAGATGGAGGGTATCTCCATCCGTAACGTTGCCGAATCAAAATTTGAAGAGTGGGAGAACATGGTGTCTACCTGTGAATCGATGGAATTCAATGTGGGTTGGCTGCGTCAGCGTCTTGACATCATCAAGGTTGATCGAGCCGGCATCCTTGCGAACGTAGTTCCTGCTGCGAAGGCTATCTTGGAAGAAGAAAAGGCTCTGGCTGCTGAATTGGAGAAGGTGGAGCAGGCAATACAGAACTTGAAGAATAGGACAGAGAGATATCAAGCTATACTGAAGATGATGCTCTCAAGGAATTATAATCTGTTAGATGACCTCTTCTAAGCCGCATTCAACTGTATTTTCTCATTGTTAACGACGTTCATGTCAAAAGGTTTTGAACATCTTTGCGGAATAAATTGTACTGGTTTTTTGATTGATGAAACAGGTTTTTCATTAAAGCATCTCTGAATAAATTGATAATTCAAATATGTAATGAAAATAAATGCATGTGTTGTTGTGTCATGAGACAGAGCGGACAATGATCAAGCATGATATGCCTTGAGCCATTTTCCGTTGATGACTGTCTCTAGCTTGCCCCCGTCTACTTTAATGATCTTGTAGTAGCCGGTATTGTAAGCCTTGGTCATCGTATAAGGACCTTCCCATTTCGGTGAGAATTTCGGTGCGGACATGTCTTGCTGGATGTGTTTGGCCGTTTTCAAGACCAAATCCCCCACTTTGAAAACACGTGGTTTCACAGTTTTGTTGTATGCCCTGGAAATTCTATTACTGTACACGTGAGTGTGTTCTTATGCTTTGCTTCTTCTGAAATCCAGAGTGTATAACTCCGTTACTCAAGAGTTGGATGCTTCAGCCTCATCCCAGTGGACCCCGGTTGCTGCTGCAATCCTGGCTGATGGGATTTTGATCTCTGCTGGGAGAATTGCGTCTGCACCGTAAACAAGTGAGTATGGAGAAACTCCAATGGAGCTTCTGGGTGACGTTCGATATGCCCATAGCGCCATTGGTAACTGGTCATGCCATTCTCTAGGATTGTCATGCACTGTTCGACTGATGATCCGGATCAGTGTCTTGTTGGTACTCTCAGCTTGTCCGTTTCCTTGAGGATAGTAGATAGTGGAGAAGACCTGTTTAATTCCATACTCTTCAAGTAACTCTCGTACCTGTTTGTTGGCGAAGGGAGTGCCGTTATCAGTGATGATATGCTTTGGCACACCGAAGCGACAAATGATATGTTCTTTAATGAAAGCCGCAATCGTTGCTCCTGTAATCCCTCGTAGAGGAATGGCTTCTACCCATTTAGTGAAGTATTCTGTCGCGGTTATGATGTACTCGTGCTGTTTTTGATTTTCCCGATAATGTCCAGTCCCCAGCTGTAAAATGGCCATGGACTGCTTATCGAGTGTAAAGGGGTGGAAGGAGCGTGAACAAGGTTCCCATGAATTTGACATTTGTGGCAGCTTTGAACGAAAGCGGCTGCGTCATCCTCCATGGTCGGCCAATAGTATTTCTCGTGTATCTGGAGAAACAGTTTCCTCTTCCCTTGATGTTCCCCTTCGTGCGTTTCCTTCAGCATGATTGGGATTTCTACCCCAGCCAGGCATCGCAATAGATCACCTCCGAAGCTCTTGCGATACAGATCCCTTCGTGATACGAACCGCTTGGCTTTTTGCTTTATCTTGACAGCATCCTTTTGATTAGTGGGAGTTGCCCCGTCGCGAGATAGCTAATGTACGGCTCTCTCCAGTCCCCAGTGTGGTTCACACTAAAAACCTCCAATTGGTGTGGCGGCGCTTGACAATTTGAGCAGGACTTCTGAAGTAGTCTGGATTGAGTCTCCATCTCTCCAGTAATAGCCCAGGCGTTGAAGTCGTCGGTAAAGCGTTACCACCAGTGATTGTCCGCAAATTTCATTGTGAACGGTTAAGCTGTTGTTGTGCCTCATCATCTCCAAGACATCTTGATAGAGAACCATCCGGGTTTCGATGATATAGCATACCATGAAGCATGAAGAAGTTCTGCAGGGTTTTGAGACTGACCTTTCCTTGGGAGAGTGAGCTGCTGAGCTCCTGAATGATCGGCGTTCGCCAATCGTGAGCCTCAGTGTCTTTGTATTGTGACAACCATGTTGATTCTATGGTTCTCCTCTTTACTGTCAGGGTTTCCTCAAAACGTTCGAACTTCAATTTGGAAGCCAGCGTTGCTAGGAAATCGACGTGTTTGTTGTTGCTGCGACCAATATGGGTTATGGTTGCATCGGCAAAGTAGTTTAGTAACCTTTGTGATTCTGACGGTATGGAGCTAGCATTACTTCCTTCAATGCGTATACTCCATTCATCTGATTCACCAGTAGTTTGGAGTCACCTCTTATCTCCAGACGTGTGACTCCTGCTTGTTTGGATATTGACAACCCTATGAGGAAGGCTTCATACTCTGCTGAGTTGTTGGTGCATTGGAAGTCCATCTTGAAGGAGTGTGAGAATACTTCCCCAGTCGGGGATACTAAGACCACGCCTTCTCCTCCGGTGTTACTGCTAGGGGTAGCGGAGCCGTCAAAATACAAGATCCATGCTTCTTCCTCGACAACAGAGATGTCTGGAAATTATCCAGGAAGATCTTCGTGTAGCCCTGTAGTGCCTTCTCCAGGGAATGCTTCTAATAAGTCTGCGACTGCTTTCCCCTTGATATCTCTAGGCGACGTATGTGTTATGTCCAACTCCGACATTTGGAGAAGCCACTTGGCCGTCCTTCCCATCAGGACTGGTTTTGAAATCAAAAACTTCGCAGGATCAGATTTAGATATGAGTACCACCTTGTTGGACAGTAGGTAATGTCCGAACTTCTTAATGGAATGGATTAGAGCTAAACATGCCTTCTCCTCCTTGGGATATCTTAGCTCAGCATCTCTTAATATTCGACTGAAGTAATATATGGGGCGTTCGATTCCCTCATCGTCTTCCTGGGCGAGTAAAGCCCCTACAGCGATATCGCTGGAGGCGGTGTAGAGACATAACGGCTTCCCTTGGACGGGAGACCTCATGATGGATGGAGATGATAGTATTTGTTGAATCTTTTGAAACGCTTCCTGTTGAGTTGCGGTCCAAATAAAATTTTCTCCCTTCTTCAGCAAGGGGGTGAATGCAGCGACAAGCTGGGCCAAGCCAGGTATAAAACGACGAATGTAGTTCACCTTTCCCATGAAGCTCTGAAGTTCCTTCACAGTTTGTGGTGGCGGCATCGTGAGGATGGATTGAGTCTTGTACGGGTCTACTTTGATCCCTTCAGCAGTCACTTGGAATCCCAGAAATTTGCCTGAAGAGAAACCGAAGGTGCATTTCAAAGGATTCATCTTCAATTTATATTCACGACACCTTTAGAACACTTGTCGTAAGACTCCTGTGTGATCTGCCCGAGCTCTTGACTTGAACACAATATCATCCACGTAGTCTTCTACTTGCTTATGCATCATGTCATGGAAGATTGCCGCCATAGCGCGTTGATACGTTGTACCGGCATTCTTTAAACCGAAGGGCATAATAATATATTAAAAATTTCCAAGAGGGGTTCGAAAAGCTGTCTTATATGCATCTTGTTCATACATCCTTATCTGATTGTAGCCACTGTAACCATCCATGAAGGATAACATGCCTTGTCCGCTGGTAGCATCTACTAACATGTCGATGTTAGGCAGAGAAAAATCGTCCTTGGGGCATCACTTGTTCAGGTCTCTGAAGTCCACGCAACATCGTATCTGTCCGTTTTTCTTATTTACTGGAACCACATTAGATAACCAGGTCGGATGGTGAATAGGTTTGATAAAGCCAGCAGCTAGCAACTTCCGAATTTCGATTTTGATTTGTTCTTCCACTTCGTGTCTGAATTTCCTCGGAGACTATTTGATCGCCTTGGATCCAGGTATGATATGTAGAGGGTGAGTGACCAATTTTCATCCAGACCAGGCATTTACTCACACGTCCAGGCAAATACGTCTTGATAATCCTTGAGAAGCTGTACAAGACTCGCGCGTTTTTCTGTGGACAAAGTCGAACTGATAAAGACAGGACTGAGAGATTCTTCATTCCCGATGTTAACAGTTTTGAGCTCGTAAGTTGTGGAGTTGGTGCCATCTTGTAACTGTCGCGGAGCGTCCAATACTTCTTCTTGCGGCCCATCGTTCTTGAAGCACTCATCTGGGAGGAGAGACTCGGTGCCAGTCTCTCTTGCTAATTGCTAACAGCGGCGTCGGTATATTGTTTTCCCCTTCTTATCACGGCTTGCCTCGAAAGTTCGTTCCCTCTTGGTGTGAACATGGGTTGAAGTTTCACCGGATAAAGATGGACGCCTCATTAGCAAAGGTGATGCAAGTCGGTCTTCTTCCTGAATTGAAGCCCACATGGGCAGTGTGGTGCACATGACTTTGTCTGATCTTCCCTGCGGAGTTTCTTTTGGCTCGAAAAGTTCCACTCCGCATATTTGTGCGTACGGAGACAATGATGCAGGAATACGGATGACTTCCTCATTTAGCATGGTCTTTAGGCACTGGTGATACGTTGAAGGGATGGCCTTGTTGTCATGAAGCCACGGTCTCCCTAGTATCATATGATAGTCCGTCTCCTTCTATATGACTTCAAATTTCACTTTTGATTGAACAGGCCCTACTGATAAATTCAGATTGACAAACCCGTATGTGCTGGTCTGGTTTCCTTCGAAGTATGTCATTGTGGTGGGCTATCGTACGATCTTGCATGGGAAAACCTTGACTGTCCTGAGATTCTTGAGATTAATCACATTCGAAGATTCTCCTGTGTCGATGAGGGCCCTTCTGAACTCTGAACCCTTGATGTATGCTGTAACATGCAGGGCTCGGTTGTGACCTTCTTCTTCCATCATATCTTCTTCTGTAAATGTAACATTATTTACAGATGTTTCCGATGCCCTTAGGACCTCTGGACACGAAGGATCCAGGTGTACTTCCAGGGCTATCTGGTTAATTGCAGCAAACGTCTCCGCCCGCTGATTCTTCGAGAGGTGTAAAAGTTCACACAAACTTTCCACTAGAGATGCCGCTTCCTGATCCACTGGCCTCTAGTTCGTAGTAAAGATATTGATTTGAGAGGGACCAGTCCCCGGTGTGGAAGCCTTTGGAACGCCCATCTCTGATGTTATCTTGACGAATAGGTCAAGTATGCCATTTATCGCTTCCTTGATCAGCTCCATGTTCTTCGTGTGAATCTCCTGTACCCGCGCTAGTTCACTCAACGTTGGAAGTCTCCTGATTATACTGTCAGGTACGCCGTTGGGAGGAGGGGTATCTCCGTTGGAGGAATCACCAGGATTTGAGGCCGTTGAGGCGATCCTAAGACCAACCATTTGAAATCGATCGAATGGTATTGAAGAAATTGACTTTACAATCGAGAGATTAACCTCCCGCAGTGGTCGCCAATTGTTTATGGGTGAAAACTATTCCTGCCGAATTTGGTAATTTGGGGTGTGGATGAGGAATGAATCTAAACCCTAAACAAATGCACTGCACGGAGTGCTTTGTGATTCGAGAAATCAATCTGTACAATTCTGGCCTAAACCAAGAAATGGCCGTTCCAGACTTGCTTCGGTCACAAAGTGAAGGAGATGGGGTTGATCTTAGGGAGGGAAGCGAAGAAGGTGTTGATATTGTGAAGGTCTTGGCTATGTATGACTGTATCAGAAAGCTGAATTGGCTGAATGTAAGCTATCAGTTCCGGTGTTTGAATACGTTTGTATCAACACTTGCTTATGTTGTCTTGTCCTATTTGAAAATAGAGAGGAGAACCTATTTATACAAGTCATTGAGCCTAACCCACGTCTCTCATGGGAAGTGGAGAAAGTGGAGTGATGGAGTAGTGGAGTGCGTGTGTTAGTGTTACACAATAAGTCTTGCCCACTTCTCCCATCATCACTATCCGTCCATGACTTCCTGACACGTTCTTGTGATGGAGCGTTGTGCGCTGGACGCTGTAAACCGCCAGACCAACACCCCAGTATGTATCCCCCAGTTTGTGACATGATTGATGTCTCGGTGTGTGGATCGTGGGACTCAAAAAGCAGCATGTGATGCTAGATTAAATAACTAAGTTATTTAGGAAGTCGATACTTGTGAAGTATCGTGTGTATTCTATGCTAGTAATGCATCGAATATACTCAGCATGTATGAAGCATCGCTGTTTGAGCGTCCTAAATAGCTTCATGTCCAACCTACTTCATGTGATGGTTTGGAGGCTGCGCAAGCAAGTCCTGACTTGGCCAACCACATGTTGTGGTAGAGTGGCGGATGATAATCACACGACACCTCATTGACCAGTTAACTCCTGACCAGGGTTGTATAACCAAGCAGGTGAATTTGAACGGACGAGATGATCTTTGAGACACTCATCTGCGACCGTTAGTGGAATTAGGGTTTGTGAAGAGGTGCGCAAGCATCACTCTTCAGCTTGGTCGAAACCAAGATCGGGACATAATTTTGGCCAGGCCGATTGTGTATGCGTGTAAACGGCATGCCGGTATAGGCGCCTATACCTTGCTGCCCCATGAATGCGTGATTTGGACCGCTCAATCTGTCCGGTAAAGAGGAGCGGCTAGGATCGATTTGTGACAGAAATTTTGTGCCGCAAAGATCGCGAGACAAACCAACTTCGGGCGCGCGTTTCGAGACGACCAAGCTTGGTCGGTCTTGGCCGATCAGTCTGGCGTGCAGATGGCGGGCAGGTGTGCACGCATATACTTTACTATCCCATTGAAAAGTGATCTAAGCCGCTCAATTTGTCCGGCAAAGTTGAGTGGTCGAGATTAGTTTGCAATTGGGAGGTGTGACCACGCCTAGTTTGGGCGTGCGGATCGAGGAAACCAGGCATGATAAGCTTTGTCCGATCGGGTGTGGAGATAGATGGGTCCACAATGATCATGTTGATGTTCACCGGATCTGCTTAGTCTACTCCTAAACCCTTCCTCCGAGCAGGAGAAGATGGACGCTCGTGATCGCAACACAATCCCTAATTAGGGTTTTGTCGGCCGTGCGTCATGCCTTGTTTGGGCGCACGAATTGGGACGACCAACCATAGTTGGTCCTGACCGATTGGTCATGTATGTAGGCGGGCCCACGGTGTTTTTGTTGACATGCTCTGGGCCCTTTGAATCTATATCTACACCCTCCATCTATGCCTGCGAAGATGGATGATTGAGACCGATTTGCGACACGTAATGTGCCGCAAACCCTAATTTAGGGTTTCACGTTCGCACTGCTTTGGTTGGACGTATTAGCAAGATATGCTACCCTTTTGGGGACGCCGACCATGCAGGGTACGCATTGGGTCGGTGGTGAATACTCCAACACCTGCCTGGGGGTTATGGATCCGATCTAAGCCATCCAATCATGCTGGTGAAGTTGGATGGTCGTGATCGTTTCTGAGACTGATACGGACAGTCCAAATGCTCGATCGGGCTAGTATAACACTCAGAGAGTTATAGCCTGTACAGGTATTTCGTACGTGCCTCCTTATTTGATGCTTGGAGATTCATGTTGCTCTGCTGAGAGAAACACTCAGTCGTCATGCCGCACGAGTAATGATAAGAGTGAAGCAGTACAGGAAATACAAAGATGGTCATGCATTAATTGGTAATGCTATAAGTTTATAGTGAAGAAGGATTCTCCACTTTATCAGTGGCTTTATCCTTTGCAGGATGTTAGCGCATAGTTTTGGCTTTTACAATTTTAGCCTTAAATGAAAATCCACCATCAACATTAAGTCCCCTGCCTAGCACATAATGGTTACACTATTGTGGGGTAGGCATGAGATGGTGACAAATTTGTATAAGAAAATGACTAAGTTAAAGTAAATACAGATTTACCGCATAGATAGACATCGCTAGGTGAAGCTGGTCAAATTAGGGTTTGGGAGAAAAACACAAACAGCGTCGAGACCTCCGGATAAGCTCTGTTATAGCTTATTTGGTCTTCCTTTAGGTTTTCCTTCAACATGTATGCGGGGTTTGAAAATCGTTATTCATTGATAGGTTTTTCTTGCAGAAACTCTATCTCTTTGACATGTCGAACAACAACAGATCATCTTCTTCATATCACCAAGGATATTCTGTTAAACGCGTACCCCCATCTGAGGTTCAGGATGAAAAACTTTGCGATGACTCTCCTGTTCGTGTTCGCCGGAAGACCGTACCAGTTCTCTCCTCCTCTTATTTGTGGAGACGCCCATGTGTGACAGTGGTCGATGATGATGATTTGACCAGTCCCCTTCCTTCAAATTTGAATACACCCACTCCTGCGTATCTCAAAGATGCCGATCTAGGTATCTCGTCTTACGAATACCCCAACGCAGGTCTTCCATTCGATATTCACATGAAATGCCCGTCTTCTAGCTATCGAACCATCAGCGGATTCTTGGTGCAGAAGGAGTTCGTACCCTTATACAGAAAAGTATGGAAGAGGTATGACCATATTGCAACACTGTGCATCTGCTTTAATTACCATGGTAAACTTCCTTCTTCCCCTGATTGCTGAGATGGAGGGTATCTCCATCCATAATGTTGCCGAATCAAAATTTGAAGAGTTGGAGAACATGGTGTCTACCTGTGAATCGATGGAATTCAATGTGGGTTGGCTGCGTCAGCGTCTTGACATCATCAAGGTTGATCGAGCCGGCATCCTTGCGAACGTAGTTCCTGCTGCGAAGGCTATCTTGGAAGAAGAAAAGGATCTGGCTGCTCAATCGGAGAAGGTGAAGCAGGCAGTACAGAACTTAAAGAATAGGACAGAGAGATATCAAGCTATACTGAAGATGATGCTCTCAAGGAATTATAATCTGTTAGATGGCCTCTTCTAAGCCGCATTCAGCTGTATTTTCTCATTGTTAACGACGTTCATGTCAAAAGGTTTTGAACATCTTTGCGGAATAAATTGTACTGGTTGTTTATTGATGAAACAAGTTTTTCATTAAAGCATCTCTGAATAGATTGATAATTAAAACATGTAAAGAAAATAAATGCCTGTGTTGTTGTGTCATGAGACAGAGCGGACAATGATCAAACATGATATGCCTTGAGCCATTTTTCATTGATGACTGTCTCTAGCTTGCCTCCGTCCACTTTAATGATCTTGTAGTAGTCGGTACTGTAAACCTTGGTGATCGTATAAGGACCTTCCCATTTCGGTGAGAATTTCGGTGCGAACATGTCTTGATGGATATGTTTGGACGTTTTCAAGACCAAATCCCCCACTTTGAAAACACGTGGTTTCACAGTTTTGTTGTATGCCATGGAAATTCTATTCCTGTACACGTGAGTGTGTTCTTCTGATTTGCTTCTTCTGAAATCCAGAGTGTCTAACTACGCTACTCTAGAGTTGGATGTTTCAACCTCATTCCAGTGGACCCCGGTTGCTGCTGCAATCCTGGATGATGGGATTTTGATCTCTGCTGGGAGAATTGCGTCTGCACCGTAAACAAGTGAGTATGGAGAAACTCCAATGGAGCTTCTGGGTGACGTTCGATATGCCCATAGCTCCATTGGTAATTGGTCATGCCATTCTCTACGATTGTCATGCACTGTTCGACTGATGATCCGGATCAGTGTCTTGTTAGTACTCTCAGCTTGTCCATTTCCTTGAGGATAATAGATAGTGGAGAAGACCTGTTTAATTCCATACTCTTCAAGTAACTCTCGTACCTGTTTGTTGGCGAAGGTAGTGCGGTTATCAGTGATGATATGCTTTGGCACACCGAAGCGACAAATGATATGTTCTTTAATGAAAGCCGCAATTGTTGCTCCTGTAATCCCTCGTAGAGGAATGGCTTCTACCCATTTAGTGAAGTATTCTGTCGCGGTTATGATGTACTCGTGCTGCTTTGATTTTCCCGATAATGTCGAGTCCCGAGCTGTAAAATTGCCATGACTGCTTATCGAGTATAAAGGGGTGGAAGGAGCGTGAACAAGGTTCCCATGAATTTGACATTTGTGGCATCTTTGAAAGAAAGCGGCTGCGTCATCCTCCATGGTCGGCCAATAGTATTTTTCGTGTATCTGGAGAAACAGTTTCCTCTTCCCTTGATGTTCCCCTTCGTGCGTTTCCTTCAGCATGATTGGGATTTCTACCCCAGCCAGGCATCGCAATAGATCACCTCCGAAGCACTTGCGATACAGGATCCCTTCGTGAGATACGAACCGCTTGTCTTTTTTCTTTATCTTGACAGCATCCTTTTGATTAGTGGGAGTTGCCCCGTCGCGAAGATAGCTAATGTACGACTCTCTCCAGTGCCTAGTGTGGTTCACACTAAAAACCTCAAATTGGTGTGGCGGCGCTTGACAATTTGAGCAGGACTTCTGAAGTAGTCTGGATTGTCTCCGTCTCTTTCCAGTAATAGCCCAGGCGTTGAAGTCGTCGATAAATCGTTACCACCAGTGATTGTCCGCAAATTTCATTGTGAACATGGTTAAGATGTTGTTGTGCCTCATCATCTCCAATACATCTTGATAGAGAACCATCCGGGTTTCGATGATATAGCATACCATGAATCATGAAGAAGTTCCGCATGGTTTCGAGACTGACCTTTCCTTGGGAGAGTGAGCTGCCGAGCTCTTGAATGATGGGCGTTCGCCAATCGTGAGCCTCAGTGTCTTTGTATTGTGACAACCATGTTGATTCTATGGTTCTCCTCTTTACTGTCAGGGTTTCCTCAAAACGTTCGAACTTCAATTTGGAAGCCAGCGTTGCTAGGAAATCGACGTGTTTGTTGTTGCTGCGACCAATATGGGTTATGGTTGCATCGGCAAAGTAGTTTAGTAACCTTTGTGATTCTGACGGTATGGAGCTAGCATTACTTCCTTCAATGCGTATACTCCATTCATCTGATTCACCAGTAGTTTGGAGTCACCTCTTATCTCCAGACGTGTGACTCCTGCTTGTTTGGATATTGACAACCCTATGAGGAAGGCTTCATACTCTGCTGAGTTGTTGGTGCATTGGAAGTCCATCTTGAAGGAGTGTGAGAATACTTCCCCAGTCGGGGATACTAAGACCACGCCTTCTCCTCCGGTGTTACTGCTAGGGGTAGCGGAGCCGTCAAAATACAAGATCCATGCTTCTTCCTCGACAACAGAGATGTCTGGAAATTATCCAGGAAGATCTTCGTGTAGCCCTGTAGTGCCTTCTCCAGGGAATGCTTCTAATAAGTCTGCGACTGCTTTCCCCTTGATATCTCTAGGCGACGTATGTGTTATGTCCAACTCCGACATTTGGAGAAGCCACTTGGCCGTCCTTCCCATCAGGACTGGTTTGAAAATCCACCATCAACATTAAGTCCCCTGCCTAGCACATAATGGTTACACTATTGTGGGGTAGGCATGAGATGGTGACAAATTTGTATAAGAAAATGACTAAGTTAAAGTAAATACAGATTTACCGCATAGATAGACATCGCTAGGTGAAGCTGGTCAAATTAGGGTTTGGGAGAAAAACACAAACAGCGTCGAGACCTCCGGATAAGCTCTGTTATAGCTTATTTGGTCTTCCTTTAGGTTTTCCTTCAACATGTATGCGGGGTTTGAAAATCGTTATTCATTGATAGGTTTTTCTTGCAGAAACTCTATCTCTTTGACATGTCGAACAACAACAGATCATCTTCTTCATATCACCAAGGATATTCTGTTAAACGCGTACCCCCATCTGAGGTTCAGGATGAAAAACTTTGCGATGACTCTCCTGTTCGTGTTCGCCGGAAGACCGTACCAGTTCTCTCCTCCTCTTATTTGTGGAGACGCCCATGTGTGACAGTGGTCGATGATGATGATTTGACCAGTCCCCTTCCTTCAAATTTGAATACACCCACTCCTGCGTATCTCAAAGATGCCGATCTAGGTATCTCGTCTTACGAATACCCCAACGCAGGTCTTCCATTCGATATTCACATGAAATGCCCGTCTTCTAGCTATCGAACCATCAGCGGATTCTTGGTGCAGAAGGAGTTCGTACCCTTATACAGAAAAGTATGGAAGAGGTATGACCATATTGCAACACTGTGCATCTGCTTTAATTACCATGGTAAACTTCCTTCTTCCCCTGATTGCTGAGATGGAGGGTATCTCCATCCATAATGTTGCCGAATCAAAATTTGAAGAGTTGGAGAACATGGTGTCTACCTGTGAATCGATGGAATTCAATGTGGGTTGGCTGCGTCAGCGTCTTGACATCATCAAGGTTGATCGAGCCGGCATCCTTGCGAACGTAGTTCCTGCTGCGAAGGCTATCTTGGAAGAAGAAAAGGATCTGGCTGCTCAATCGGAGAAGGTGAAGCAGGCAGTACAGAACTTAAAGAATAGGACAGAGAGATATCAAGCTATACTGAAGATGATGCTCTCAAGGAATTATAATCTGTTAGATGGCCTCTTCTAAGCCGCATTCAGCTGTATTTTCTCATTGTTAACGACGTTCATGTCAAAAGGTTTTGAACATCTTTGCGGAATAAATTGTACTGGTTGTTTATTGATGAAACAAGTTTTTCATTAAAGCATCTCTGAATAGATTGATAATTAAAACATGTAAAGAAAATAAATGCCTGTGTTGTTGTGTCATGAGACAGAGCGGACAATGATCAAACATGATATGCCTTGAGCCATTTTTCATTGATGACTGTCTCTAGCTTGCCTCCGTCCACTTTAATGATCTTGTAGTAGTCGGTACTGTAAACCTTGGTGATCGTATAAGGACCTTCCCATTTCGGTGAGAATTTCGGTGCGAACATGTCTTGATGGATATGTTTGGACGTTTTCAAGACCAAATCCCCCACTTTGAAAACACGTGGTTTCACAGTTTTGTTGTATGCCATGGAAATTCTATTCCTGTACACGTGAGTGTGTTCTTCTGATTTGCTTCTTCTGAAATCCAGAGTGTCTAACTACGCTACTCTAGAGTTGGATGTTTCAACCTCATTCCAGTGGACCCCGGTTGCTGCTGCAATCCTGGATGATGGGATTTTGATCTCTGCTGGGAGAATTGCGTCTGCACCGTAAACAAGTGAGTATGGAGAAACTCCAATGGAGCTTCTGGGTGACGTTCGATATGCCCATAGCTCCATTGGTAATTGGTCATGCCATTCTCTACGATTGTCATGCACTGTTCGACTGATGATCCGGATCAGTGTCTTGTTAGTACTCTCAGCTTGTCCATTTCCTTGAGGATAATAGATAGTGGAGAAGACCTGTTTAATTCCATACTCTTCAAGTAACTCTCGTACCTGTTTGTTGGCGAAGGTAGTGCGGTTATCAGTGATGATATGCTTTGGCACACCGAAGCGACAAATGATATGTTCTTTAATGAAAGCCGCAATTGTTGCTCCTGTAATCCCTCGTAGAGGAATGGCTTCTACCCATTTAGTGAAGTATTCTGTCGCGGTTATGATGTACTCGTGCTGCTTTGATTTTCCCGATAATGTCGAGTCCCGAGCTGTAAAATTGCCATGACTGCTTATCGAGTATAAAGGGGTGGAAGGAGCGTGAACAAGGTTCCCATGAATTTGACATTTGTGGCATCTTTGAAAGAAAGCGGCTGCGTCATCCTCCATGGTCGGCCAATAGTATTTTTCGTGTATCTGGAGAAACAGTTTCCTCTTCCCTTGATGTTCCCCTTCGTGCGTTTCCTTCAGCATGATTGGGATTTCTACCCCAGCCAGGCATCGCAATAGATCACCTCCGAAGCACTTGCGATACAGGATCCCTTCGTGAGATACGAACCGCTTGTCTTTTTTCTTTATCTTGACAGCATCCTTTTGATTAGTGGGAGTTGCCCCGTCGCGAAGATAGCTAATGTACGACTCTCTCCAGTGCCTAGTGTGGTTCACACTAAAAACCTCAAATTGGTGTGGCGGCGCTTGACAATTTGAGCAGGACTTCTGAAGTAGTCTGGATTGTCTCCGTCTCTTTCCAGTAATAGCCCAGGCGTTGAAGTCGTCGATAAATCGTTACCACCAGTGATTGTCCGCAAATTTCATTGTGAACATGGTTAAGATGTTGTTGTGCCTCATCATCTCCAATACATCTTGATAGAGAACCATCCGGGTTTCGATGATATAGCATACCATGAATCATGAAGAAGTTCCGCATGGTTTCGAGACTGACCTTTCCTTGGGAGAGTGAGCTGCCGAGCTCTTGAATGATGGGCGTTCGCCAATCGTGAGCCTCAGTGTCTTTGTATTGTGACAACCATGTTGATTCTATGGTTCTCCTCTTTACTGTCAGGGTTTCCTCAAAACGTTCGAACTTCAATTTGGAAGCCAGCGTTGCTAGGAAATCGACGTGTTTGTTGTTGCTGCGACCAATATGGGTTATGGTTGCATCGGCAAAGTAGTTTAGTAACCTTTGTGATTCTGACGGTATGGAGCTAGCATTACTTCCTTCAATGCGTATACTCCATTCATCTGATTCACCAGTAGTTTGGAGTCACCTCTTATCTCCAGACGTGTGACTCCTGCTTGTTTGGATATTGACAACCCTATGAGGAAGGCTTCATACTCTGCTGAGTTGTTGGTGCATTGGAAGTCCATCTTGAAGGAGTGTGAGAATACTTCCCCAGTCGGGGATACTAAGACCACGCCTTCTCCTCCGGTGTTACTGCTAGGGGTAGCGGAGCCGTCAAAATACAAGATCCATGCTTCTTCCTCGACAACAGAGATGTCTGGAAATTCTCCAGGAAGATCTTCGTGTAGCCCTGTAGTGCCTTCCCCAGGGAATGCTGCTAATAAGTCTGCGACTGCTTGCCCCTTGATAGCTCTAGGCGACGTATGTGTAATGTCCAACTCCGACATTTGGAGAAGCCACTTGGCCGTCCTTCCCATCAGGACCGGTTTTGAAAGCAAAAACTTCGCAGGATCAGATTTAGATATGAGTACCACCTTGTTGGACAGTAGGTAATGTCTGAACTTCTGAATGGAATGGATTAGAGATAAACATGCCTTCTCCGCCTTGGGATACCTGAGCTCAACATCTCTTAATATTCGACTGAAGTAATATATGGGGCGTTCGATTCCCTCATCGTCTTCCTGGGCGAGTAAAGCCCCTACAACGGTATCGCTGAAGGCGGTGTAGAGACATAGCGGCTTCCCTTGGACGGGAGACCTCATGATGGCTTGAGATGATAATATTCGATGAATCTTTTGAAACGCTTCCTGTTGAGTTGCGGTCCAAATAAAATTTGCTCCCTTCTTCAGCAAGGGGGTGAATGCAGCGACAAGCTGGGCCAAGCCAGGTATAAAACGACGAATGTAGTTCACCTTGCCCATGAAGCTCTGAAGTTCCTTCACAGTTTGTGGTGGCGGCATCGTGAGGATGGCTTGAGTCTTGGACGGGTCTACTTTGATCCCTTCAGCAGTCACTTGGAATCCCAGAAATTTGCCTGAAGAGAACCGAAGGCGCATTTCAAAGGATTCATCTTCAATTTGTATTCACGACACCTTTCGAACACTTGTCGTAAGACTCCTGTGTGATCTGCCCGAGCTCTTGACTTGACCACAATATCATCCACGTAGTCTTCTACTTGCTTATGCATCATGTCATGGAAGATTGCCGTCATAGCGCGTTGATACGTTGCACCGGCATTCTTTAAACCGAAGGGCATAAAATATAGTAAAAATTCCAAGAGGGGTTCGAAAGGCTGTCTTACATGCATCGTGTTCATACATCCTTATTGATTGTAGCCACTGTAACCATCCATGAAGGAGAACATGCCGTGTCCGCTGGTAGCATCTACTAACATGTCGATGTTAGGCAGAGGAAAATCGTCCTTGGGGCAGCACTTGTTCAGGTCTCTGAAGTCCACGCACACGTATCTGTCCGTTTTTCTTCTTTACTGGAACCACATTAGATAACCAGGTCGGATGGTGAATAGGTTTGATAAAGCCAGCAGCTAGCAACTTCTGAATTTCGGTTTTGATTTGCTCTTCCACTTCGTGTCTGAATTGCCTCGGAGACTGTTTGATCGGCTTGGATCCAGGTATGATATGTAGATGGTGAGTGACCAATTTTTCATCCAGACCAGGCATTTCCTCATACGTCCAGGCAAATACGTCTTGATACTCCTTGAGAAGCTGGACAAGACTCGCGCGTTTCTGTGGACAAAGTCGAACTGATAAAGACAGGCCTGGGAGATTCTTCATTCCCGATGTTAACAGTTTCGAGCTCGTCAGTTGTGGAGTTGGTGCCATCTTGTAACTGTCGCGGAGCGTCCAATACTTCTTCTTGCGGCCCATCGTTCTTGAAGCAATCTGGGCGGAGAGACTGGGTGCCAGTCTCTTGCTAATTGCTAACAGCGGCGTCGGTATATTGTTTTCCCCTTCTGATCACGGCTTGCCTCGAAAGTTCGTTCCCTCTTGGTGTGAACGTGGGTTGAAGCTTCACCGGATAAAGATGGACGCCTCATCAGCAAAGGTGATGCAAGTCGGTCTTCTTCCTGAATTGAAGCCCACGTAAGTAGTGGGGTGCACATGACTTTGTTTGATCTTCCCTGCGGAGTTTCCTTTGGCTCGAAAAGTTCCACTCTGCATATTGGTGCGTACGGAGACAATGATGCAGGATTACGGATGACTTCCTCATTTAGCATGGTCTTTAGGCACTGGTGATACGTTGAAGGGATGACCTTATTGTCATGAAGCCACGGTCTCCCTAGTATCATATGATAGTCCGGCTCCTTCTCAATGACTTCAAATTTCACTTTTGATTGAACAAGCCCTACTGATAAATTCAGATTGACATACCCGTACGTGCTGGTCTGGTTTCCTTCGAAGTCTGTCATTCTGGTGGGTTGTCGTATGATCTTGCACGGGCGAACCTTGGCTGTCCTGAGAGTCTTGAGAGTAATCACATTCGAAGATGCTCCTCTGTCGATGAGGGCCCTTATGAACTCTGAACCCATGATGTGTGCGGTAACATGCAGGTCTCGATTGTGACCTTCTTCTGCCATCATATCTTCTTCTGTAAATGTAACTTTATTTACAGATATTTCCGATGCGCTTAGGACCTCTGGACGTGAAGGAGCCAGGTGTACGTCCAGGGCTATCTGGTTAATTGCAGCAAACGTCTCCACTCGCTGATTCTTCGATAGGTGTAAAAGCTCACACAAACTTTCCACTATAGATGCCGCTTCCTGATCCACTGGTCTCTGGTTCGTAGTAAAGCTGTTGATTTGAGAGGGACCAGTCCCCGATGTGGAAGCTTCTGGAACGCTCATCTCTGATGTGATCTTGACGAGGAAGTCAAGTATGTCATTTATCGCTTCCTTGATCAGCTCCATGTTCTTCGTGTGAATCTCCTGTACCCGCGCTAGTTCACTCAACGTTGGAAGTCTCCTGATTATACTGTCAGGTACGCCGTTGGGAGGAGGGGTATCTCCGTTGGAGGAATCACCAGGATTTGAGGCCGTTGAGGCGATCCTAAGACCAACCATTTGAAATCGATCGAATGGTATTGAAGAAATTGACTTTACAATCGAGAGATTAACCTCCCGCAGTGGTCGCCAATTGTTTATGGGTGAAAACTATTCCTGCCGAATTTGGTAATTTGGGGTGTGGATGAGGAATGAATCTAAACCCTAAACAAATGCACTGCACGAGAGTGCTTTGTGATTCGAGAAATCAATCTGTACAATTCTGGCCTAAACCAAGAAATGGCCGTTCCAGACTTGCTTCGGTCACAAAGTGAAGGAGATGGGGTTGATCTTAGGGAGGGAAGCGAAGAAGGTGTTGATATTGTGAAGGTCTTGGCTATGTATGACTTGTATCAGAAAGCTGAATTGGCTTGCTGAATGTAAGCTATCAGTTCCGGTGTTTGAATACGTTTGTATCAACACTTGCTTATGTTGTCTTGTCCTATTTGAAAATAGAGAGGAGAACCTATTTATACAAGTCATTGAGCCTAACCCACGTCTCTCATGGGAAGTGGAGAAAGTGGAGTGATGGAGTAGTGGAGTTGCGTGTGTTAGTGTTACACAATAAGTCTTGCCCACTTCTCCCATCATCACTATCCGTCCATGACTTCCTGACACGTTCTTGTGATGGAGCGTTGTGCGCTGGACGCTGTAAACCGCCAGACCAACACCCCAGTATGTATCCCCCAGTTTGTGACATGATTGATGTCTCGAGTGTGTGGATCGTGGGACTCACAAAAAGCAGCATGTGATGCTAGATTAAATAACTAAGTTATTTAGGAAGTCGATACTTGTGAAGTATCGTGTGTATTCTATGCTAGTAATGCATCGAATATACTCAGCATGTATGAAGCATCGCTGTTTGAGCGTCCTAAAATAGCTTCATGTCCAACCTACTTCATGTGATGGTTTGGAGGCTGCGCAAGCAAGTCCTGACTTGGCCAACCACATGTTGTGGTAGAGTGGCGGATGATAATCACCACGACACCTCATTGACCAGTTAACTCCTGACCAGGGTTGTATAACCAAGCAGGTGAATTTGAACGGACGAGATGATCTTTGAGACACTCATCTGCGACCGTTAGTGGAATTAGGGTTTGTGAAGAGGTGCGCAAGCATCACTCTTCAGCTTGGTCGAAACCAAGATCGGGACATAATTTTGGCCAGGCCGATTGTGTATGCGTGTAAACGGCATGCCGGTATAGGCGCCTATACCTTGCTGCCCCATGAATGCGTGATTTGGACCGCTCAATCTGTCCGGTAAAGAGGAGCGGCTAGGATCGATTTGTGACAGAAATTTTGTGCCGCAAAGATCGCGAGACAAACCAACTTCGGGCGCGCGTTTCGAGACGACCAAGCTTGGTCGGTCTTGGCCGATCAGTCTGGCGTGCAGATGGCGGGCAGGTGTGCACGCATATACTTTACTATCCCATTGAAAAGTGATCTAAGCCGCTCAATTTGTCCGGCAAAGTTGAGTGGTCGAGATTAGTTTGCAATTGGGAGGTGTGACCACGCCTAGTTTGGGCGTGCGGATCGAGGAAACCAGGCATGATAAGCTTTGTCCGATCGGGTGTGGAGATAGATGGGTCCACAATGATCATGTTGATGTTCACCGGATCTGCTTAGTCTACTCCTAAACCCTTCCTCCGAGCAGGAGAAGATGGACGCTCGTGATCGCAACACAATCCCTAATTAGGGTTTTGTCGGCCGTGCGTCATGCCTTGTTTGGGCGCACGAATTGGGACGACCAACCATAGTTGGTCCTGACCGATTGGTCATGTATGTAGGCGGGCCCACGGTGTTTTTGTTGACATGCTCTGGGCCCTTTGAATATATATCTACACCCTCCATCTATGCCTGCGAAGATGGATGATTGAGACCGATTTGCGACACGTAATGTGCCGCAAACCCTAATTTAGGGTTTCACATTCGCACTGCTTTGGTTGGACGTATTAGCAAGATATGCTACCCTTTTGGGGACGCCGACCATGCAGGGTACGCATTGGGTCGGTGGTGAATACTCCAACACCTGCCTGGGGGTTATGGATCCGATCTAAGCCATCCAATCATGCTGGTGAAGTTGGATGGTCGTGATCGTTTCTGAGACTGATACGGACAGTCCAAATGCTCGATCGGGCTAGTATAACACTCAGAGAGTTATAGCCTGTACAGGTATTTCGTACGTGCCTCCTTATTTGATGCTTGGAGATTCATGTTGCTCTGCTGAGAGAAACACTCAGTCGTCATGCCGCACGAGTAATGATAAGAGTGAAGCAGTACAGGAAATACAAAGATGGTCATGCATTAATTGGTAATGCTATAAGTTTATAGTGAAGAAGGATTCTCCACTTTATCAGTGGCTTTATCCTTTGCAGGATGTTAGCGCATAGTTTTGGCTTTTACAATTTTAGCCTTAAATGAAAATCCACCATCAACACTGGCCTCTAGTTCGTAGTAAAGATATTGATTTGAGAGGGACCAGTCCCCGGTGTGGAAGCCTTTGGAACGCCCATCTCTGATGTTATCTTGACGAATAGGTCAAGTATGCCATTTATCGCTTCCTTGATCAGCTCCATGTTCTTCGTGTGAATCTCCTGTACCCGCGCTAGTTCACTCAACGTTGGAAGTCTCCTGATTATACTGTCAGGTACGCCGTTGGGAGGAGGGGTATCTCCGTTGGAGGAATCACCAGGATTTGAGGCCGTTGAGGCGATCCTAAGACCAACCATTTGAAATCGATCGAATGGTATTGAAGAAATTGACTTTACAATCGAGAGATTAACCTCCCGCAGTGGTCGCCAATTGTTTATGGGTGAAAACTATTCCTGCCGAATTTGGTAATTTGGGGTGTGGATGAGGAATGAATCTAAACCCTAAACAAATGCACTGCACGAGAGTGCTTTGTGATTCGAGAAATCAATCTGTACAATTCTGGCCTAAACCAAGAAATGGCCGTTCCAGACTTGCTTCGGTCACAAAGTGAAGGAGATGGGGTTGATCTTAGGGAGGGAAGCGAAGAAGGTGTTGATATTGTGAAGGTCTTGGCTATGTATGACTTGTATCAGAAAGCTGAATTGGCTTGCTGAATGTAAGCTATCAGTTCCGGTGTTTGAATACGTTTGTATCAACACTTGCTTATGTTGTCTTGTCCTATTTGAAAATAGAGAGGAGAACCTATTTATACAAGTCATTGAGCCTAACCCACGTCTCTCATGGGAAGTGGAGAAAGTGGAGTGATGGAGTAGTGGAGTTGCGTGTGTTAGTGTTACACAATAAGTCTTGCCCACTTCTCCCATCATCACTATCCGTCCATGACTTCCTGACACGTTCTTGTGATGGAGCGTTGTGCGCTGGACGCTGTAAACCGCCAGACCAACACCCCAGTATGTATCCCCCAGTTTGTGACATGATTGATGTCTCGAGTGTGTGGATCGTGGGACTCACAAAAAGCAGCATGTGATGCTAGATTAAATAACTAAGTTATTTAGGAAGTCGATACTTGTGAAGTATCGTGTGTATTCTATGCTAGTAATGCATCGAATATACTCAGCATGTATGAAGCATCGCTGTTTGAGCGTCCTAAAATAGCTTCATGTCCAACCTACTTCATGTGATGGTTTGGAGGCTGCGCAAGCAAGTCCTGACTTGGCCAACCACATGTTGTGGTAGAGTGGCGGATGATAATCACCACGACACCTCATTGACCAGTTAACTCCTGACCAGGGTTGTATAACCAAGCAGGTGAATTTGAACGGACGAGATGATCTTTGAGACACTCATCTGCGACCGTTAGTGGAATTAGGGTTTGTGAAGAGGTGCGCAAGCATCACTCTTCAGCTTGGTCGAAACCAAGATCGGGACATAATTTTGGCCAGGCCGATTGTGTATGCGTGTAAACGGCATGCCGGTATAGGCGCCTATACCTTGCTGCCCCATGAATGCGTGATTTGGACCGCTCAATCTGTCCGGTAAAGAGGAGCGGCTAGGATCGATTTGTGACAGAAATTTTGTGCCGCAAAGATCGCGAGACAAACCAACTTCGGGCGCGCGTTTCGAGACGACCAAGCTTGGTCGGTCTTGGCCGATCAGTCTGGCGTGCAGATGGCGGGCAGGTGTGCACGCATATACTTTACTATCCCATTGAAAAGTGATCTAAGCCGCTCAATTTGTCCGGCAAAGTTGAGTGGTCGAGATTAGTTTGCAATTGGGAGGTGTGACCACGCCTAGTTTGGGCGTGCGGATCGAGGAAACCAGGCATGATAAGCTTTGTCCGATCGGGTGTGGAGATAGATGGGTCCACAATGATCATGTTGATGTTCACCGGATCTGCTTAGTCTACTCCTAAACCCTTCCTCCGAGCAGGAGAAGATGGACGCTCGTGATCGCAACACAATCCCTAATTAGGGTTTTGTCGGCCGTGCGTCATGCCTTGTTTGGGCGCACGAATTGGGACGACCAACCATAGTTGGTCCTGACCGATTGGTCATGTATGTAGGCGGGCCCACGGTGTTTTTGTTGACATGCTCTGGGCCCTTTGAATCTATATCTACACCCTCCATCTATGCCTGCGAAGATGGATGATTGAGACCGATTTGCGACACGTAATGTGCCGCAAACCCTAATTTAGGGTTTCACGTTCGCACTGCTTTGGTTGGACGTATTAGCAAGATATGCTACCCTTTTGGGGACGCCGACCATGCAGGGTACGCATTGGGTCGGTGGTGAATACTCCAACACCTGCCTGGGGGTTATGGATCCGATCTAAGCCATCCAATCATGCTGGTGAAGTTGGATGGTCGTGATCGTTTCTGAGACTGATACGGACAGTCCAAATGCTCGATCGGGCTAGTATAACACTCAGAGAGTTATAGCCTGTACAGGTATTTCGTACGTGCCTCCTTATTTGATGCTTGGAGATTCATGTTGCTCTGCTGAGAGAAACACTCAGTCGTCATGCCGCACGAGTAATGATAAGAGTGAAGCAGTACAGGAAATACAAAGATGGTCATGCATTAATTGGTAATGCTATAAGTTTATAGTGAAGAAGGATTCTCCACTTTATCAGTGGCTTTATCCTTTGCAGGATGTTAGCGCATAGTTTTGGCTTTTACAATTTTAGCCTTAAATGAAAATCCACCATCAACAGCCATCTAGTTCTTCTCTCTTTTTTTTCTCTCCAAAGGAAAAAAAAAACAACAACCAAGCTTTCATCAACCTCTTGCTCAGATTTGGTCCTTTTGGACCAGTCTGAGCAAGATTTCTTTTCTTATTTAAGTTTTAATCATTAGTTAATGAAATAAACATGTTTTTTATTGTTTTGATGTCTTTCGGCATATTTCTTCGCCATGTGAGGCAGTTTTTCTTCGTCATTTTGGGCAATTATCTCCTCTTTGCGGGCGATTTTTGCAAATCTTCATGGCTTGATCGTGTCTTGCTATTCTCGATTAAGAAACACCAATCGTTCAGCATGGTATCACTTCGAATCTGTTTTTAATATAAGAGATTTAGGGCATCAGGCTTCGTTTGGCTATACAAGATTCAGGGCAAAGTACTCCTTTCTTTTAGGAGCATCTCTTATCAAAGAAGAAGAGAATCAGATTAAATGGTCGGAATTGCTTCCGGATAATACCATCATCTTTCCCTACTACATAAACAAAAATTGAGTATCTTTAAGGTTTATGGCTCTTTGTCTTCGCCATGTATTTGTAATTGGTATCTATAATTGTATTAGGGTTTTAATCATCTTGTATTTTGATGTTTTTGTTATTCTTGTAAGCGATCATGTAATCAGTATCTTGATCGGAATGAATTGAAATATGTTGATTGACCAAAAAACATATGTCATATTAAACTTATAGTATGATGAGCCACCTAGTGTAATAGAGTCCCAACTTTCTTTGGGTCATTTTGGGGGAGCTAGTTAATCAATAAATTTTACATTTCGCATCCAAAACTAAAATAAAATAACGCATGCGCTATACATGTAGTTTTTTTTTTTTGAAGCAACTATACGTGTAGTTGTTTGTCAATGGGTACCTCGCTCACGCCATAATGAGGTGGAATTTTCTTTTTAATGTTTTTATTTCATTTGTCTAATTCTGGTCTTTAAATAAATTATGATTTACACGGGTGAGTATCCTGACCCAACAGATTTACTGCCACTAAAAGTGGAGGTAGAAGTTTCTCTAAAAGATAAACCAGATGAAATTGTTCAGGTGCCACCAAAAATGCCCACTATTTTTGGAGTTGCCAGGCTGAATATCATCCACTACTTTTGATAATAGTCAAAAATAATCAATGGATTCATTCGACCTTATTTTGCTTCCAATTTTCTTTCCCTCATTTGGTCTGCAATTCCTCCATTGAAAACTCAGAAGACGAAAAACAGAAGGAAAACATCTGTTTTCTTTCCCTTTTGCTTCTTTTCTCCTCTTCTGGTGCCTTAGGGGTATACGGGGAGAGAGGCATGGCGCAAAATCCCCAGAACCATCGTGTATGTACAATTCCAGGCAAAGTCAGCTCACGAGGGTTATTTTATAAACATTTATCTAATTTTTCTAGTTTTGCTCCTCTACCAAGTATTTGCTTGCAAATTACAATGCTTTCTCTTGCACCTCATCTAGTGCACATCATATTGTCACGGTTCCATCAACCCTTACTTGTTTCTCAAATCCTGGTACGCTTATTGTGCTTAAATTATTTTCTCGAGTGCATATATTTTTATTGTTATTGACTATTTGCTCATACAGATATATGATATGTATAGGGAGGTGTACTTGCTAGTCCATGGATTCTTGGCTATCCGTTTTAAAATGAAAGACGGCAGGCCTATGGGGATTACGCATTTCGTATTCGCTCCAGAAGGATTTCAAGCACTAGACATGCTTGCTCAATTCAGTTCCATGTTTTTTATGTTTAAAGTTGGAGTTCAAATGGATCCCAAAATATTAAAGAGAGCTAGGTGGCGAACGTATATCATCGGGTTTTGTTGTATCCTCTGCTCTTATATATCCGGAGTTCTACTTTCACATAGATTCAAAAATTATCGTGTACCTGGAATAGAAGGGTTTCCCACCTCTACGAGAATTATAAATCTATTCCGCATGATTTCTGTCCCTGTTATCGCTTATGTACTCAATGATCTCACCATTCTTAACTCTGAACTAGGTAATTTAGCAGTTCAAATTGCAATGGTTGCTGATTTTCTTCATATGAGTGAAAAATTTACGACCTTATATCTCCATGTAACCGCGGATGGAAACCCAAGACAGGCACTAACTGTTGCGTCACTCTTATTGGGGACGTTGATATATATATATTTTATTGTGCGGCCGGCAGGGATATGGATTGTAAAGAATACACCCGAAGGAAGACCAGTGAATGATATTTACATTTCCTTATTAATGATTTCAGTTCCACTGTGTGGTCTAGCTAGTGAATATTGTGGATTGAATGGTACAGTTGGGGCTTTTTTTCTTGGTTTGGCTATACCTGATGGTCCACCTTTAGGATCTGCTCTAGTTGACAAGCTACGCATTGTTTCTGTATTCTTCATGCCTCTTCATATGGGTATCATCGGATATAGGACGGACATTCATAAAGTTCAGTTTTCGTATCTATGGCGGGTTTTACTGGTCATCCTCAGTTGTATCCTTGGAAAGATTATCGGGCTTTTCCTCCCAGCTGTGCTTCTTGGAGTGTCTGCGCGAGATAGTTTGCTGCTTGGAATCATTATGAACTTTAAAGGCATTGTCGAGGTTTCCATACTTAGCACCTGGCTAGATTTAAAATATCAAAGAGTGCGTCTTCATACACCAAGATTTTTTTAGTTATTGCAGAACAGCATCTCAACTTGAACACTTAATTAACATGTTTTGTTTTTCTTTTTTTATTCTGCAGGATATTGTAATTGCTTCAGATACAATAATGGTTCTCACACTTGTAGTGCTAGTCACGTAGCAAGCAGTTATTACACCCGACGTGAAATACCTCTACGACCCTTCATCGAAATACTTAACCTACAAAGGAAGGTCAATCTTGCAGTCGAACCAAAACATATCAGATTTTCGTGAACTTGCATGTGTTCACAGCCAAGATGATATTCCAGGCATTATCAGACTCCTTGAAGCCACTAACCCTACCAAACTCCACCCCCTCACCGTGTACGTCCTCCATCTCATTGAACTCGTGGGTCGTTCTACTCCTCTCTTTATTGCCCACCCATTGCGTAAACGTGCTTCAACATCAAACCCTACTAAATCGGAAAGGATAGTCAATGTTTTCCAACAATTCCAAAACCGATACCAGAACCTTGTTACGGTTCATCCCTTATCTACCATCTCTCCGTATGCTTCAATGCACAACGATATATGCACTATGTCAGTTGACAAGAAGACTGCTCTCACAATCTTCCCATTCTGCAGGCAAGATGATCTTGCAAGACCAGATATTTCTAATCGTTCTATCGAAACCCTTCTTAAAAATCTGTTGCGAAGCTCCCCATGCTCAGTCGGGATCTTAGTTAATTGTAATAATTACCAAGGACACTCTGCTCGCTTCCAAGGACAGGCAACTGGCTTCTTGCCTGACAGGCCTTACCGTGTGATAGTATTCTTTTTTGGTGGCCCGGATGATCGTGAAGCATTGGCTTTTGCGATGAACATGATTCGTAATCCATCAGTCTTCGTTACTCTTGTTAGGTTTCGTGGTCCTGCAAGTTTACCATCCGACGGAGTTATCGACTATTACAATTATGTTGAGAGACATGAGTTTCTTGATGATGAATTGGTAGATAATTTTAGGCTTAACGTTAACGCAATGTATGACGCAACTTTGATATATAAAGAAGTAGAGGTGAAAGATTGTGGGGAAACAATTTGGGCAATCCGGTCACTTTACGTAGATTATGATCTAATGGTCGTAGGAAGGCTACAAATCACTGATTCAAATATAATCCCAGGATTAGCAATTGACTGGGATGACTGTGAAGAGCTAGGAGCTAGCGGAAACACAGTAACATCTCTTGATTTTGGCGCAGAGAGCTCAATCTTAATAATTCACCAAAGCGTTAGTTAATCATGGCAAAAAAATGGTACACGCTTAATGATCTCCAATTTTCAGACTCATGTACACCTTATTACACGACATGCTACATATCCTACTTACGCCATGAGAAGAGTAGCCTAGCTACAGATCAGTTACATGAGTTCCATGTTATGGATGTGCATGTGCAGATTAACTATATCAGAATACTTAAAGAGCGCCACTTAATCTTCCTCAGAACTTCCCTCGCTACTATATTCACTGCTGCTATCACCCTGGTCGATATCAAGTTGTACAAACGGAACTTGTCTTGGATCGAGACTCTGAACCGGCAATGAATGTGGTTGTTGCACCTCAACTTTACCCCGAACAAGATCATCCAATGCGGGCAATGGAACAGGATTCCCTAGTTTCAGTGCATCTGGTCGCATTACTGGAAAATCGGTTGGCAGCTCCACTGGCATCATCCCAGGGCGCCCACCTGATGGAACTGTAAGCTTTGGTGGCACTAAACCTTCAGCCGCTGCTAAATCGACAAGCTTATTCTTCTCATTTATTTGGATCTTAGGTAATCCAATATCAAGATCAGCGAAATTATACAATTGCGATGCACGCATTTGTTCTTTTTGTGGGGCAGGAGGAAGAGCTCCTCTAAGCGGAGCTTGCCCCGCCCCAAATTCAGGTGGTGCGAATGTTGTGTGACTAATATTATGAGCATATGATAATGTATCATTCAGTTTCAATGAAGTGGGAATACAAGACATTTCAGTATCATCAGAATTGCGATGACCTTCGGTTTTCGATCTTTTAGGTCGATGATAATCAGAGTAATTATCAACTAAAAGATCAAGAACATGTTCAGCTTCTTTAAGTTTTTTCGCGAACGCAAGAATTGCAGCATCCTTTGTTTTAATCTCTAAAGTAATTTTCGTTTAGCTTCCTGAAGATGAAGAATTTCTTGAAGCTCAGCAAGTGATTCAAAGAGTTGTGAATAGAGAGGTGATTTCCTTAGGAGAAGTAGGAGAAGTTTCAAGTGGAGGTAGGGTTAGGGTTTGAGAAGCTAAGAAAGTGGGAAGTGAACCACGAAAAGACGTGAACCATGATGCTCGATCTGGGGAAACTTCAAAGAGTTTAGAAGCAAGAGAAGCCATTTGGAGAAGAAGAGATTGAGCTCTAGATAGAGGTGATTGTAGAGAAAGTAACGATGTTGAAGAAGTTGTTGTTATTGCAGGTAAATTGATTCTTAATGGTGAATTAGGGTTTGTTAACCCTAATCTGGCCGGAGATTGATTTTGTAACATTTTTTTTCTTCGTTCTTTGAGTTGCTAAAGGAGATGGTGCGAAAACAAATTGATTACCGGAATCTGGTTATGCTCAGATCATCTCACGCTCATAGAACTTGTTCGAAGATTTCTCTGATTGCATGGTGTCTAATCTTCTGAAGCTCGTTTTCAGTTATGTTCGTGCATGAGACGAAGTCTGGCAACTGCAAATATAGAATGTACTAATTTGGAGAAGAGAGAAGCTATTGTGTGGAATAAAAACGTTTAGGAATCTATTCATAGAATTTAGATATTTATCCTCAACTAATAGGGTCTCTCCTAAAGTAGGCAGCATCTATGTAATAAATTTCCGGTTAAATTGGGCCTGGTCGAGCCGCCCAAACCAAATTAAAACGGACGTGTTTGAGCTTATAAAAATTTCAAATTTCAAGCCGGGGAGTTAATTTGATGCCCAAAGCCCTTTTATTTTTTAATTTTTCATTCTTTCTGTCTTTTTTTCTTGTACAAGCAGGGCAAGGCGGGCAGGGCAAGCTGCTATCTCGATGTGGAATTTATTTACTTTTTGAATTTGAAATGTTTTATATTACGATAAAAATTTTATTATCACCTTATGAAAATAATTGATTAGTTTACAAAAAATACCATCTAAAAAAATAACCACTATATTGAAAGGAAAAAGGAGTATAAATTAATGACGAATACATGAAAAAACAAAACAAAATAAAAATTAATGATACATACAATAAGCCCAGTAAATTGGACAAACCGGGCCAAAACTGGAGTAACAGAAAAAAAAAAAAAAATTAACCGCATCGGAAATAAATGGCTGACAGACATTCCTTTATTGTTAGAGACAAAGGACGAGCATGAAATTGAATAAATTGGCCTTTTGGAAACCGAGAAACCTATTTGGAAAAATGATCTGCAGACAAATTTATTTCTCTAAACCCATGCCTGAACTGTATAGAACGAATCATAGGATAGACGCGACTCCATCTGACTTGAAAAAACCAAGGAAATCTCTCGTTACTAATTATAATCATTGACATAAAATCAGATTGCATAAGGAGATTCAAAAAGCCATTATGTACAGACCATCCGACTGCTTTGATAATTGTAATGATTTCAGCAACATAGTTTGTTGCAAAACCCATACCAATAGATTCAACATAAATGATCTCTGCAAAGAAAATTTTTGCCATGTATCGTTCGGATTATCTCTCGAGGTCTCATCACAGCAGGAGGTAATCCAAAAAACCAATCTACAATGCTAGAATGATTCAGTTTTTTACGCTGAATTCTAAAGAGATTGAGAATATATCTCCCATTATTGGACGTGTATATACAATGTGTGACAGCAGTGGCACCACAACCAGGTGCAGGTCACTGCAGTCATAACAACGAGTCCTGTGCAGTCATTGTTGTTGTATCTAGTTGTAACTTAACTCTATTCTCGTCATAATTTGTTTAGATTAGGAATGATTCTTTCAACTATTCTTTGTACTTGTTGATAGGATCCGGAAATACCTATATGTAATAACCGCAATCGCACGGTGTCTAACTAGTAGATAGAGACAAGTACGGGTCGAACCCACAGGGAGCGGTGGAAATACTGATAATCAATATATCTAATCCGGAACAAAAAGAATATTTTTGGATTTTTTGAATTGAAATGAAATAACAAAATTAAGTAAACTAATAAAATGAATCCAAAGGAAAAGTCGGTAACCATGGTTTCATGATATCCACTACTATTTATGTTTAATTACTGAAATGAAACGTAATTATGAATATGTGTTTATCTTTCGTTCTATTGACATCACCTATTATAAGGATAGTATCGCAAATGTCACCAGTATACTAAAAGCATAGCACATCAAAAGATTAAACCCAAGCATGCACTATCAAATTATATTAGCGAGAAAATCATACGAAACTAACATATTGATTCACAAATTGTATCTGGCTCTTCTAAGTATAACCCATCAAAGGATTCAACCCAAGCATGGACTATCAAATAACGAGACCAAAACTATTTGTAAAACTATCCAATTACGCACAAAGGTTTATAACACCGGTAACCCAACAACTCATATTTCCATCAATCAATAAACAATATTCAAGAACTGAACTATTCAAATCATAATGGTTTTTGCTCAATTATTCAAATCAAATAGCCTAATACCCCAAGTAGTTTCCACCATAAACCCTAGTTACATAAAAATTTAGCAAGACATGAATTTGGATTTCTCAAAACCCATTAAAATGAATTAAAAGAGAAAAACAAATTAAACCGTTATTGCCGTCAGCAATCGATCCTCTTCTTCTTCCCTTGTTTCGTCTTCTCAAGCTCTCTGGCCGTCGCCTTGCGGCTCTCTTTCCAGTAGCCGATTTCTCCTCCCTCTGCTCTATGTCTTATCTCTTCTATGTATCTCTTTTGCGAACTTACGAGGAAGCAAAAATAAGACCTAGACAATAATTCCTAAGCCCAATCGATTCGGTCCATTACCAGCTTCCGAACTCAGACCCATTACCAAGATCCGACCACTTGACGTCACCTCCTATTGCAACTGGCTCTATTCTTCGTTCTTTCCCCAGCACTACTTATACTGACCAGTTCTCAAGAACATAAACCGGGACACACTTCTTTTCATTCTCTGAACCTCTCGGCTATCATTGGCAGCTCAAAACTTTCTCCATTTTCTTTTATCAAACTCGAGCACATCACCATCCCCCATTCAACTTCAGCTCCTTCTCAGACTCAACACCTCCATTCACGAGTCCGGCGACTCCAAATTTTCCATCCCAGGCTCAACTGCCTTCTTGAACCCATCGTTCTCAGCCATCATGCGATACTCTCTCTGTTGCAGGTACCCAGTAAACACTACCAGCTTGGACCTCCTCGTTGCTGCAAAGAACACTAGCTAGGACCATCTTCAGTCCCAACTCCGGCCAAAGAACTTGATTAATTCAGCCACGAATATCCAGTTCGTCTCCAGTGTCTGCATCTCAGCAAATACACCTCCATTCTCGTTCAAAACCCACACTTTCTGAACTCCGAACAACACCAACCTTGACTTGTAAACCTTGTCAGTCTCATCCACACAACTTCTCCCTTGATGTTCATCCATCAACGCCAGTAGCTCCATTCTCGATCAACTCCCTATACATCCATCCTTACTAACACCAGGTTTTGTCAAACCTCATTGCAGGCACGAGAGAATACTGCACTGCCTTCATCTATATCAACCATCACCAATGTTAAAGATACCGGGTAATTTGTGATAATCTTAGATTATCCAATCAGGAGACGATGATAAACTCCAATGGGCTTGTCTCCATGTATAGGCCCAGTTTAGAAAAATCTAGTAAGGTTTCAGTCTAGTGAGGCTTTTGATCAGTCAGACAAGTTCTAGAATTATCTAGGCTAGCCCGTACAAGGAAGTAGCTAGACTAGTCAGTCAATATCTAGAGAATTCTTTCTCTAGTAATTTCTTTCTTACTTAGTAAAGTAGCACGTGTATTTTGACAGTTCTAGAGTAAACTAGAATTGTGTTGGTCGGTCACTCACTAGGCCTATAAATAGGCATTCCATGGTTTCATTTTGTATCCATCAAAAAATCCAAAATCAAAGTGAGTGAAGTAAGAAAGCTAGAGTGAGAGTTAAGAGTGAGTGCTAAACATCAAGAGCCAAAGTGCTTTTGTAAATTAGGTGAGCCAAAGTGCTACACTAAAACTTCTTGTAATATTTCATTTCCAAATTAATATAAGCCTCACTTATCATTCAATTAACCAACCTCTCTTCCTAAATTCATTTCCATAAACCCATCACATTTCCGCATTGCGCCAACAAATTTGGTATCAGAGCAAACCTAACCCAGTAATCCTAAAACTCTACCCATGGCAATTAACCAAAGTATTCAAGGTTTCAATTATGCCCAAAGTCTAATTCCAATTTTTGATGGTGAGAGTTATGATTATTGGAGTTTACAAATGAAAACATTATTCATTTCACAAGACTTATGGGATTTTGTAGAAGATGGTTATAAGGTACCCGAGTCGGCAGAAGCTCTATCGTCATGGACGGATGCAGAGAAAAAGGAGTACAAAGAAAACAAGAAGAAGGATGCTAAAGCACTACTATTTCTACAACAAGGGGTAAGAAAAACTATTTTTCCTCGAATTTCGGTGGCGAAAACTTCGAAGGAGGCCTGGAATATTCTCAAAGTAGCATTCCAAGGATCAGAAAAGGTAATCTCCATTAAACTACAAAACTTATGGCGAGACTTTGATAATCTACTTATGAAAGAAAATCAAACTATCCAGAATTTCTTTTCAAGAGTTACTGGTATAGTAAATCAAATTAGTAGTTATGGAGATACCATAGAAAATAAAAGAGTTGTAGAAAAGATTTTAAGGAGCTTACCATTCAAATTCGATCACATCGTCGCTGCCATTGAAGAGTCCAAAAATTTATCGACTCTCTCGGTACACGAATTAATGGGTTCACTCGAGGCGCATGAGAAAAAGGATAAATAGGTTCGCGGAGCAACCATTGGAGCAGTCATTTCAATCAAAAATAAATTTCAGTGAGAAGAAAAATACAGAAGCCAGAAAAGAAAGCTCCAGAGGGGGATCGTCATCCAACTCGCAGTACGAGAAAGGGTCGACGTCAACTCAAGGACCCAGAAATTTCTACCGCGGACGTGGAAGAGGAAAAGGAGGTTATAGAAACAACAACCAAAGGTACGGAAAAAATTACTCCTCAAATCTCCGATGCAGTGTTTGCAAAAAGTTTGGCCATGCAACTGAAAATTGCAAGTACAAGTGCACCAAATGTGATAACTTAAATCACATGGAAAAAGATTGTTGGCTTAAAAATAATGAAGCCAACTATTCCGAGAAAAATGATTCTCAAAATCAAGTATTTTATTCCTGCCTCACCTCGCAACAAGAAGCGCAAGGTATATGGTATGTCGACAGCGGATGCAGCAGCCATATGACAGGAAACAAAGAATATTTCGTAAAATTGGAGGAGCAAGAGATTCCACCGGTCAAGCTCGGAGATGGAAAGTTCCAGAATGTTGAAGGAAGAGGAGTCATATACGTACGTACAAGGTCAGGTAAAACTCGATACATATCTGATGTTCTTTATGTTCCTGGCCTAGCTCAAAATTTATTAAGTGTTGGACAACTTATAAGAAAGGGGTACTCACTACATTTCGAAGACGGAGAATGCACAATTTATGATAAAATTAACAAGCAATTGGTTGCAAAAGTAAAAATGTCAGGAAATTTTGTCTTTCCCTTATCTATGCCATCAATTAAAAATTGTGCAATGAGTACCAACCATATTGACGAAGGAAAGCTATGGCATTTGAGATACGGGCATCTCAACTACAGATCCTTAAAGGTTCTGAAATCAAAAGGCATGGTAATTGGTCTTCCCAATATCGACGGTGGAGATAAAGTATGTGAAGGTTGGATTCTTGGGAAGTTTCACAGACTTCCATTTACCAAGACATCGTGGAGAGCAAGAAGGCCCCTCGAATTTGTTGGCGCTGAAATCTGCGGTCCGACAAGAACAACTTCACTCAACAACAGAAGATATTTTCTCTTATTCGTGGACGATTATACAGGGATGATGTGGGTGTACATTCTCGAGCAAAAGTCCGAGGCATTCACTAAATTCCTAGAATTCAAGGCGCTGGCAGAGAAGCAAAGTGGCCATCAATTGAAAGTCTTCCGTACAGACCGTGGTGGAGAATTTACTTCAAAATAGTTTATCAACTACTGCAAAGAAAATGGAATTAAAAAGGAGCTCACTGTCCGATACACTCCACAACAAAACGGTGTCGCGGAAAGGAATAATCGTACGATCGTGGAAATGGCTCGCAGTATGCTAAAAGCAAGGAAGCTACCCAACACCTACTGGGCGGAAGAAGTCAACAAAGAAGTCTACATCCTTAATCGCTCTCCAACAAAAGCGGTTCACAACAAAACTCCATACGAGGCGTGGCATAAGAAAAAGCTCGAGGTAACTTCTTTCAGAATTTTTGGTTGCGTAGCATACTCACATATTCCATCCCAATATAGAGAAAAATTCGATGAAAAAGGAGAAAAGTTAATATTCATCGGATACAGCGAAGAGTCTAAAGCCTATAGACTTTTAAAGCCAGAAACAAAGGAACTGGTGATTTCAAGAGATGTTATCTTCGATGAATTCAAAGCTTGAGATTGGAATGATGAACCAGACAACCACGAGTTACCACTACTCAATGAAGATGAGCCAGATAAGCCACGCCAGGAAGAAAGTACTCCACCAGCAAGCCCGAGATCTCCTAGTCCAACACGACAAAGTCCAAGTTCATCAGAATCAAGTGCAAGTGCCCCACCAAGAAAGGTGCGTTCCCTAAGAGATATATATGATATATCTAATTGTGCATTTATAGCACTAGAGCCTCAAAAATATGAGGAAGCGGCGAAGGAAGAAAAATGGAGATATGCTATGGATGAAGAAATGCGAGTAATCGATAAAAATAAGACATGGGAGCTTGTTAATCAGCCAATTGACAAAGAAATAATTGGTCTGAAATGGGTCTACAAGACAAAATACAACGAAGATGGTTCGATTCAGAAGCACAAGGCAAGGCTAGTTGCAAAAGGATATTCACAGCAACCAGGAATCGACTACAACGAAACATTCGCCCCAGTCGCTCGCATGGAAACAATCCGGATGGTGTTAGCTTTGGCAGCTCAAATAAAAATGAAAGTCTACCAATTGGACGTAAAGTCGGCGTTCCTAAACGGAGAACTTGAAGAAGAGGTTTATGTCGAACAACCTCAAGGATATGTCCGAAAAGGAAACGAAAAAATGGTTTATCGTCTCCGCAAAGCACTTTATGGTCTGAAGCAAGCACCGCGTGCATGGAACAACAAAATCGACAAGTACTTCCGAGATAATGTATTCGAGAAAAGTCCAAGTGAGCCATCCCTCTACATAAGAAAACAAGGTACGGATTTCCTAATCGTCTGTCTCTACGTTGATGATTTAATTTACGCCAGCACAAAACAAGAAATGGCAGAAAAATTTAAGAAGGAGATGATGAAAGAATATGAGATGACAGACTTAGGACTTATGCGATATTTTCTTGGGATTCAAGTAAAACAATCTCCAGGAGAAATATTCATTTCCCAAGAAAAATATGCAGATGACTTGCTGAAAAGGTTCAACATGATGGATTGCAAACCAATTGCAACTCCAATGGGTACCAATGAGAAATTGGCCAAAAATGATGGAGCGACTAAAGTCGACCCGACCTTATTCAGAAGTCTAGTCGGCTCACTGATCTACTTAACAAATACAAGGCCAGACATCGTCAATGCAACCAGCATTGTTTCTCGGTTTATGAGCGAACCAAGCAAGTTACACTATGCCGCCGCAAAGAGAATTCTCCGATATATCAAGGGAACAAAGAATTTTGGCATCAAGTATACAAGAGAAAAAGATAATGATTTAATTGGCTTCACAGATAGCGATTGGGAAGGTTCTATTGAATACCGAAAGAGCACATCAGGCTATGTTTTCTGTATGGGAACAAAAGTTATCTCTTGGAGTTCTAAAAAACAAAGTACGGTGGCACTATCGTCAGCCGAAGCAGAGTACATAGCATCAACAAGTGCAGCATGTGAAGCAGTATGGTTGAGAAGAATAATGACCGACCTACAACAAAGGCAACATCAGCCGACCACTATCTACTGTGACAATATGTCTACAATCGCAATGACAAAAAATCCAGTCTTCCATGGACGAACGAAGCACATAGATCTACGACACCACTTCATCAGAGAGCTGGTAGAAAACAAGGAAATCGAGCTTCAATTCTGTCCAACACAAGAACAAAATGCTGATATTTTCACGAAAGCAGTCACGGTAGAAAAATTCAATCACTTTAGAGAAAAGCTTAACATCACAAATTAATAGGGGGTGTTAAAGATACTGGGTAATTTGTGATAATCTTAGATTATCCAATCAGTAGACGATGATAAACTCCAATGGGCTTGTCTCCATGTATAGGACCAGTCTAGAAAAATCTAGTAAGGCTTCAGTCTAGTGAGGCTTTTGATCAGTCAGACAAGTTCTAGAATTATCTAGGCTAGCCCGTACAAGGAAGTAGCTAGACTAGTCAGTCAATATCTAGAGAATTCTTTCTCTAGTAATTTCTTTCTTACTTAGTAAAGTAGCACGTGTATTTTGACAGTTCTAGAGTAAACTAGAATTGTGTTGGTCGGTCACTTACTAGGCCTATAAATAGGCATTCCATGGTTTCATTTTGTATCCATCAAAAAATCCAAAATCAAACTGAGTGAAGTAAGAAAGCTAGAGTGAGAGTTAAGAGTGAGTGCTAAACATCAAGAGCCAAAGTGCTTTTGTAAATTAGGTGAGCCAAAGTGCTACACTAAAACTTCTTGTAATATTTCATTTCCAAATTAATATAAGTCTCACTTATCATTCAATTAACCAAACTCTCTTCCTAAATTCATTTCCATAAACCCATCACATTTCCGCATTGCGCCAACAACCAACTGCATCCATCTCAACACCCAATGTGTTCACAGCCACAACAATAGCACCTTCATAGCTTACTAGCATCAGCAATGAAACTCCATTCATGCAAACACGATTTGCATACTGCCACAACACTGGGATATGTCATATCCATCTCCAGAACCCAGCCTTCTAAATCTTGTAACAAACTGAGCATCACTTCTTATCCTTCCGCGAGTAGTGTCCATCAGCAAATGGGTTATATTCTCATGCAATTTATCCCCAACTTGAATGGCAGCACCAACTTATCTCTGACACTCCATCCAGTTTGTCGACTGAGATCAAACCATCCATACCCAACACCTTCAAAAGCTCCAGCCACATGATTTGATATAACGAATACAGGTGCTCCTTCAATAACTTCCCTGATGCAGTAGAATTACAAGCCAGTGGGACACAGTTGTAAGCATGACAATTGAGCTGGTTTCTCCTGATGATTTGGATGATTTGCTCATATTTGTCGCAAACGCCAATTAACATCTATTTATTCTTCTCTGACCGGAGTTCACTTGTACTTTCTACAAAAGTACTAAAATAGTATTGTTAGATAAAATATTGAATCCTAGCTAATATAAATATGGGTACAAAATGTAGCACTTACGTGCTTATCACTTGTATCCATATAAATACCTAATAAAAAGATACATTCGACACTATTGTGTGACTATTCCACATATAAATCTAGAAATCTAAGATGGTATCCTTGTAGTTCCTAGGAACCCTAATTTCAAATCTTCCGCTTCATCTCTGTTTCTTATCTTTTATCTAGATTTTTCACCATGCCTGAATCAGATCAATCCTCCCCAAACTCTCCAGTTCACAACTCAAACCAAACCAATAACAACAACTCCCGCATCCTTGATCCCTATGTTATACACCCTAGTGATAATCCATCTATTATTCTGTTCTCTCCATTGCTTCAAGTTGATAACTATGGTGCCTGGGTTCGAGGAATTACCAAAGCGTTGAATGCCAAAGGAAAGCTGGGATTTGTTGATGGCTCCTTACCACCCCCAGAAGATGATCTCACGCATCGCTGCTGGAAACGTTGTGATGACCTAGTGGGAAGCAGGATTTTAAATTATGTCCATCCAGACATCCGTGAAAGCTGTCTCTATACAGCTTCTTCTCATGCTATATGGAAGGACTTACAGGTACGGTTTTGTGTATCTAATGATCCAATTCTATTTCTTTTGAAATCAGCAATTGCTTCCATCAAGCATGAATCTATGCCTGTTTCACTCTACTATACAAAGATTAGAACCCTTTGGGATCAGTATGATTCTCTGGTCGCTTCTATGGAAGCTTGTATTTGTGGTGCTGGAAAACACATGTTGGAAAGGCTGGAAAGAGATCGTGCCATGGAGTTTTTGCAGGGACTCCATGATAGGTTCTCCAATCTTCGCAGCCAAATATTGACTACGGATCCCTTCCCTACTGCTCTGCGCATCTTCAACCTGGTTCAACAGGAAGAAGAACAACAACACATAACTGTTGCTCCCTTTCCAACTGTTGAAGCTGCTGCTCTCAACTCCAATCGACACTTTCCATCAACCTCTCGTGCTCCGGTAAGCCAGAACAAACGCCGGCGCCTACACTGCGATTACTGCAACAAACACGACCATGTTCGAGACAAATGCTACCGCCTGCATGGTTTTCCTACCACCAACAGTTCTCAGCCTCCAGACAACAATAATCTGCAAATCACTGCTGCTGGTACAGCCGTTCCAGCTGATACATCTGCCATTCAGCAAGCTTTCCCAACATTGTCTGCTGATCAATATGCTCGTCTTCTAGCTTTGATCGACCCTGCACCAGAATCTGCACAGGTTGAACCACGTGCCAACTTTGCAGGTATGACTCTATCCACGTCTTTTGTTGATCCATGGTTCGTAGACAGTGGTGCAACACATCATATCTGTAACTCTTTGCACTATTTTACATCATATATGCCTGTTCAGTCTTTGATTCAAATGCAATTACCGGATAGTTCATTCTCCGTTGTTAAACATATTGGCGAAGTTTTTTTCTCGTCCACACTTAAAACTTTCGAATGTGCACCACATTCCTAATTTCAAGTTCAATCTTATTTTTGTAAGTCAGTTGACTCGCCAAACCAATTGTGTCGCTTATTCTTTCGACAATGTTTGTTTCTTTCAGGACCGTGTCGCGAGACAAGTGATTGGTCAGGCTGATTTCATCTCTCCAGCTTATATCATCTCCAAGTTCATCCACAACAGTCAGTCAAGCTTAGAGTCTTCTGTAATAAAGCATCTGCCGATGTTTGGCATTGCCGGCTAGGTCATCCTAGCTTAGAACGTTTTAAATTTCTATGTCTTACGTTTGATTATATTAAGTCCAGTTCTTCTCATTTTTGTGATGTTTGTCCTTTGGCTAAACAAAGTCGTTTATCGTTTAATAAAATTTCATTATCTTCAACACGTTGTTTTGAACTCATTCACTGCGATATATGGGGTCCCTTTGTGACACCATCACTTACTGGTGCAAAGTATTTTCTCATACTGGTGCAAAGTATTTTCTCACCATAGTCGATGATTTTTCCCGCTGTACATGGGTTTATCTCATGCACACCAAAAGTGAAACCTTTAAATTTCTCCAGTATTTTTTTAATTTTGTTATCACTCAATATTCTAACAAAATTGATCACATATCTACTGGTACTCAAATTCCTTTTTCTTTCTACCTTGCAAAGACTACAGTGTGATAATGGCTCGGAATTTCTATCCCGAGAAATGCAAACATGGTTTAAAGACCGTGGTATTCATCATCAACGGAGTTGTGTTTCCACTCCTCAACAGAATGGTGTTGTCGAACGCAAATACCGGCATCTACTTAGTGTCGCACGAGGTCTTCGTTTTCAATCCCATTTACCCATCACTTATTAGGGTGAATGTTTACTCACGACATGTTATCTAATTAACAAAATGCCTACTCCTGTTTTGCACCATAAAACTCCACATGAAGTTCTCCTTGGTATTGTACCTAATTACCGTCATCTTCGTATTTTTGGATGTTTGTGTTATGCTCGGAACACAAAGATCACCTCTAAATTTGATCCACAAGCTAAGCCTGGTGTCTTTTTAGGATATCCCTATAATCACAAAGGCTATATAATTTTAGATCTTGCCACGAAGACCACTTTTGTGTCTCGAGATGTTGTCTTTCATGAGTATTTGTTCTCTTTCAAAGATGCTAAGTTGACATCTGATGCTATAATTTCACCCTCTATAGAACCTGATGTTTTCTATGAGGACTACACGTCTGTAGTTCCAACACTTCCTGTGTTGAATGCGCCATCCACTATCATTTCACCTGCTTTGCATCGTGATGATTCTACTTCATTCACTCAACCTACAGGTGATACTAATACTTGTACAGGGACTGAATCTACTCTCGTTTCCAACTCTCCGGCCACTACTACTTATGTAGTGATTTCTAATCCTACTATTTCTGCCGAAGACATTTTTTTACGAAGATCGACTAGGGAACATCATCGCCCTTCTCATTTGAAAGATTACATTGGTTCTGTTAACAAAGGTACGTCTAATTCACTCTTTCCTCTTACCAATTACATTTCTTTTGATAAATTCACTCCGCAACATCGTGTTTTTCTCTCTTTGGTTATTGCTAATGATGAACCGTGCACGTTTACGGAAGCTATTTTAAATTCCAGAGTGGCGTGATGCCATAGTTAGAGAACATACTGCTCTACAAGATAATGATACTTTTACTATGACTACTCTTTTCCCTGGGAAAACTGTCATTGGATGTAAATGGGTATTCAAGATTAAATATAAGCGGAATAGTGAAATTGAACGTCATAAGTCACGTCTGGTTGCCAAAGGATACACACAACAGGAAGGTATTGATTATCATGATACTTTTGCTCATGTTGCTAAATTAGCTACTGTTCGTGTTTTGTTATCTATTGCTTCCATTTTCAATTGGACTCTTCATCAACTTGATGTCAACAATGCCTTTTTACAAGGCGATCTTAATGAATATATCTACATGAAACTTCCTCCAGGATTTCAGAAAAGGGAGATACTCGTGTTTATAAACTCAATAAATCTCTTTATGGCCTTAAGCAAGCCTCTCGTCAATGGTTTGCTAAATTTTCTACGGCCTTACTTGAGGAAGGTTTTATACAGTCTCGTGTTGATTATTCTCTTTTCTTCTTTCATTCAGGCACAGTTTCTATTTATGTTTTGGTTTATGTCGACGATATTATTATTATAGGTACTAATGACTTGGCTATTCAAGAGACGAAACATAAAATGGAATCCAAATTCTCGCTCAAAAATCTTGGGCGTTTGCAATATTTCTGGGTATTGAAGTTTCTCGTTCTCCTAAAGGTATTTTTCTTGGACAACGTAAATATATTCTAGACATTGTTCAGGATTCTGGTATTTTAGGAGCTAAAATTGCTACATCCCCTATGGAACTCGCCCTGATATCACTTATTTTGTCAATTATTTAAGTCAATTTTTATGCAACAACCTTGTTCTGGTCACTTGGATGCTTCTTATCGTGTGGTTCTCTATCTCAAAGGAACCGTTAGTCATGGAATTTTTCTCTCTGCAACTAGCTCACTTTCTCTTGCTGGTTACACTGATTCGGATTGGGCTGGTTGCCCAACTACTCATCGTTCAACGACAGGATATTTCACAATGTTGGGAAATAGCCCTATCTCTTGGAAATCCAAGAAACAACCAACTATTTCATTATCTTCTGCTGAGGCAGAATATCGAGCTCTCGCCAGGGTAGCTTCTGAGTTACAATGGTTACATTATTTATTCACTGATCTTCGTGTTAAAATTCTGAATCCCATTCCAGTCTATTGTGACAATCAGGCTGTTATTAACATCTCTGAAAATCCAATTTTTCACGAACGAACTAAACATATTGAAATTGATTGTTATTTTTTTCGCGAAAAACTATTATCCGGTCTTATCAAGCCAACTCATATTCCATCTGCAACTCAATTGGCTGATCTCTTCACCAAACCACTTTGGGTGAATAACTTCAGACGTCTTGTCAGCAAGTTGGGCGTTCGACCTCATAATCCTCCCGCTCCAACTTGAGGGGATATTGGACGTGTATATACAATGTGCCACAGCAGTGGCACCACAACCAGGTGCAGGTCACTGCAGTCATAACAACGAGCAAGTCTTCAGCAAAGTCCGAGTCTCGTGCAGTCATTGTTGTTGTATCTAGTTGTAACTTACCTCTATTCTCGTCAAAGTTGTTTAGATTAGGAATGATTCTTTCAACTATTCTATGTACTTGTATCCATATAAATACCTAATGAAAAGATACAGTCGACAATATTGTGTGACTATTCCACATATAAATCTAGAAATCTAAGACCCATGCGTAGTATTTCACATATTACCAGTTAATCTAATACTACCTTCATGAGTTAGCTGAATAACTCTTTTCTTGATGTTGTCAGAAGATGGAGTGACAGCTTCAAAGATCAATTGTTCATTGCATACCATATTTTTACAATCAAAATGAAGGAATCAATAATCCAAGCTTGTTTGCTGATAAGACTCTTTCTCTTATTGAGAACCACCAAGTCAGAGAATGAATGAGGATTAACACAAACAAAAATACTTCCCATCCAATTCCAATATTGCAAGCTGAAAGAGCAATTCCAAAGAACATGGTCAAGATCATATGCACACATCAAAAACAACATCTCGAAACCATATTTTAGCCTGTAGCCTGCATATTCTCATCAGTAGCACATATATGTCTGTATAATTTCCATATATTACTACTGTATATGGATGGATGGATCCAAGTTTTCCAGAGAAGTTTATAAAAACTGGAATTGTTGTTATTAAGTCTTACTTTGTTATAAGCATCCATAGTTTTACATCTCCAAAAGGTTACTACTCCAAATTCTCTTATCTCTATTCCTTGCAATAATTAGGAGATCGTCAATATCAATTATATATCAGCAGAGAGCTATAAATCAACCAATTGTTGTGTTAAATAAATTCTTGAACTTTCATTTCCATATTAAAATTCTATCAAAATATGATATCTTCCCACTTCTTCAAGAGAGTTTAACTAACAAGCCACCTATCATACCAAACAAAAATGGAGTCATCTTTTCGTACAATCCATCTTGTATCCTCGTCAAGTGAGTTCAAAATCCATTTGATTCCAGTCTAGCTAGATAGATGATTTATAAAATGAGAAATCCATCTTCTATGAGCATTTTGATATGTGGATTTGAAGAACTTAGCTCATTCACATTCATTGTGAAGAATTCTCCATCACAGTCTCATCAGCAAAGCGTTGTCGGTATCTTCAAGCTTCCTTGTACCTAAACCTCCTTCAGATAAAGGAGTGCATACAATATCCCAACCCAGAGGGACCATTTTCCTCTTTTCAAAATCTCCATACCAGACAAAATTCCTCCTAATCTTCTCACGTTCGTCAATGGTTTTTGGTTTCGTCCATTTATAAAGTGACATATTATAGACTGGTATGCTTGAAAGAACAAACTTTATTAGCAACTAATATATTTTGTAAATATAACCATACTTTTCTATAAGAGTCAACCTTGAAAAGAGATGAGTCTTCCTTTCCAAGCAGTTAATGAGTTTTGTAAATATTCTATAAAAGAATTAACAATATTATTTGTCAGGAAATGATGGCAAGTCCATTCGAATAACTCTGTAATAACTGCACAAAAATACTTTTATAATTAATAAAATATTATTCTAAATATTTTAGAAAGACTGATTTTAAATAAAAATAAATATATTCCATTTTTCTTTGATATACAATTATAAAACCATAGCAGATTTAGAAATTACTAAAAGATTTTAGTAATGAATTTTGAACGGGCAAATGGGACAGGCGTAAATAAAAGGCTTTGGAGCGAAAACCAAGATGGGAAACAAATTTAATTTAAAGAAAAAGCCAAAGACCGACATCGCTCAATAAACTGATACATGCCAGACCATGGGATCCATGAGGTGCTTTGGGTACCCATGGGTATATCGGATTCGGGTAAAACGGACTAAACCAGGTCGGGTCTGAGCTTCGATGACAATATTCATACCAGGGAAACACTAATCAAGTCGTGGTGAACAATACACCGCTAAATCCCAGTGAATTAGTAATTTAAGATGCGCAAAACAACATCGAAGACGAACTGTCTGCACGTGCCATAGTCAGAGATCATATCGTACAACGAGTACCCGTGCCAAGACCGGAAGTGACTCCTGATTGACGGCGTGGTCCCAACTAAACAAATCCTACAGGCTTCCCTGAGAAGACTTTCCACTATGAACAATCTGTATAAGACATGTAAAGGGTTATTTAACTTTTAGTATCATACAAATAACCAATACCTGGCTTTGATACCTAACACTTGAAATATTAAGGGATGGTATCTGGATCCGTCATTCACCGTCAAAGATTAGGTTTGACCTGACTTATAATTTCAATTTTATTAATTATTATTCGATTTTCAATATTTTCTTCCCTAACTGGTGTATCCGATTCTTTTTTAGTACCGATTCTTATTAAATTAACCTCCGCCTCCTACTTCCTCGTCGTCTCTCTCCTTCTTGCTCAGCTCTCTTCCTCATCTCTGAACTTTGTACCTTAATCTCCTGTAAAGAAAATTGATCAGCTAAGATATTAAAAAATCCCCAAATCTCGCTGCCAGACCAGTCTGGTTCCTAGAATCTCATCTTCTATTGTTTTTCTATTCGTTCTCTCTATACTGTTTTTTCTCAAACCCTAATAGAATCTCCAAACTTCAATCCCTAAATTTCAGTCCTTACAACATCAAGAACAATTGAGGAAGAAAAGATAACAAAAAAGCAACAATTGATGTAAAGTGTTCATTAACGACAAAGTTTTGTGTTTCGTCTTGGTTTGATAACTTCTCCGGCTATTTAATCCAATTCTTTATGCGACCAGAAGAGGAGTGTTCCTCTTGTTATTGAACAACATAAGCAGAAAAAACAGAGAAGGGGTATAACGAAGTTTCCATGGAACGGCGGTTCTGCTCAATTTAGGAAAAGTGAAAATGAAAAGACGAGGGTACCCAAATACACCACAATCTTTTATTTATCCACCTATAAGTCCTATACCGAAAGTGATTGTATATGGACTAAGTCGAGACAATACAACAAATCGGTTCACACTTCGTGTGATCGTCTATGGATACGAGATCGAGACAATACGACAACAAGATAACTTTTGTGATTAACTATGGATACAAGATCGGGACAATACAACAACGAAATATGATACTTGATATAGGTTCGGACTTTACCAAACTCTATATGCGAAGTTAAAGTTTGTATAATTTACTTTAAATTATATAAACAAATACAATCGCGGAAAATAAATGTAAATCACACAACAATATTTTGTTAACGAGGAAAACTGCAAATGCAGAAAAACCCCGGGACCTAGTCCAGACTTGAATACTCTCAGAATTAAGATGTTATACAAAATCTACAGTAACTTCGTACAGTTGAGATCAGGAAACTACCCCTCTTTCACTTAGTTTCCTTAGTATCCATGCGCTTCTGACATCAATGAGTGCGGGCACTGGAAAAATTCCTTTGGATTGTATTCCAGACAGTAAAGGAACAACAAATCTGTATGGTAACAACTCTTTTGATTCTTTCAAGATGAAGATTTCTTTAAGTCATACGCAAAGGCTCTTCCGTTTAATCTAATAAACTTCTTTGTATGGTTATATTAATCTATCCAATAACTACCAAAGTAGTCAAGTTTAGATTCGAACTCAATCAAAATAAATCTCAAAGAAATATATTGAGAATGCCGATCTCACACAACTAATCAATCGAATAAATCCGATTCTAGTTGGATCCAACCCGATCAAGGTTTTTGCACCCAAAAATATGATAAATAATAATAAATCTTCTCCGTCTTCAAATCTTCTTTAATCTTCAATAAATTCCTGCACAACACCACTTGAATCCCTTGTGATCAATCACACACAAAACAGAGTTTGTTAACAATAAATTATCAAAAAATGTCTTTAAATCTACAAACAGTTCTAAAGATCCCATCGACACTTCAATCTAGTTTGAGTGAATCTTATATCAGAAGAGAAGATTCTCAAGAATAAACAAACTAGGTATAATCAAAGTTTCACCAACCGTGAGTCAATCAAATCAATCGAAAACTAATAAAATTGCAATTATCTAGTTTCCCACCAACGGTACTCGTAGATCTCTTGATCCCACAGAAGTCTTTAAACGAGCGGTCGTAAGAGATTTCACCTAATTAGGATACTTTTCCTCTCCGAATAGACATCTCCACCAGAAACAAAAAGAATGAAGTTTGCCTAGCTCTTAGGATGGTTTGTTATAATGCAAACTTAGGTATTTATAGACCAAGGATGTTTGGACACCAAGGAATTTCCAAAACCGAAAATATTCTCAAGATACGCATTAAATATCAAAATTTGGTTTTCCTAATTCCAATAAATGCTTATCCAAAATTCCGGAAATCTCTCAATAGAAAATCTCCAATTAGTAAATGCACATCACTAATTTTTATTCTCTAGAGATATGCATTTAATTGCTGGTAACTAAAGCATATAAAACCAAAAAACCTTAATTAAAAGATACTCAATTTATTTTGGCGCGGGATCTCCTTGAGTACTAAGGAATATCTTTTAACAATAAAAGATAAGAGTTAATGTACGTGTTCAATGTATGTTGACATGTTTTCACTGTAAATCCTTATTTATATTTACATGGATTTACATTCTTGGAACCGGTTATACCACACTTCCAAACAAGTTTAGAATTAGTTCGCCTGTATTCCAAGATTACTGTGTGATTGATCAAATATCAAATCACATAATGAGTTCAATCGGTTCTACGAATCACTAGGCTCGGTTATACCTTAATATGGAAATACTTATGATTGGTCACACAAGTTACCAGGACAGGTTACATCAGTTACCAGGATCGGTTACATTAATTACCATGACCGATTACCATATTCTCATGGTATTGCTTGTGATCGGTCATACCAGTTACCAGGATCGGTTACACCAATTACCAGGACTGGTTACCAATTACAAGGATCGATTACACAAAAGTCTGTAATCGATCACACCAATTACTAGGATCGTTCACACCAATTACAAACATCGATCATACCATCTCATGGTGATTATTTAGGATCGGTTACACTAATTAATAAAAACTAGTCATACCAAATCATAATTCAGGCATTGCGATTGGTTTTACCAAGATACCTAACAAACTTACGATCGGTTCTACCATCTCACAGATATGGTAATCCAAAGATTTGCAATGAATAGCCATACCAATAAGCCTAATAATTTTCCTTTCAATTCGTAAAACAAGTTCATGAATGTACTTCCTTTAAACAAATGCAAAACATTGTTTCCTAGGATGAAATCTTCACCATAACCCATTCACATAATCATAACAGTATACATAAGATTATGTCGATGTCATATTTACGAAGTTCAAAAGATAAGCGTTATACTTCCTAGTCTAATTCCCTAATACTATGATCATACATATATGACCATGTAACATCACTAGAGTATTATACAATATGTACAGTATATACAACTTCGCAGTTATGTTTTCAATATAGCACGACTTGAAAGATACGTTACGAATAAAACAGTTCAAGTCAATATTACTAACCTCAGGAGGAAGGATGATGCTGTCCTTGTAGTTCGCTTTTTCTTCACTTTCTTCAGGTCTTCGGAGTAATACTTGTATGTCTCAAGCGACCTAAACGAAGTTGACTCTAGTATATAATCAAGCGACTTTAGATGAGTTTTGACACACTAAAATATGACAACTAATGCTTGGTGAGTTCAACCGATCTATACTCTAACAGAAAATAAAGGAGAAGAAAGTTGGCTGCTTTCATTACCAGATGTGCTTGATCATGACCGATGTGATGAATATTGATTTGAAGTGTGGTTCAATGGGTTTTTAAATCTGTTAGAAGGCATGGGTCGTGAGTGAAATTGAGTTTTCAAAACATGAATTCAGTTGAGTTAGTGTTGATTGCTCTCGGTGATTAATTGAGTGGGGCTTTGGTCGCCGATTCCATCAAGTATAATTATGTTTTGTTTTACCAACTCATTTATATGTGATTGATTTAAAATTTCTCTAGATGAACCCACACCAATTCTTACACTTTGTATGGAATTTGGTGATTGAATTTTAACTATAACACATCATCATGTGGTTTGTAAATGCAAGATTTAGAAATTAGGATCATAATTTTTTGCTGGTTAGGTGTAAATAATAATAAATTTATGGGTATAATTGTAAAATCCTAAAATTTATTATAAAATATGAATTAATATGTAGTGAAACATGGACTTTGACGGTCAACCATTGGTCCAGATACCAACGATTAATATTTTAAATATTGGATACCAAAGTTAGGAATTGAATATTTACTGGGTACCAAACGTTAAATAGTCCTAAGATAAACTCTAGACTTAATCAATCAATTTTATACAAGCATTGCAACAGTTGTAAAGAATCCGCATACCATTTATTTCTACATTGTTTGGAGGTATTTAGAATTTTAGAGTACTTCATTAATGAAGCCAACATACACTTTCTGTGCCAATTGTTGTTTTGGATTTTCTTTCAAGGTGGAAATGCTCTAATATTCCTGAAACACGTAAGCAGCTTTGGCGAAGGCTTCTAGCGGCTGTAATGTTGGGTGTGTGGAAGGGAAAAAATGTTCTTCTCTTTTCGAACAAGGTCTTCAAAGTTCAGGATATCATTAAATATATTAAAATTAATGTTTTTCATGTTTCAAATGCATGGACACTTTTATAGTTATTACGGGATGGAACTAATTTTTTTGTTGTACTATTAAATATTAATATTAAAAATAATATTTAAAATAGGATAAAGAGTACTACATTAACTAGCTGGAAGTCTAACAAGGTAAGCTCCAATAACATACTACTACATTAATTGAAAAGGTTGTTATGTTTGCCTACCAACGAGCCTCATGGGTAACCTAATATTAAAACTAATATTAATTTTAATTTTAATATTTAAAATTAATATCAAAACTAATGTAATATTCTTTTGGAGTTATTTTAGCTCTTGTTGTATGTAGGGGTTGGTGTCTTCTTCCTGCCTTTTAACGGTGGTTGTTTATGGAGTATTGTTCTCCTTTCTTCACAAAGTTTCTAGCTTTACCAATTAAAAGGAAAGACAATACTAATTCTACTCTACTTATACCCGACGCATTTTAGTAATAAAATGGTATTAAGATCTTGTTTAAATTTTCTTGATATCTTGTCTCAAGTAATTCTTGGGAGAGGAAATGTCAAAAAATAAGGTATTGGTCCTACAAACAATATATTAGAGAGAATCTAGTCCAATTGGCCTAGTCAATTATCTGTTTGGTCATATTTGGTAATATAAATTATAGTTTGGTCCTAAAAATTATAGTTTGGTCCTAGGGTGATGTCATGGATGATGAAAATGTCATCTTGTAGTGGCAGAAATACCCTTTTGGATAAGGACCATATATATAGTCAAAAAGTAAGAGAAAAAGAATCATTCTCAGATTTACTTTCTCTCTCCTATATTTTCAGATCTAGAATTTCTTTCTCCCTTTTTCTTTTTTATTTTCTTCCTGCTAGTGATGAAGAAGATGAAGATAATGATGAACGATTCTCTCTTCTCTCTATTTTTTTCTCTGCCAGTGATGAAGAAGATAAACGATGAACGATGATGATGATGAATACGATGAAGTTTTGCGTTTTTTTTTTTTGATGTTTTGCTTCTGTTTTGATGATGAAGACGGTGAGGTTGAAGATTCTGCTGCTATTTATGATGATGATGAACCTTTATGATCTTACATGCTTAGGTAAGTTTCGGATCTACAAAAGAAGATGAAGATGACGGAGTTCATTTCTGGAATGAACTCTGGTTTGTGATGAAGATTTTGATGTTTTCCCGTCTGTTGTTGCTGCTGATGATGGAGAGGATGAAAATGATGAAGATGAGTTGTTGTTGCTGATGAAGAAGATGAAGATGGCGGAGTTCATTTCAGGAATGAACTCTGGTTTGTGATGAAGATTTTGATGTTTTTCTTGATGAAGATAGATTTATGTTTTTCTTCATCGCTGCTGCTCCAATTGTTGAAGATGATGAATTTGATGAAGTTCATTCTTCAAATGAACTCTGTTTTCTTTTGAAGATGATGATGAAAACAATGAAGATGATGAAGACGACGATAGATTTACGTTGAAGATGACGATGAAGACGATAGATCTTGATTTTTTGATGTTTGCTGCTCAAGTTGAAGATCTTGAATTTGATGTTGTTGTTGATGATGAAGAAGAAGAAAACGATGAAGACGATTCCATGGATCTGTTGCTGCTGCTGTTTGAAGACAACGAAGATGATGCTACTGCAGTTCATTTCTACGAATGAGCTCTGATTTTTATGGATTTTTTTTGTGTGTGTTCATGTAAAGAATGAACTCTTTTTTTTTTAGGTTTTTATATGGAGTTCATTCTGGAATGAACTCTGTTTTTTTAGGTGATTATACGGAGTTCATTTATGGAATGAACTCTGTTTTTTTAGGTGATTATATGGAGTTCATTTCTGGGAATGAACTCTGGTTTTTTAGGTTTTTTTTTATGGAGTTCATTTCTGGAATGAACTCTGATTTTTTTATATTTTATATGGAGTTCATTTCTAGAATGAACTCTGTTTTCTTAGGTTTTTATATGGAGTTCATTCCTGGAATGAACTCTGGTTTTTTTATGTTTTATATGGAGTTCATTTCTGGAAAGAACTCCGTTTTCTTAGGTTTTTATATGGAGTTCATTTCTGGAATGAACTCTGGTTTTCTTAGGTTTTTATATGGAGTTCATTTCTGGAATGAACTCTGGTTTTTAGGTGATTTCGGAAAAAATAAGTATAAATTAACAGGAGTTCATTTTGACGAATGAACTGCTACAAAAAATAAGTAGAAATTAACCCGAAAGGGTACTTTTGTCCATTTAATATTTTTAAATAATTATGGACCAAACAGTAAAGGTGTTTGACCAAAGGGCTAAACTGACATGGGCCCACCTAAAAAAGGACCAAACGATTATTTTCCCAAAAATAAGACGGGCATCCCTGGATCTGGTGGGCCCTCATGGTTATGAGAATGATGCAACTGAAAGACCCTTAAAAAAGTTCATTATTAAAATTCCTTGTAATTGATGTTCTTATTTGTATTAGGGTTTTGATTATTTATTTTTTTTTGATGTTTTTATTATTCTTGTAAGTGACCATATAATACCGATTTTAATTTAAATAAATTGAAATATGTTGATTGTCCCAAAAAAAAAAAAAAAAAAAAAAGAAATTTCTTATTGCCTTCCCAAAAGGAAAGGCGGTGCCGGTAGGAGGGGTATGTACGTTAGTTTAGAGTCTTCTTTTAAAGTCGGTCTGAGTAGACCACAGCAATCGTTCGATTCAACAACCATCGACGGACCAGATTAAGCACCGATAATTCCACCGATAAAATGTTAACATCCTATGTCTTTTCATTTTCTCGATAAAAAACACTTTGGTTTTTCCTCCTCCTATCTCATTCATTTCATTGAACTTCCAAAGACAAAACCAGTCACTGAACATAATCTCTTTACCCTTACTTTTGTTTTCAAGAAGAAATTTCTCAGCGTTCATTCCTGCTGCTGATGCTGGTACTTTCTCTCACAAGCATATTCTACTTTGCCACAGTATGTATTTTTATTTATGTTTTGGAGAATCATGCATGTGGGTTTTTTAGGTTTTAATTGATGTTCCTTTTGTTGTTGATATTGAAGATTTAGAACTGAAAACTTGAAAAAAAATGTGTAGGTTTCTTTAGAATTTGAGGATAACTTTGTATGCATTTTTTTGTTTGTTTTATTTAAATTCATTTGTGGAATTTGATATGTTGCATGTTTGTTTCAATTGTAGTGATGGTGAACATCCCAGAAGATATTATGTTAGACATATTGGTTAGGTTGCCCGTGAAATCGATTGGGCGATTCAGGTGCGTAAACAAAGCTTGGTCCAACTTATTGAAAGACACTAAATTTGTTAAAATGCACCTAAAACATGCAGTTGAAATGAACAAATTAAGTCTTATGCTTCGTCAGGATAGCGATAGCATTAAAACCATAGGTTATAATCTATCGTTGTCTACAGATAATGGTCTCGTGAATGTCGATTATCCCCTTAAATATGAAACCAGAGGAGTTCAATGTTTGGGATATTGTGATGGATTGGTTTGGTTTGTTTGCGAGGGCTGGCTTGCGACAAGTCATGTTTGCATTTGGAATCCGGCTACAAATGAATATAAAGAATTACCGGTTACACCACCTGAGTCACTAAACGGCATGAGACGTTTTGAATGTGGATTTGGTTATGATTACGAGATTGAAGATTTCAAAGTGGTGAGTCTAATGAGCTGCGATTCTTTTGAGGGTTTTTGGTCCGAGGTTCAAGTTTACACATTAGGATCGAACTCATGGAGAGGAATTGGAAAAATCCCTTATGATGTTTATGATCCAATGGCTGATATGGCACGGGTGCCTGTTAATGGAGCTCTTCACTGGATCGTTGTACGTACCACTGGTGCTTCGAGTGTTATCATTTCTTTTGATTTAGCACAAGAGATTATCCAAGAGATAGCACTGCCTAACTAGATTATCCAAGAGATAGCACTGCCTAACTTGACAGATGAAATGTACGAAATAAGTCTTTGTGTTTTAGATGGGTCATTATGCTTATTAGGTAATGATGATGAAGTGTGGGAGTTGTGGGAGTTTAAGAAATACGAAACAGAAGATTCTTGGACTAAACTTTTCACAATTCACCCAGAACAAATTTTTGGATTCGAAGCATATTTGATGCCCTTACATAAATTAGAGAATGGTAGTATTCTACTAGGACTTCACAAGGTTCACGCTGGTTTTCATTTGATAATGGATGACCCAAAACAGGAAACGTTTACTATTAAGTTCTACGAGGAAGTGGAGTGTCACCATTTTTGCACTTCTATCTATGTGGAGAGCCTGGTTTCCCTAAACTCGGGTGCTTATATATCTGTGGAAACTGTGAAGGAAAGTTATGAAAAAAGAGAACAATGGCTACAATGGGTACAAACACAAGACGCGAATGAAAACGACTACTTCAGCTTCGGTGGTGATGCTGACAATACCAGTGACACTGATGTAGAAGAGTAAGATAATGAAAGCAGAAAATATTAAGGAACTGAAACATCACTTTTTCATCTGTATTACATGTGTTTCCTTCGTAATAAACAACCAGTAGTATCTGTTTATGAATGTGTCAAGGTTGGGATGTTCTAGTTATAAGATGTTTGATTGTTTTTTTTTTCTTTTTATGGTAGTTAGTAGTGTTTTGTATGGTAGTGTAATTAGTGCGGAAAAACAAGAGTCTTGCTTTATTTTCTTTATTATGTTCTAGTTCGGCCATACAGGGGTGCTTATGATTACAAGGTATCTTGTTTGATGGATTTGCTTGTAAGTTTTATATTTTCCAAAGACTGATTCAGGTGTTTCATCTAGAAGCAAATTAGGAGCTCTTATGTATTCTCCAGGCTCATCAGATAGGTTCTTATTTTATGCCTTCACATGCTTCACTTTGATCAACCAGTTTAATCATGAATTTAATTTAGAATATTTTTAAGTAATTCCCTGAGCCTAAGGCAAGAAATATGCCAAATCTCCCATTCATTATATATCATCTACTGCCAGACACGAATGGAGATCCCAGCAATTTCTATCCTGATACTCCTTTATTGTTATTATATATCATCCGCCTGCTGTCTCACTCATATACCCACCCAGTTCACCTCTATATAAGAGGAGATCTGCTGGTATGGGTTTCATTTTAGTCTGAAATAGTAGAAACGGGTTTTGTAGTATATTGACGGCTGATTGGAAATGGGAGATTAGACTCCCAGGTATAGTGGGAATATGTGGTTGGGAAATATAGCTGTCTCTGTTTCTTTTATGTTCAAGCTCTTAACTGCGAAAGAATAAAGGAAACAATTTATTTTCCCATACAACCTATTCCTATTAGTTCTGTGATTTTCTCCCTTTTCCCATTGTGCTCTTCGTATCTGTGATTTGTTGGTCACCTATCATCAACGAGTATGTTGGTGCTTCCGGGAGTTGAGAAAGATCGTGTTATTAACTAGTATATTGTTTGGTTAATCGCATTTGGAACCAAGTCTCTTTAGTTTCTGCAAGCAAAACATGTTCTTCAGTGATTTTCTTAAAGAAACGTAACTAAATCCCGAAGACCAACGGAGAAATCTTTATCACCAACAAAGCTACAGACGTTTGCAACCACAGTTTGTAGAAGTTTATGTTTGGAGAAACCTTAGGAAAATCCGCTTCTTTTCCCTTCTCGAGGTCAGGTCCAGTCCCCCCCTTGTTCTTTTTTCTTCTTTTTTATGAATAAAATCTCCTAGTGAGCTTTGAGGAAAAAATAAAATAAGAAATTCATAGATTTATGTAGATTGCCCAAAGTATCTTATATAATTTCACCAAGCCAGCCGAGGTTCCCTTCCTCTTTAGTCTTTACTACTAACAGGTTTAGGAGACCACCAGGAGCTTTGTATAAACATCTCTTAGGTCAAGTTGAGGCGGATTACTTACATTTGTTGATAACTCATAGCAGCCTTTTATTTCTTGTACATCGAGAAAGCGATAATCCTTTTTTTTTTTTTTTTTTAAGTTGCATATGATCAAAACACTAGGATATTGCTTAAACAAAATTAAAAACAACAAAGAATCAGGTAGTGGAAACGATCATGTTTGGCTCTTACATTTAGTTGAAGTTTTCCAGTAGCTTTATTTTGACCAAGTTTTATCACCGGCATGATGAATGAGAAAAATAGAATAGTAAGCTCCAATGCATGGTCAGACGTACACCTTCCAATGCTTATTGCACACAGTCTGCGAAATTAAATTTAGAGGTCGTCAATGCATTTGGCCGCCATCGCATGTTATACAACGCTGCCCTTCCGATTTTCTCAATTCGCCTGAAAATTCGACATTTGTAAGTGATTAACATCGATATTTACATAGCGTGAATTCTTGGTCAGAATACACTAACAGGTTTATATATGCATTATATGAGAATTTGCCAGCATCGTATTCTGTTTTTGCATATACAAATCCGTTCTCCGCAATTATAACAAAATCTGGTTTTACATCTGCAAAAGGAGAAAAGAAAACAAATAAGAACAGACAATTAAGAGTAGAATAATGATTCATTATTGTAAAGAATTTAGATTAATGATCAAGTGCTGAAGTACACAAGCACATGTTACTCAAAAGTCTTAATTACCTGCATGTAATGGAACTACATCCCTGGTTGCGCTCAACATAATGGCTGCACGACGGACACCGTACCCACTTGTTGTGATTAACATTCTCTATGAACAAAACATCACTACTGTCAATAGTCTCACTTCTATCAGTACAACTATGGTTCTCTTTCCATGGAACCATGAAAACAGAAGAGCTTTTTGCAGTTAGGACAGTTTGATTTAGTCACCCTGGTAGTACTATTAGTTTCAACACATTCATCCAAAACCAATTCAGAACAATCTCGATAAGGGCAGTAAGATCTTCCATAAGCAAAACCACCTTTTGATGATTCTAAGAGTAGTGCGGTTTCGCAATGAGCAATGAACACGGCACCACTTCTCGAATACGTTTTCGGAGAGGATTGAACGACATGACAGAGTATCTAAAACAACACTGCAGTTGGTACTAGGGCATTTGTTTTGTGACATGTTGTCTTGACTCAAAGTAGTTATGAAAACATACGTTTTTGAATTTTGCGTTTAATGGAACATTTTCTACACAAATATCACAGGTGAAGAAGCTACCATCATCGTACCTGCTGTTGGCTCAAAGTGTGATGGGTTTATGGAAATTGATTTAGGAAAAGAGGTTGTTTAAGAAAAGTGAGGCTTTAATTAATTGAACTTGGAAATGTTACAAGAGGATTGGTGCAGCAACTTTGGCTTACACGTCTGTTTACAAAGGCAATTTTGGCTCTTACTTACTCTAGCTCTCGCTCTCACTCACACTTTACTCACTTGAGTTTTGGATTGTCCAAATGATTCCATCGACTGCCTATTTATAGGCTTTGTCCACCGACCATATATTTCTCTAGATAGTTCTTCTAATCTCTATCTAGATCTTTCATTACACTCACCATTGACCGACTTCACTGGAACAATCTAGAGACAGAATACTCTAGATATTACATGACTGGTCTAGCCTAGGGCTGCACATGGGACGGGAGGGGTTTTTGCCTAGCTCAGTACCTATACCTCCCTATGGCCGGTACCTGTACCTTGTGTGGTACGGGACGGGATGGGACATGTACCTGTTTAATTCGGTACGGGACGTGACGGGACCGGTTCTTTACCTGTAGTGTATGTAAAAAAAAAACGCAAAGCAAAAAATCTTGAAAGTTCTAAGTTTAAAAACTTTAATTGTTAAGTTTTAAGACCTGAATTCATACTTTAAGAAAAATATTTAAACTTCTAAGTTCAACAACATCAAATATTTGATACTTCAAGTAGAAAAAACAGAAAGCAAAGCAAAAAACAACATTTCGGCAGTTCGACTTTGGGAATTGACCCCTTAAGTTTGCCGCGACAAAAAACGAACTCCATCTCCAAGCATCAAGCATCCAAGACTCCCGTTGAACCACACCCAAGATGTCTGCAACAACAATTTATATTTTAGTTAGTGAGTGTTTTGAAGTTAGTCTAATACGTGCAAAAGGCAGCGAACCAAGCAACAACTAATACATCAATCAACCGTTGATTCAAAGAAATCATAATCAAACAAAGAAAAGATTATATTACCTTCCTCATCCTTAGAGTTATCATCTGGTACATACAGGTTTAACAAATCCCTATAAATGGTCATACGACTCGGGACTTTGAATTTAGGCTCCAACACTTGTATTAAGGACCTAAACGCTTAACCTTCAACCATTCTGAATGATATCTCATCAACAATAATAAACCTAGCAAGAGCCCTTCTACACCTTTCCTGACTATAATTAGATGCAGCTAATTTACTATCCTCACCTGGATTTTGTGGTTCAAACACCAACAACTTCTTCTTATTAGGATTCTGGGTGCAATGCCTCCAATGTTTCCATAAACCAGAAGTACCGTTCTTTTGACTCCCGGCTTTGAATTTCTTCTTACAATGCTTACATTGTTCCCATTGTTTATCTCTAACTTTATAAAATCCGCCCAAACTTTTGAACTGACTTTCGGATTCGCGGCTACATCACCAGCAGTAGTTGTAGCTTCAGTTGGATCTCCTTGTGCAGCTTGTTGAGCATCAACAGAAGGTGCAGGTACAGATGTATGGGGAATAGAGGAACCAACTTCAGTTGCAGCTTGACTTTGAGTTGTATTGCATCCATCTGAAATGAAAAAACAAATTAAAGTGTTAAACTGAGAGCTCATCCATCTGAAATATATACAATGGATATCTCTGAAAGTATAAAAGGGCCATCGTATCCATACAGGCAACAAATAAGAAGGTACACCAAATTATGAGTGAAAAATGTTATAGTTAACTGATATTTTCACCAGTGTAACTCAGTAGAATGTTAATTCATTTATCTCCATATCAATCAGACTAGATTATTGCACATTCATCTATTCCATCTCCAAAACTATTCAAATTAAAGAAAAAAGAATGACCACAAGCAATCAAACAGACAAAAACAAAAAGATCCAATAAGACTCCATAGTCCCAGCCATTAATCAAGCTAAAATTTCTTCCTTAATCTAGAAAAAAGGATACAAACCCTAACCCCATATTGAAGAACAATTGAAAATCAAATACAAGTTAAAACAAAACCCTAGCTAAATTCAGAATCAGAAAATCAAATCCAATACCTGATGTTTGTATCAACTGATGAACAAACTGATGATTAATTCTTCCAAGTTCCAACCCTAAAATCGAAAAAAAAAATCATATTAGAACAATGAATCTTATAATCGATCAACAAATTCAAATCCTAAAATCTATTTTGAAACCCTAAGATCCTAATACCGATGATGAACAAACCCTAAAATCGATTTACAAAAGACTTACAAGTAAATCTATACTGAAGATGGTGGTGCGTCGACGATGATTAGAACTTAGAAGATGGTGGTGCGTCGAAGATGGCCCCTTCTCTTCTCTTCTCTGAGAGGAAAATCAAAACCTAAGAGAGGGAAAAAGAAATGAGGAGAATAAGATAGATAAAGGGTATAACCCCTACTATCAACGGCTAGGATTTAACCCTAATTTCAACGGATAGAGATCCTCGGTACTACGAGAGGGACGGGAATAGCATAGAACCGTTACTCGTACCTACTCTAGCCACAGTACCAGTTTTTGGTACTTGTACCTGTCCCATCTGACCGCGGTTCTGGGACGGTACCGGTACGGTTCCTGCGGTTCCGGTACGGTTACATGGGACGGGATGGTTCCTATGCATCCCTAGTCTAGCCATCTTCTGGTACAGACTTAGCCTAGATTATGAGTACTCTGGAAATTTCTAAAGACACAACATCACAAATTAGTAATTATCTTTAACACCCCCTTTTAATTTGTGATGTTGAATTTCCTTAAGAAATGTGGGAGCCCGTCTGCTTGGCAGGCTTTCACTGTTCATTTTCGACTGAGCGGCGGGAATAAATATCTCATTATAATTAATTCTTTGTTGTTTGGAATGTCCTTTTGCCACTAATCTTGCCTTGTTATTTTGAACCAAGCCATTTTTGTTATTTGTCTTTTACGCTAATTTTTGACGAATTACTTCTTTGCCAACCGGTCGGTTAATATGCTCCCGTGTCTTATTTTTCTTGATTAGCCATATTTCTTTTTTCGTAGCGTTCCTCCACTTTTCTTCTTTTTCCAGTTCATCATATTTTTATGGCTATATTGCTGTAAACGCAACATTAGAAGTATCGTAAATATGTCTTAGGGAACACACTCTTTTAGGTGCGTATTTGAGGGTGAAAACGATTTCTGCTGATTTTGGTAATTTCGGGTGTATGAGTGAGAAACGAATTTAAACCCTAAACAATGTACTGCAAGGGAGTACTTTAGATTCGAGAGATCAATTTGTACAAATCCGGCCTAAACCAAGAAATGGCCGTTCCATACTTGCTTCGGTCACAAAGTGAAGGAGAAGGGTTGGTTTTGGGGAGGGAAGCGAAGAAAGTGTTGAGACCAGAATAGTAGATTCTGGAAGAGTAGTTGTTTTCTACGACTTGTATCAGAAAGTGGGAAGCTAACAGATGGAAATCTAGCAAATGTTTTCTGAGTGTTGTATGCTCCTGACCTGAGCCATTCGTTCGGTGGAAATAGGTAATGCCTATTTATACAAGTCGAAGCGAAACGTACTCTGGTCTCATTAAGAAATGAAAAACGGGTGAGTAAATGGGAGGAGGTGGTAACCGGTAACGCATGGAATTGATGTTCCATAAAAGAAAGCGTTTCACCATTACTACCTGTATTTACTAACCGCCTCATCCTTATGACACTTTCTTATAACGGGCGTAGTGTACGCCGAATGCTGTAAAACCGCCAAACCAATACCCAATGGGCATCCCCCAGTTTGTGACATGCGTTGATGTCTCGAACGTTTTCATGGAAAACATGTAGCATGTTGTTGTCGTATGGCAAGTCGATCTTGGGAGACTTGCCGGCTTGGTGTCCTTCGACGATCGAGATTTTGCATTTTAGGAGGAAAGATAGCCGTTGATTATTACAACCTTTCGTTTGGTGGCCAGTGGCATGCAAGCATGCTCGGTATGGCTTTAATATGGCCTGGTTTAGGCGCGGCCAAAAGTTAGGGTTTTGGCTTTGTTTAGGCGCGACCAAACTAGGGCCAAAAGTTTCCATGCGTTAGCTGGTAACCTTGGACGGCTAAGATCTGCATCTTAGATGAAAAGATGGCGTTGATCGTTGCGGGCCTTCGTTTTGGCATCCGCATAGGAAAGGCCGGTATGGTGTAGCGCGGCAAGGTGGTTGGCATGCCATTGGCACATGTGGCATGGCGTGCCTTGGCACGGTTTGGCGTGGCCAAAACTAGGGTTTTGGGCCAAAGGTTACCATGGTTTGTCTGGCGACCTTGGACGGCTAGGATTTGCATCTAGGATTGAAAGGTGGTCATTGATCATCGCACACCTTCGTTTTGGTAGCCGCATAGGAAAGGCCGGCATGGTATGACGCGGCAAGGTGGTTGGAATGCCATGCCTTGGCGCGGTTTTGCGTGGCCAAAACTAGGGTTTTGGGCCAAAGGTTACCATGCGTTGTTTGTCGACCTTGGACGTCTAGGAATTGCATCTAGGATTGAAGGGTGGCCGTTGATCTTCGCACGCCTTCGTTTTGGTAGCCGCATAGGGAAGGCCGACATGGTATGGCGCGGCAAGGTGGTTGGCATGCCATTGGCACATGTGGCATGGCATGCCTTGGCGTGGCCAAAATTAGGGTTTTAGGCCAAAGGTTACCATGTGTTGTCTGGCGACCTTGGACAGCTAGGATTTGCATCTAGGATTGAATGGTGGCCGTTGATCGTCGCACGCCTTCGTTTTGGTAGCGTCATAGGGAAGTACGGCATGCTAGGGCCAAGTCAAATGGTACGGACGACTTGGAATAGTGGGGCCAAGGCAGAATGGTGTGGACGGCTTGGCATAGTGGGGCCAAGGCATAATGGTGCTGACGACTTGGCATAGTGGGTCCAAGGAAGAATGATACAGACGGCTTGGTATAGTGGGGCCGAGGAAGAATGGTGCGGATGGCTTGGCATAGTGGGGCCAAGGGTTTGGAAGGCTTGGCATGGTAGGGCCAAGGCAAGGTGCGGTTGGCTTGGCATAGTGGGGCTAAGGGTTTGGACAGATTAGCATGGTAGGGCCAAGGCAAGGTGCGGTTGGATTGGCATGGTGGGGCCAAGGGTTTGGCATGCCATTGGCATGTGGTGCGGCCAGAATGGCTAGCGCCAAGGGTTTGGCATGACATTGGCATGTGGTGCGGCCAGCATGGCTAGCGCCAAGGGTTTGGCATGCCATTGGCGCATGGCGCGGCCAAGGGTTTGGCATGTCATTGGCGCGTGGTGCGGCCAGCATGGCTAGGGGAAAGGGTTTGGACGGCTTGGCATGGTATGGCCAAGGCAAGGTATGGTTGGCTTGGGATGGTGGGGCCAAGGGTTTGGCATGACATTGGCGTGTGGTGCGGACAGCATGGCTAGGGCCAAGGGTTTGGCATGCCATTGGCGCGGCCAAGGCTTTGGCATTCCAATGACGCATGGTGCGGCCAGCATGGCTAGGGACAAGGGTTTGGCATGCCATTGGCGCATGGTGCGACCAGCATGGATAGGACCAAGGGTTTTGTCATTCCATTGGCGCATGGTGCGACCAGCATGGATGGAATGCCTTGGCGCGGTAAACGTGGTAGGCATGGCTTGTCCATTGGCACAGTGGTGCGGCTAGCATGGTTGGCATGCCTTGGCGCGAAGATGTGGCTGGCGTGGTTTGCCATTGGCACAGTGGTGCGGCTGGCATGGTTGGCACGCCTTGGCACGAATATGTGGCTGGCATAATTTTCCATTTGCATAGTGGTGCGGCTGGCATGGTTGGCATGCCTTGGCACGAAGATGTGGCTGTCATGGTTTGCCATTGGCACAGCGGTGCGGCTGGCATGGTTGGGATGCCTTGGCGCAAAGATGTGGGTGGCATGGTTTGTCATTGGCACAATGGTGCGGCTGGCTTGGTTGTAATTCCTTGGCGCGAGATGTGGCTGGCATAGTTTGTTATTGGCACAGTGGTGCGGCTGGCATGGTTGGCATGCCTTGGCGCGAAGATATGGCGTGGCGTGGCGCGGCAAGGTGGTTAGCATGCCATTGGCACATGTGGCATGGCGTGGCCAAAACTAGGGTTTTGGGCCAAAGGTTACCATGCTTTGTATGGCGACCTTGGACGGCTAGGATTTGCATCTATGATTGAAAGGTGGTCGTTGATCGTCGAACGCCTTCGTTTTGGTAGCCACATAGGGAAGGCCGGCATGGTATGGCGCGACAAGGTGGTTGGCATGCCATGCCTTGGCGCGGTTTGGCGTGGCCAAAACTAGGGTTTTGGTCCAAAGGTTACCATGCGTTGTCTGGCGACCTTGGACGGCTAGGAATTGCATCTAGGATTGAAGGGTGGCCGTTGATCGTCGCACGCGTTTGTTTTGGTAGCCGCATAGGGAAGGCCGACATGGTATGGCGCGGCAAGGTGGTTGGCATGCCATTGGCACATGTGGCATGGCATGCCTTGGCGTGGTTTGGCGTGGCCAAAATTAGGGTTTTGGGCCAAAGGTTACCATGCATTGTCTGGCGTCCTTGGACAGCTAGGATTTGCGTTTAGGATTGAATGGGGGCCGTTGATCGTCGCACGCCTTCATTTTGGTAGCGTCATAGGGAAGTACGACATGCTAGGGCCAAGGAAAATGGTACGGACGACTTGGCATAGTGGGGCCAAGGAAGAATGGTGTGGACGGCTTGGCATAGTGGGGCCAAGGCAGAATGGTGCGGACGGCTTGGCATAGTGGGTCTAAGGAAGAATGGTACAGACGGCTTGGTATAGTGGGGCCGAGGAAGAATGGTGCGGATGGCTTGGCATAGTGGGGCCAAGGGTTTGGAAGGCTTGACATGGTAGGGCCAAGGCAAGGTGCGGTTGTCTTGGCATAGTGGGGCTAAGGGTTTGGACAGATTAGCATGGTAGGGCCAAGGAAAGGTGCGGTTGGATTGGAATAGTGGGGCCAAGGGTTTGGCATGCCATTGGCGTGTGGTACGACCAGCATGGATAGCGCCAAGGGTTTGGCATGCCATTGGCGCATGGCGCGGCCAAGGGTTTGGCATGCTATTGGCGCGTGGTGCGGCCAGCATGGCTAGGGCCAAGGGTTTGGACGGCTTGGCATGGTATGGCCAAGGCAAGGTATGGTTGGCTTGGTATGGTGGGGCCAAGGGTTTGGCATGACATTGGCGTGTGGTGCGGCCAGCATGGCTAGGGCCAAGGGTTTGGCATGCCATTGGCGCGGCCAAGGCTTTGGCATTCCAATGGCGCATGGTGCGGCCAGCATGGCTAGGGCCAAGGGTTTGGCATGCCATTGGCGCATGGTGCGACCAGCATGGATAGGACCAAGTGTTTGGCATTCCATTGGCGCATGGTGCGGCCAGCATGGATGGAATGCCTTGGCGCGGTAAACGTGGTTGGCATGGTTTGCCATTGGCACAGTGGTGCGGCTGGCATGGTTGGCATGCCTTGGCGCGAAGATGTGGCTGGCGTGGTTTTCCATTGGAACAGTGGTGCGGCTGGCATGGTTGGCACGCCTTGGCACGAAGATGTGGCTGGCATAATTTTCCATTGGCATAGTGGTGCGGCTGGCATGGTTGGCATGCCTTGGCACGAAGATGTGGCTGTCATGGTTTGCCATTGGCACAGTGGTGCGGCTGGCATGGTTGGGATCCCTTGGCGCGAAGATGTGGCTGGCATGGTTTTCCATTGGCACAATGGTGCGGCCAGCATGGATGGAATGCCTTGGCGCGGTAAATGTGGTTGGCATGGTTTGCCATTGGCACAGTGGTGCGGCTGGCATGGTTGGCATGCCTTGGCGCGAAGATATGGCTGGCATGGTTTGCCATTGGCACAGTGGTGCGGATGGCATGGTTGGCATGCCTTGGCGCGAAGATGTGGCTGGCATAATTTTCCATTGGCATAGTGGTGCGGCTGCATGGTTGGCATGCCTTGGAACGAAGATGTGGCTGTCATGGTTTGCCATTGGCACAGTGGTGCGACTGGCATGGTGGGATGCCTTGGCGCGAAGATGTGGCTGGCATGGTTTGCCATTGGCACAATGGTGCGGCTGGCTTGGTTGGCATTCCTTGGTTCAAGATGTGGCTGGCACAGTTTGTTATTGGCACAGTGGTGCGGCTGGCATGGTTGGCATGCCTTGGCGCAAAGATATGGCGTGGCGCGGCAAGGTGGTTGGCATTCCATTGGCACATGTGGCATGGCGTTCCTTGGCACGGTTTGGCGTGGCCAAAACTAGGGTTTTGGGCCAAAGGTTACCATGCTTTGTCTGGCAACCTTGGACGGCTAGGATTTGCATCTAGGATTGAAAAGTGGTCGTTGATCGTCGAACGCCTTCGTTTTGGTAGCCGCATAGGGAAGGCCGGCATGGTATGACGCTTCAAGGTGGTTGGCATGCCATGCCTTGGCGCGGTTTGGCGTGGCCAAAACTAGGGTTTTGGGACAAAGGTTACCATGTGTTGTCTGGCGACCTTGGACGGCTAGGAATTGCATATAGGATTGAAGGGTGGTCGTTGATCGTCGCACGCCTTCGTTTTGGTAGCCGCATAGGGAAGGCCGACATGGTTTGGCGCGGAAAGGTGGTTGGCATGTCATTGGAACATGTGGCATGGCATGCCTTTGCGTGGTTTGGCGTGGCCAAAATTAGGGTTTTGGGCCAAAGGTTACCATGCGTTGTCTGGCGACCTTGGACAGCTAGGATTTGCATCTAGGATTGAATGGTGGTCGTTGATCGTCGCACGCCTTCGTTTAGGTAGCGTCATAGGGAAGTACGACATGCTAGGGCCAAGGAAAATGGTACGGACGACTTGGCATAGTGGGGCCAAGGCAGAATGTGTGGACGGCTTGGCATAGTGGGGCCAAGGCAGAATGGTGTGGACGGCTTGGCATAGTGGTTCCAAGGAAGAATGGTACAGACGGCTTGGTATAGTGGGGCCGAGGAAGAATGGTGCGGATGGCTTGGCATAGTGGGGCCAAGGGTTTGGAAGGCTTGGCATGGTAAGGCCAAGGCAAGGTGCGGTTGGCTTGGCATAGTGGGGCTAAGGGTTTGGACAGATTAGCATGGTAGGGCCAAGGCAAGGTGCGGTTGGATTGGAATAGTGGGGACAAGGGTTTGGCATGCCATTGGCGTGTGGTACGACCAGCATGGATAGCGCCAAGGGTTTGGCATGCCATTGGCGCATGGCGCGACCAAGGGTTTGGCATGCCATTGGCGCGTGGTGCGGCCAGCATGGCTAGGGCCAAGGGTTTGGACGGCTTGGCATGGTATGGCCAAGGCAAGGTATGGTTGGCTTGGTATAGTGGGGCCAAGGGTTTGGCATGACATTGGCGTGTGGTGCGGCCAGCATGGCTAGAGCCAAGGGTTTGGCATGCCATTGTTGCGGCCAAGGCTTTGGCATTCCAATGGCGCATGGTGCGGCCAGCATGGCTAGGGCCAAGGGTTTGGCATGCCATTGGCGCATGGTGCGACCAGCATGGATAGGACCAAGTGTTTGGCATTCCATTGGCGCATGGTGCGGCCAGCATGGATGGAATGCCTTGGCGCGGTAAACGTGGTTGGCATGGTTTGCCATTGGCACAGTGGTGCGGCTGGCATGGTTGGCATGCCTTGGCGCGAAGATGTGGCTGGCGTGGTTTTCCATTGGAACAGTGGTGCGGCTGGCATGGTTGGCACGCCTTGGCACGAAGATGTGGCTGGCATAATTTTCCATTGGCATAGTGGTGCGGCTGGCATGGTTGGCATGCCTTGGCACGAAGATGTGGCTGTCATGGTTTGCCATTGGCACAGTGGTGCGGCTGGCATGGTTGGGATCCCTTGGCGCGAAGATGTGGCTGGCATGGTTTTCCATTGGCACAATGGTGCGGCCAGCATGGATGGAATGCCTTGGCGCGGTAAATGTGGTTGGCATGGTTTGTCATTGGCACAGTGGTGCGGCTGGCATGGTTGGCATGCCTTGGCGCGAAGATATGGCTGGCATGGTTTGCCATTGGCACAGTGGTGCGGATGTCATGGTTGGCATGCCTTGGCGCGAAGATGTGGCTGGCATAATTTTCCATTGGCATAGTGGTGCGGCTGGCATGGTTGGCATGCCTTGGAACGAAGATGTGGCTGTCATGGTTTGCCATTGGCACAGTGGTGCGGCTGGCATGGTTGGGATGCCTTGGCGCGAAGATGTGGCTGGCATGGTTTGCCATTGGCACAATGGTGCGGCTGGCTTGGTTGGCATTCCTTGGTTCGAGATGTGGCTGGCACAGTTTGTTATTGGCACAGTGGTGCGGCTGGCATGGTTGGCATGCCTTGGCGCAAAGATATGGCGTGGCGCGGCAAGGTGGTTGGCATTCCATTGGCACATGTGGCATGGCGTTCCTTGGCACGGTTTGGCGTGGCCAAAACTAGGGTTTTGGGCCAAAGGTTACCATGCTTTGTCTGGCAACCTTGGACGGCTAGGATTTGCATCTAGGATTGAAAAGTGGTCGTTGATCGTCGAACGCCTTCGTTTTGGTAGCCGCATAGGGAAGGCCGGCATGGTATGACGCGGCAAGGTGGTTGGCATGCCATGCCTTGGCGCGGTTTGGCGTGGCCAAAACTAGGGTTTTGGGCCAAAGGTTACCATGTGTTGTCTGGCGACCTTGGACGGCTAGGAATTGCATCTAGGATTGAAGGGTGGTCGTTGATCGTCGCACGCCTTCGTTTTGGTAGCCGCATAGGGAAGGCCGACATGGTTTGGCGCGGCAAGGTGGTTGGCATGTCATTGGCACATGTGGCATGGCATGCCTTTGCGTGGTTTGGCGTGGCCAAAATTAGGGTTTTGGGCCAAAGGTTACCATGCGTTGTCTGGCGACCTTGGACATCTAGGATTTGCATCTAGGATTGAATGGTGGCCGTTGATCGTCGCACGCCTTCGTTTTGGTAGCGTCATAGGGAAGTACGACATGCTAGGGCCAAGGAAAATGGTACGGACGACTTGACATAGTGGGGCCAAGGCAGAATGTGTGGACGGCTTGGCATAGTGGGGCCAAGGCAGAATGGTGTGGACGGCTTGGCATAGTGGTTCCAAGGAAGAATGGTACAGACGTCTTGGTATAGTGGGGCCGAGGAAGAATGGTGCGGATGGCTTGGCATAGTGGGGCCAAGGGTTTGGAAGGCTTGGCATGGTAGGGGCGCCAAAAATTTGATGGTTTTCAAATAGTGATTGTAGTTGTAGTGGTAAACAGGGTTCTTTAGGACTTGTGAAGAAAACAATTTTTCTAGATTTAAATTAAACATGCAAATAAATAAAATAGTTCAAACTTTTGGAGATAAATACCAAGACTAGGATTCCACCATTGATCCATTAATTGATAAACTCTAAATAAAAATCATGCAATTCTATCTTTAAAAATAATTCTAATATTTGCCTCAAATATATTCTTGAAGTAATAGTTGTAATCAACGAGTATAAAACATCAAAAGTATTTAAAACCCAGCATGCTTCATCAAATTAATTCACAACTATTCAATAAGAACTAATATTTCAATTCAATCCCATGCAAATAATCAAATAATAATATTGCAAATAAATAGTAAAATTAGAATTATACCAATTAATGTGGAACAATGGCTTCCTCCGTCGCCTTGGCTAATGGGGTTTAGCTCCTCATCCCAAAAACATGATCATAAGATGTATCCATGGCTTAATAATGTGTTTTTATTGATGAAAATGGTGTAAAAAAAGTTTGCAACGCTGTATAAATGTTACAGCGTCACTGTTACAAAGTGGAAGGGTCTTAAAAACAACGATAGTAGCACTAACTGCTGTAAAACAACGACAGTTGCTGTGACTATTGAAAAACGACGGTTTAGAAGCGTCTGTTCTTCGTCTTCTTCAACTGTGCAGCAGCAGAAAATATTTTCTCTGAAAGTTTTTCTCACGCCTCTCCTGGTCTTTCTCTTGCTCCCAAATCTCTCCTGATGGTTTCTAACCTTTTCTATGACTTGAAACCACTCTTATAGCCCTCAAATCCCAAATAACTCGTATAAATTCCGACTTTTTCTTCTCTGCGCTGTTGAGAGAATAATCCCTTCTGTTGAGCTTTTTCACGTGTTGTTAGCTATAAAATAGCTACCAAACTCTTCCCTAGACTTGAATAAGACCATGTACATGTTAATCCATCGTCAAATTCCTCCAGAAATCTCTCAAAAATCTTTGAAAGTGCACAACAGGACACGTCTCTCTGTTTTAACTTTGATTGCTTCTCCCGGATATTCTAGCCCAATTAAGCCCATGAAATCATCCATACTAGAATTTTATATCCATATCACGTCCAGCCCAATCAATTTCCGGTGTTTAATCTCCCTAAAACAGCTCCAACAATCGGATCAAAAATCAACAGCGAAATGCATGGCCTTTCCCGCCAAAACCAGTATTTGAAATTTGAAGAAGACCTCCCCCTATCCAGTTCTGGTGTCCCTTTAGCAGCTGCCTGGAAATGGGTCACCCCTTAGTAATTAGGTTACCCCTTATCCAAAATCAAGGATCCGTATAGCAAGTGTCCTCTGGGGCATTTTCCGCACTTTTTTCGGGGTTCCTCCGGGGTATTTCTGGGATACTTCCGGTACACTTCTGAGGCGCTTCCGGTACGTTATCAACGGAGGTCCAAATGCCACATTTTTAGCCAAATTCGCCGCAAGTGATTATTTTCCAAAAACACCTACAAATACATAAAATAATCAAATAAGTACAATATCGAGTACTAACAATATATACAAATGAGCTATATTAGACACATAAATGCGTCTATCAAATGCCCCCAAACTTATTATTTGCTAGTCCCGAGCAAATCAAAACTACAAAATAAAATCCTAACTCACTGTCGCAGGCATCGTCGATTGCATTTAGCGTATGCAATAAGCCTTTAAACCCCTAGGTGGCCCTAGTGGCCGAGTTATAGTCTCGGGTGGGCTTACAGAGGTATACCCACAAAACCTGTACTCCAGACCTTAGCTATCTACGCAGAACCTTGGAAGGCACTAAAGAATCTCCTTGGTTGGCATACTTATTGACTACAGGAAGAAGTACCCTGATGCGAAATTCCAATTGCTGTACACGAGTTTGCACTCAAGCATACTAAAATTCATATAAAGTGACAGAGCTCTACTCAGATAGTTGCACTATGGACATCATATTCGGAGTCAAACTAATCACATGGATAGATCAAGAAGATGGATATAGAAAACATAGATGGTTTTGATGTTTACTAAGTGAACGACGTTTCCCATATCTGTCTGAAGGCCTCCGCCAAAATGAACCTATCCTAATGGATTGAGATACTAGTCTGACTAATATCAACACATGGCATATACAAGGGTACCAGTGGTCGATAACCTAACTCTAGGTCAACACAACTGGCATATACAAGGGTACCAGTGGTCGACTTTATTGAATTTATTCCTTTTGGTCAAATGGTCTGGTCTCAATTTCTTTTCTTTCTTTTTTTTTTTTTTTTTTTTTTTTTTTTTTTTTTTTTTTTTTGGTAACTACCATTTTTTTTTCATCTTTCTTTTTCTTTTTCAACTTTTTTTTTTCAACTTTTTTTTTTTTTTTTTTTTTTTTTTGGTATCTCAATCACTCTAATTCACCCTAGCATTGGTAACAACTTGAATCGTGGGCCCCACCTATCACTTAGAGAAACATAGTTTAAAAACAAAATAAAATAAAAATAGAAGTGAAAAGGACTCAACGAGATATGGTGAAACTATCATGTTATTTCTAACACTGAGCTCTGTGCTTTTATGAATAGACTCTTTAGATGTTTCCATCTAATCAGATTGGTTCCTCAAACTCCTACAATCAAAATGCTTCCATCCACTTAGATTAGTTAGTGCAATCCTCAATAGGCATAAATTTCTAGGCTCTGGAGTTTATTTATTGCAACTAAAAGCTAACAAAAAGTGTTTCTTCCCCACCCCCAAACTTAAATCTTACATTGTCCTCAATGTTCTAAGGATGAAAAAAAAGCATGAACAAGGAGAAACTATTACCACTGGAGGGAAAAGAAATAAGGAAGGATATTACCGTATCACATGAACGCGGGAGCCTCCCAGTAAATGCTAAATTTATAGTCATTAGCTAGACATCAAATACCTCAAAAAGAATTTTCACCTTCCAAAGTCGTATACCAATAGTCGAAATAATTGTGGGTCCATAAGACCAAATAGAACTGCCACAAATAGGAGACAAATGCTCAAGATCAGAAAAATGAGCAGATAGAGCACAACCTGATCTAAAGTTTCTCGCAAGACAACTGGATTTATCTGAGGTGCCCACTTGGGCTTCATATGAGTGTCTCGGCAAACAGATTCATCCGAAAAACGGGTCTCTAACATTTGGATTTTCTCCTGGACATTATCAGGCGGATCAGGTTGTGGAGTCTGAATACACTCAAGCGATACCTCAGATGCACTAGGCTTGAGTCCCAAGTTAGGGACTTCTATTGGGGATAATTGACAATCTCTACCCCCAAACTTAGAATTTTGGGTGCCTCTACAATGACTAGTCACAATGTTCCTAATTTCTAGACCATCGGGTTCTTGAAAAAGGTCAATTGCTTTCTCTAAGTCATAATCAGGTGGTTCATCCTCAGCTTGCTTCATATCTTCTATGGTCCACTCTAAGGCTTCCTTATTTTCTTGAAGCACGGTCTCTGGACTACTTTCCTGATCACTATCCAAATCGGAGGCTATAATCACAGGGAAAGACTCGGGTGGGCCTAAAAATGTATAATTAGACTCCAACTCAGGAGGCTCTTTTAAATAAGGTATTAAGATAGACTCAGAAGCTAGTAATGGTTCGAACCTATCTTTCCATATATCAATATCTAACATAGGAACAGAATCCAACAGAGCATTTACTTGTTCAATGTTACTATCATCGTCGAAATCCAGGCTAAAATGGGATAAACAACTCTCCAATGTATTTTCCGGTACGATGTTTGGTAATGACTCCTGAACTAAGGTTCCTATCATGTTCACCTCTTCAATACATGTGCTATCTAGCTCAGAATGTAGCTTGTTTACATTAAAAATATTCAGCTCAATAGTCATATTACCAAAAGATAGATTCATAATACCATTTCGACAGTTTATGATCGCATTAGACGTAGCTAAGAATGGGCGACCTAAAATCACAGGTATTTGGTTCTCTGGGTCGGGGACAGGTTGGGTATCTAGGACCACGAAATCCACTGGATAAATAAACTTGTCGACCTCAATAAGAACATCCTCGATCACACCACGAGGGATTTTAACGGACCTATCAGCTAACTGGAGTGTTATCTGGGTAGGTTTCATCTCACCAAGTCCTAGCTTAAGGTACACATGTATGGAAGTAAGTTCACACTGGCTCCTAAGTCAAGCAAAGCTTTCTCAACACGGTACTTACCTATTGTACAAGCAATGGTAGGGGACCCTGGGTCTTTATACTTAGGAGTAGTGGTATTCTGAATAATAGAACTCACATGACTAGCTATGAAGGCTTTCTTCTGCACACTGAGCTTACGCTTTCGCGTACACAAGTCCTTAAGGAACTTGGCATAAGAGGGAATCTGCCTAATTGCATCTAATAATGGAAGGTTGATATTAACCTGCTTAAAAACCTCCAATATATCATTAAAGTTGGACTCCCTCTTAGTCGGAACTAGCAGCTGGGGAAACGGGGCTCTGGGAACAAAGTGAGGCTCAACAGGACCCTCATTGGTCTCTTTGGAGACTCTATCAGTCTCCTCATTTTCTGGCTCAGCAGGGTGAACTACAGCATGTTCACTATCAGGCATGGCGACCTTGTTGTCAACTTTCTTTCCACTTCTTAGGGTTGTGACAGCATTCACATGATTGTACGATTTCTCTCCTCTAGGGTTAGGATCAGTATGACTAGGGAACCTTCCATTTCTCTCTCACTTATAAACTTAGCTATTTGTCCTACTTGAAGTTCTAATTTGGCAAGACTCTGGGAATTATTCTTCAACTCTTGCCTAGTTTCTTGTTGAAAGCTAAGGTGGTTCTTTGATAGCATTTCATGGTTATTTGCTAACATAGTGAGAGTTCCTCTAAGGTAGAGATCTTTTTCTCGGAAGTGTTCTGAAACTGGGTTTGACCTGAAGAGTTCTTAAAACCAAAACCTGGGGGAGGCTGAGAATTGCTAGACTGGCCTTGACTCTGGCCCTTAGACCAAGAGAAATTAGGATGGTTTCTCCAACCAGGGTTGTAGGTTTCTGAGTATGGGTCAAACTTCTGACGGTTCTCAAACCTAGAGTTGTTATAGACAGCATGGGCTTGCTCTTCACTAACCTGACCTTCCCAAAACGAATTATCGGGCTCTATTCCACAACTAGAGACTTGAGAGGCTCTATTAGGTTCAACAAGGGACCTATTTTTAGACTGACCCATTTCAAAGCTTCTAACCTTCTGACAAAGCAGCAAACTTAGCATCTGACGCAAAACTCGTATCTACCATATTGGTGCTACTTCTATTGACCAAGAGTCTTTTAGGGGGTTCAACACAAGATTCCCACTGTTGGGATTTTTCAGCGATAGCTCCTAAGAAGGTAAAAGCATCATCAGCATTTTTACTAGTGAACTCACCAGCGCACATAGACTCAACCATGGCTTTGGTCGAATAGTCTAAACCATCATAAATAATCTGTACAAGTTTCATATTATCAAATCCATGGTGAGGACACTGAGATAGGAGATCATTGAATCGCTCTAAAAACCTATAAAGAGACTCTCCCTCTTGTTGCACACTAGCACTAATTTTCTGCCTAACAGCTGCAGTTTTATGCTTAGGGTAGAATTTCATATAGAAGGCAGCGATAAGTTCCTGCCATGTTTCTATGGATTCAGACGGTAGGTTGTTAAGCCAGGTCTTGGCTTTGTCTCTCAAAGAAAAGGGAAACATCTTAAGTTTCAAGACTTCATCGGTAAGGTCCTTTATCCTAATTGTCCCACAGATTTCCTCAAAGTCCCTAATATGAAAATAAGGGTTCTCATCATTTTCCTAAGAATATAGGGATCATCTGAAGAATACTAGGTTTTATCTCAAAATTAGCCGTAGTGGCTGGCAATTTAATGCATGAAGCTCGGTTGGTCCTAGTTGGGAACATGTAATCTTTCAAAGTTGCCATCGCTGGCACAACTGGAGTACTAGGGGTACTTTTGTCACTCAGAGATAAATTCTCAAAACTGAAGTTTCCAAAAACAGGGCTCTCCAAAGAAGAGTCTTCGAGCTCCCTGCTTAAATCAGAAGAACTACTAGGTTTTTCGCTAATCAATCGACCTAGAGTATCTCTTTTCCAAGCCCTATTAAAAAAATCGGGCATACACTAAAAAGAATTCAAAAAGAAATAAAAATCCTAACAGAAAGGTTCTAGCAAACACACAGCAGGCTGACTCGACTTTACCACAGCAAACTTAAAGATTTCTAGCAAACAACAAGCATGATGGCTCCACTTAGATTGTTTCTAGACCAGCTTCTAATCCTTCGAAAGGGAATTCGTTACAATTTGAGCAAACCCCTCTGGAATCAATCCGAGTTAAAGCAAGTTGAATCGAGGCGAGGGAAGCTCAGTGGAGCTTTGATACCCAAAACCTCACCGATCCAATGCGGCGCAGTCACGCATTCAACTCGCAGAAACCGTCAAGAACTTCGAGGTGTGCTTAAAAGAGTAACCAATATTTTTCGAATGATTGTCCTGTTAAGCTCGATACCCTATAGGTCTCTTTTTAGTCCAAATTTTAGGCTTAGGTTCGCTTTAGGTTTCGTTTTCCTAAGGCGGGCAAGAAGGGAGCGGTGATGAAATCCGAACCCTTATCTTATATGGTCCAGTCCTTGCCCTTTACTAGGAATTTAAAAACAGTCCATATTCAAGTCCTCAGCATATATTCACCTTAAGGAGTCCAGTAACCCGCTTGCAGGAGATTCGCGGGTGTTTAGAATTTTACCTCCCGTACCAGACGGGCGAAGAACCGCTGAAGTCGACTCGGGCCACGACTCCTATGCCGTGTGCGAAACCGAGGGGCCGAGACGATATCGTAATCGTCGTCCTTCCCTGCAAACAGTTTATATTTAAGGGTACCCTTCCGTAGGGCTTAAAAATAAAAATAAAAATGTCCCAAAATTAATGTCCAAAGTCCATAAAAAAAAAAAATACAAAAGAAAAGAAAGTCTAAAAAAAATTACAAAAATAAAAATGTCTCTTTTTTTTCTCTCTTTTTAACAAAATAAAGAAAATCTTCTTCTTTTCGCTCCTTTAGCTTTGGTTTTCACTCCCAAACTTTAAGTAAATCACCACAAGCTTTGGCAAATTTATCTCTCGCTCCAACTTCAAAAATCTGCAAGGAAACAAAAAAAACCAAAAACGTAAAGAAGAACAAGAATAATAAAAAAAAAATCTAAAAAAAAAATGCTACCTAAACACAAATCCGCGTCGGCGGCGCCAAAAATTTGATGGTTTTCAAATAGTGATTGTAGTTGTAGTGGTAAACAGGGTTCTTTAGGACTTGTGAAGAAAACAATTTTTCTAGATTTAAATTAAACATGCAAATAAATAAAATAGTTCAAACTTTTGGAGATAAATACCAAGACTAGGATTCCACCATTGATCCATTAATTGATAAACTCTAAATAAAAATCATGCAATTCTATCTTTAAAAATAATTCTAATATTTGCCTCAAATATATTCTTGAAGTAATAGTTGTAATCAACGAGTATAAAACATCAAAAGTATTTAAAACCCAGCATGCTTCATCAAATTAATTCACAACTATTCAATAAGAACTAATATTTCAATTCAATCCCATGCAAATAATCAAATAATAATAATATTGCAAATAAATAGTAAAATTAGAATTATACCAATTAATGTGGAACAATGGCTTCCTCCGTCGCCTTGGCTAATGGGGTTTAGCTCCTCATCCCAAAAACATGATCATAAGATGTATCCATGGCTTAATAATGTGTTTTTATTGATGAAAATGGTGTAAAAAGAAGTTTGCAACGCTGTATAAATGTTACAGCGTCACTGTTACAAAGTGGAAGGGTCTTAAAAACAACGATAGTAGCACTAACTGCTGTAAAACAACGACAGTTGCTGTGACTATTGAAAAACGACGGTTTAGAAGCGTCTGTTCTTCGTCTTCTTCAACTGTGCAGCAGCAGAAAATATTTTCTCTGAAAGTTTTTCTCACGCCTCTCCTGGTCTTTCTCTTGCTCCCAAATCTCTCCTGATGGTTTCTAACCTTTTCTATGACTTGAAACCACTCTTATATAGCCCTCAAATCCCAAATAACTCGTATAAATTCCGACTTTTTCTTCTCTGCGCTGTTGAGAGAATAATCCCTTCTGTTAAGCTTTTTCACGTGTTGTTAGCTATAAAATAGCTACCAAACTCTTCCCTAGACTTGAATAAGACCATGTACATGTTAATCCATCGTCAAATTCCTCCAGAAATCTCTCAAAAATCTTTGAAAGTGCACAACAGGACACGTCTCTCTGTTTTAACTTTGATTGCTTCTCCCGGATATTCTAGCCCAATTAATCCCATGAAATCATCCATACTAGAATTTTATATCCATATCACGTCCAGCCCAATCAATTTCCGGTGTTTAATCTCCCTAAAACAGCTCCAACAATCGGATCAAAAATCAACAGCGAAATGCATGGCCTTTCCCGCCAAAACCAGTATTTGAAATTTGAAGAAGACCTCCCCCTATCCAGTTCTGGTGTCCCTTTAGCAGCTGCCTGGAAATGGGTCACCCCTTAGTAATTAGGTTACCCCTTATCCAAAATCAAGGATCCGTATAGCAAGTGTCCTCTGGGGCATTTTCCGCACTTTTTTCGGGGTTCCTCCGGGGTATTTCTGGGATACTTCCGGTACACTTCTGAGGCGCTTCCGGTACGTTATCAACGGAGGTCCAAATGCCACATTTTTAGCCAAATTCGCCATAAGTGATTATTTTCCAAAAACACCTACAAATACATAAAATAATCAAATAAGTACAATATCGAGTACTAACAATATATACAAATGAGCTATATTAGACACATAAATGCGTCTATCACGGATGGCTTGGCATAGTGGGGCCAAGGGTTTGGAAGGCTTGGCATGGTAGGGCCAAGGCAAGGTGCGGTTGGCTTGGCATAGTGGGGCTAAGGGTTTGGACAGATTAGCATGGTAGAGCCAAGGCAAGGTGCGGTTGGATTGACATGGTGGGGCCAAAGGTTTGGCATGCCATTGGCGTGTGGTGCGGCCAGCATGGATAGCGCCAAGGGTTTGGCATGCCATTGGCGCATGGCGCGTCCAAGGGGTTTGGCATGCCATTGGCACGTGGTGCGGCCAGCATGGCTAGGGCCAAGGGTTTGGACGGCTTGGCATGGTATGGCCAAGGCAAGGTATCGTTGGCTTGGGATGGTGGGGCCAAGTGTTTTGCATGACATTGGCGTGTGGTGCGGCCAGCATGGCTAGGGCCAAGGGTTTGGCATGCCATTGACGCGGCCAAAGATTTGGCTTGCCAATGGCGCATGGTGCGGCCAGCATGGCTAGGGCCAAGGGTTTGGCATGCCATTGGCGCATGGTGCGACCAGCATGGATAGGACCAAGGGTTTGGCATTCCATTGGCGCATGGTGCGGCCAGCATGGATGGAATGCCTTGGCGCGGTAAACGTGGTTGGCATGGTTTGCCATTGGCACAGTGGTGCAGCTGGCATGGTTGGCATGCCTTGGCGCGAAGATGTGGCTGGCGTGGTTTGCCATTGGCACAGTGGTGCGGCCAGCATGGATGGAATGCCTTGGCGCGGTAAATGTGGTTGGCATGGTTTTCCATTGGCACAGTGGTGCGGATGGCATGGTTGGCATGCCTTGGCGCGAAGATATTGCTGGCATGGTTTTCCATTGGCACAGTGGTGCGGATGGCATGGTTGGCATGCCTTGGCGCGAAGATATGGCTGGCATGGTTTGCCATTGGCACATTGGTGTGGCTGGCATGGTTGGCATGCCTTGGAGCGAAGATGTGGCTGGCATGGTTTGCCATTGGCACAGTGGTGCGGCTGGCATGGTTGGCATGCCTTGGCGCGGTAGCATGGGAATTAGGGTTTGGCATGGATGATGTTAGTTAATGTTAAGGGTTTTTCCGTGGAACATGACCCATGTAAAAAAAAAGGTACCCCGGTAATTCTTACGTACGCATGCTGATTGATTCAGTAAGTATGCTAATGGTCATAGTGACGTCATGTCGGATGTACAGTTTTACGATTTTAACCTTAAGCTAAAAACCACCATCAACATTAAGTCCCCTACTTAGCTCGGAACATGAGCATTGTTGCGAGGTAAGCATAAGATAGTGACGATAAAGGACAAAAATCGAAACGAAAAGTGGTGCAAATATGGTCAAGAAGGTCCGACTAACCTTTTTCGAGAGCTAAAGAGAGTTTGTACTTCCCGTGTTAGCGGCCTTGCATAAATTGTACTGGTGGTGCAGACCGTGGAGTGGTGACATGAAGATCGTCATCTTAGTCTGGCTATGCATCACCTTGGCTGGGTTAGGGAACATCATGATGCTGGCTTAGTGAGTTGCTGGTGTTGGCGCGGCAAGTCATGGCGCGACACGGTGGTGCAAGGCATGATACGGTTGGGTGAGGCAAAGCATGCGCGGACGGTCTTGGCATGGTGATTTGTCTCCGCGGGCCTAGTTGCTTCTTTTCCTTACTTGACTCAAATAGGAAGTCCTTTCCTTATTCAAACTCCCAAGTATCACACCTATAAAAGGAGGGCCGACCTCTCCCTTTATTTCACACCTATATTTCTCTTATTCTGGCCGTGTGGTAACAGTAAAGCGGACGAGCGAATCCCAGGCATGTCTTCCAACACTTCCTCTTTAACTTGCTTTTCTTGTGTTTTTTTTGTGTTAGTGCAAACCCTAGTTGTAGGCGTACCTTTTCATGAACTTTTAGAAATATTGTCCTTCTGCGTTGGTATGAATCCTATCCGTAGGTATGCTTTGCACGAACTTATAGTAACATTTAGGTACCATAGTGATGTTGGATGCCTCAATTACCGTGCAAAGTAGGCATGCATGAGATGGTAATTGTCATTCCTTTCCCGTGAAAACCTAGGTTCTAGGGTTTACTCCTTTTTTCCTGGTGTGGCCATGTGTATGGTTCACGTGGTGGGGCGCGCCTCCTCGGCCGGGCGCAAATTTCCCGCTGCAGGGTATGGACTTGGCACGAGGTGGTGATGCAGGGTCTGTCAATCCCCATTTCTTTTCCTATGCACATTGTGACTTTGAAACAGATTGGATTGCGTCCAGGATGGATCTCCTGTGTCTGATAAAATAATTCCCACGCACTTTCCGTAATAATTTCTTTTCATATTGTTCCATTGTAGTTATTGCGAAGGTGGAAGTAGCGTGAGAGAATTTTCGTTAGGATGTCATTTGAGAAAAGTTCTGCCATACCGAAAGATGTTGGTAATTCCAAGCCAAACACAGATGATGATTTCTTTACGACATCCGCCACGATTAGGAAAAATCATCCCAAGTATGTGTCGATTCTTCTGACTGGTCCGGAAAGTGAAGGAGAGACCCGGTCGGTTCGGCCATGAGGTGTAATAAGGTTTTGTCTTCATAGGAAAGAGTATCATGCTTCTCCTATTGACTTTAAAATCTCTGTGAGTTTGTTGCATCCCTTTGAGAAATGGATGTGATTAATGATGAGCCAGGAATGTGTAAAGGCCAGTTTGACCAAAGCGCAGATCATTGATGTTGTCGCGGCTTCCGCAGTGCTTCAAATTAGGAAAGATATTCCTGGCTTAGTTGCTTTTATTTCCAGATGGTATCCACACACTCACACGGCCATATGCATGTGGGGTGAAATGACTATCTCCTTAGAGAGCGTGGCCGTGTTGCTGAACCTTCCCGTAATAGGAAATGGATGTCAAATTGTCTGCAGATGAAGAAGAAATGTGCGCCGCTTTGGTTCAGGGACGGGCCTATGAGAGGGCTAAGTGGGGCTCTATCCCGTCCCTGAATCTTCCCAAAACAAAATTAACTATGTATAATTCATGTAAAGTTTATGTTAGCCCAGTGATAACCATGACAAGCCCATTTAATTTCTAACCCATGCAATGAAAGTGATAAACTTTTAGGCAAAAAACATGACATCTTCATGAACTTACCAATTTTTACACAATAAGACCTTCTTATTTACAACATCCATACTTCAAACATCTATAGTTTTTGAGAAATTTGCTCTCACAAATAAATTTCTCTTATTATGTCTGTTGTTTACTTTAAGTTTTATTTTTCTTTGTATTGCATATTAAGCAAATTAGGCTTTCCAAGAAAATAACAGACTCAAGAAAAATATAATCTAGTGCGGCCTTCGGCCGCAAAGCCGGCAATATTAGCCAGCCCCACCCTGAAAAAAATCTTGGGTCCGTCCCTGCTCTGGTTGCGAAATCAAAAGGATTCGTTCGGAAAAAAAACGAGATGAGGTGGTTCTATGGATGGTGGGTGTCTCAGTGGTTTCCCGATGAGTTGGAGCTGAATCAGAAGAATATTACGCTTCATGTCGTAGAGTTCTTGCCTCTTTGGTTATCCAGAGATGCTTTCGATGACGGCTCGGGTAAGAAGGAGATAAGACAGGAAATTATCAAGTTTGCAATAAAATTGGCAAAAGGTGTCATTCTCCCTATTGACGACTTGTTTCTTGGTTCTCTGTACACACACTTGGATCAGCTAGTCGCGGATATGTGCGCTTCAAATGGTTACATGAAGGTGGATTCGTATATTCATGCTGCCTTTCTCCAAGCGTGGTTGTGGGAGCACTTCGAAAGGTATGCTCCAAAACCGTTGGCCGTACTTCCCGAGTCTTGGGGTGGCTCTAGGATACTGAGCTGGTCGAATAGGCGCCCAAAGATTGGTTCGAACCTGGTTGGATTCCTTGACAACTCGCACACGGTCAATTTTCGTCCATGGGCACCGGTGCATGCGTCCATAACTCAGACCAGTACCTTTGCTCCTGCTCCGAGCATGTCTTTGTCTTCTGATAAAGAGGATATGAGTGTTGGAGAGATGGTGTTCATGCGAAGCTGCACGCTCGGTCATATGCCGTCTTTCTTTCGAGGATCTTGCAAAGCAGTCTCTTACAATATCGATAGGCCAGCTCGGCATATGGGTTTTGACCAAGGGGTCCCACTTGTTCGTCAGCCGGTTGTTCCAGAAGTATCGTTGTCAACTGTTATCGATGCTACTGTTCTTGTGTCGGGTAAAAATCTCTTTTTCCTGCTTGCGGAACGAAATCCATCAACAACCTCCAAATATAACATGTTTTGGCAGGATGAGTTTCTCGTTTTCCATGGATTCGTGAATGATGTGGTAGAAAACCGTCGCGGTAAGCCTTCTCCTGCAGTTTTAGCGGAGCATCCACTGCTGAGGGATCCTTCTTCACCCAAGAGGAAATCCGTTAGCCCGAATGCAGATAGTCCCCAAGTGAAGGAGCGAATATCTAAAATCCGTGCAGATGGTTCCCAGTCAGATTCGACATCCCTACCGACTTTCAGTTCGTCCAATATGCGGGTACTTATGATTTTCCTCTTTATTTTAGTTGGATCGCGTATATCCTTGTTCTCTTTTATGAGTATCCATCTTTGTATCTTGCCTAGGGTCTCAGCAGCATGAACGCCTTTACCACTTGCAAGTAGTCAGAAAACATCGTTTCTCGAGACAGAGGGTGGCGGTGCTGAGCCTATCCATGGTGATGGGGAACCCGAGAAGGATGAAAGTTCAGAGTCCAGTGATGGCGAGAATAGTTCTTCTGACAGCAGTGCTGAATCTTCCTCTAGTCGGTCTGAAAGCGAATCAGTGAGTCTCCCGCATGTTTTTTCTTATTTCCTCTTTCCCTTTCTTTTTGGAATATATCTAATCCGTGATATCACAGGGGGAAGTCGCTTCTGAAGATGGCCCTAAGATGGAGACTGGCGGAGATACAACTTTGTCTTCAACTGTGGCAGCCGCACCGGGTGACCTTGAAATGGATGTTGATCGAGATGCAAACGTCGTTGTGACTCAGACAATGGAGAGTACTCCAGTGGCCGCAGGTGCAATTATCGTTAGGAATACCTTGCCGGTCGCTGATGCAGTCGCGGGCTCCATTTTCAATCCTCCATACCTGGTTCCTCATCCGTATCATGTGTTGATCGGGGGATTTAGCGTGCCAACCAAACATGCGGCGCTATACACTAAGATATAGGAAAGATACGGACATATCTCCACGACCAAGAAAATTAGTAGTCGATTTGCGTTGGTTAAGCGTGTGGAGGAAGCTTTGTCTTCAATTGACGACATGTGCAATGTGACAGGTCATACTGTTACTGAGGATGTAGTCTCGAGCTGGAGGTTCCACCGTGACGTGTGTGTAAACTTCGAGTTCAATGTTCCTTGGTTCGTTGAAGGTCTCTCTGAGGTTTAAAAGTTGTTGGATGAAACATTCGAAAGTACTTCTGCGTATATGGTGAAGAAGCAGGAAGCGGAAGTCGAAAAGTTGTCCAGTAAGCTGAAGTTGAAGAGGGCGACTCTCCAAAACACGAAGGAGGCTTTCGCCAAGAAGAGCAAGCCATTGTTGAAAAACTTTCCTTGAACGCATTTCCTTGAAGGCAAAATAAACACCTAATTTATGGTTTTGATTTCTAGGATTTTTGGGTTGGTAGACAAATGTTACCATGAGGGTTTTGAATTATTATTTAGAATGAATCACTTTAGAACAATGATGTCTTGGTTATGAACATGAGTGTCATGAGTACCCCAGGAGACTCATGGAATTGTGAATGTTGTGTGATAGTAGAAAGAATGAAGCACGGGAAAATATGGATATTGGTTTTTATTTCCCCTGTGAAGACTTGAAGTAGTAGACCATGTATTTTGTCTAGCAAGACTTACTCGGTTTTTCAGATCTTCTGGTGAAAAAGGAATCCCCCGGATGTAAGACTGAGTTTTGTGGCAAACATCACCGTGACTATGGAAAGTCCCCATCCATTCCTTGTCGTGTCGCCGATCCCTAGTCGGATCTTTGCTTCCAACCCCTCGGAAGTCCCCAATCGTCCCTTGTCGTGTTATGACTGGTAATCGATCCGCCTGGTAGCTGAGTCGTCGATTCCTGAGCGGATCGTTTGATTCTACTGTCCTGACGTCTATGTCGAGATATGAGATCGAGGGTTGAAAACTGACGTCGTGACCGAAAGATCAACCTCCCACTGTGGTCGCCAATTGTTTGAGGATGAAAACAGTTTCTGCTGATTTTGGTAATTTCGGGTGTATGGGTGAGAAATTAATTTAAACCCTAAACAATATACTGCAAGGGAGTACTTTAGATTCGAGAGATCAATCTGTACAAATTCGGCCTAAACCAAGAAATGGTCGTTCTAGACTTGCTTCGGTCACAAAGTGAAGCAGAAGGGTTGGTTTTGGGGAGGGAAGCGAAGAAAGTGTTGAGACCAGAATAGTTGATTCTGGAAGAGTATTTGTTTTCTACGACTTGTATAAGAAAGTGGGAAGCTTACAGATGGATAGCTAGCAAATGTTTTCTGAGTGTTGTATGCTCCTGACCTGAGCCTGTCGTTCGGTGAAAATAGGTAATGCCTATTTATACAAGTTGAAGTAAAACGTACTCTGGTCTCATTAAGAAATGGAAAACGGGTGAATAAATGGGAGGAGGTGGTAACCGGTAACACCTGGAATTGATGTTCCATAAAAGAAAGCGTTTCACCATTACTCCCTCTATTTACTAACCGCCTCATCCTTATGAAATAACGGGCGTAGTGTACGCCGCACGCTGTAAATCCGCCAAACCAATACCCAATGAGCGCCCCCAATTTGTGACATGCATTGATGTCTCCAGCGTTTTCATGGAAAACATGTAGCATGTTGTTGTCGTCTGGAAAGTCGAGCTTGGGAGACTTGCCGGCTTGGTGACCTTCGACGGTCGAGGTTTTTCATTTTAGGAGAAAAGTTAGCCGTTGATTATTGCAACCTTTCGTTTGGTAGTCAGTGGCATGAAAGCATGCTCGGTATGGCTTTAATAAGGCCTGGTTTAGGCGCGGCCAAAAGTTAGGGTTTTGGTGCGACCAAACTAGGGCCAAAAGTTGTCATGCGTTAGCTGGTAACCTTGGACGGCTAAGATCTGCATCTTAGATGAAAAGGTGGCGTTGATCGTTGCGGGCCTTCGTTTTGGCATCCGCATAGGGAAGGCCGGTACGGCGTGGCGCGGCAAGGTGGTTGGCATGCCATTGGCACATGTGGCTTGGCGTTCCTTGGCACGGTTTGGCGTGGCCAAAACTAGGGTTTTAGGCCAAAGGTTACCATGCTTTGTCTGGCGACCTTGGACGGCTAGGATTTGCATCTAGGATTGAAGGGTAGCCGTTGATCGTCGCACGTCTTCGTTTTGGTAGCCGCATAGGGAAGGCCGGCATGGTATGGCGCGACAAGGTGGTTGGCATGCCATTGGCACATGTGGCATGGCATGCCTTAACGCGGTTTTCTGTGGGCAAAACAAGGGTTTTGGGCCAAAGGTTACCATGCGTTGTCTGGCGACCTTGGACGGCTAGGATTTGCATCTAGGATTGAAGGGTGGTCGTTGATCGTCGTACGCCTTCGTTTTGGTAGCTGCATCGGGAAGGCCGGCATGGTATGGCGCGGCAAGGTGGTTGGCATGCCATTGGAACATGTGGCATGGCATGCCTTGGCGCGGTTTGGCGTGGACAAAACTACGGTTTTGGGCTAAAGGTTACCATGCGTTGTCTGGCGACCTTGGACGGCTAGGATTTGCATCTAGGATTGAAGGGTGGCCGTTGATCGTCGCACGCCTTCGTTTTGGTAGCCGCATAAGGAAGGCCGGCATGGTAGGGCCAAGGCAAATGGTACGGACGGCTTGGCATAGTGGGGCCAAGGCAGAATGGTGCGGACGGCTTGACATAGTGGGGCCAAGGCAGAATGGCGCGGACGTCTTGGCATAGTGGGAACAAGGCTTAATAGTACGGATGGCTTGGCATAGTGGGGTCAAGGAAGAATGGTGCAGATGGATTGTCATAGTGGGGTCAAGGGTTTGGACGACTTGGCATGGTAGGGCCAAGGAAAGGTGCGGTTCGCTTGGCATAGTGGGGCCAAGGGTTTGGACGGCTTGGATGCCAAGGAAAGCTGCGGTTGGCTTGGCATGCTGGGGCCAAGGGTTTGGCATGCCATCGGCGTGTGGTGCGGCCAGCATGGCTAGGGCCAAGGGTTTGGACGGTTTGACATGGTAGGGCCAAGGCAAGGTGCGGTTGGCTTGGCATGGTGGGGACAAGGGTTTGGCATGCCATTGGCGTGTGGTGCGGCCAGCATGGCTAGGGCCAAGGGTTTGGCAAGCCATTGGCGCATGGCGCAGCCAAGGGTTTGGCATGCCATTGGCGCATGGTGCGGCCAGCATGGCTAGGGCCAAGGGTTTGGCATGCCATTGGCGCATAGTACGGCCAGCATGGCTAGGGACAAGGGTTTGGCATGCCATTGGATCATGGTGCGGCCAGCATGGCTGGCATGCCTTGGCGCGGTAAACGTGGCTGACATGGTTTTCCATTGGCCCAGTGGTGCGGCTGGCATGGTTGGCATGCCTTGGCGCGAAGATGTGGCTGGCATGGTTTGCCATTGGCACAGTGGTGCGGCTGGCATGGTTGGCATGCCTTGGCGCGAAGATGTGGCTGGCATGGTTTTCCATTGGCACAGTGGTGCGGCTGGCATGGTTGGCATGCCTTGGCGCGAAGATGTGGCTGGAATGGTTTGCCATTGGCACAGTGGTACGACTGGCATGGTTGGCATGCCTTGGCGCGAAGATGTGGCTGTCATGGTTTGCCATTGGCACAGTGGTGCGGCTGGCATGGTTGGAATGCCTTGGCACGAAGATGTGGCTGGCATAGTTTGTCATTGGCACAGTGGTGCGGCTGGCATGGTTGGCATGCCTTGGCGCGAAGATGTGGTTGGCATGGTTGGCATGCCTTGGCGCGGTAGCATGAGAATTAGGGTTTGCCATGGATGATGTTAGTTAATGTTAAGGGTTTTGCCGTGGAACATGACTCATGTAAAAAAAAAGGTACCCCGATAATTCTTACGTAGGCATGATGATTGATTCAGTAAGTATGCTAATGGTCATAGTGATGTCATGTCGGATGTACAGTTTTACGATTTTAACCCTAAGATAAAAACCACCATCAACAGTGGGGCACTTTCTTCTGATGAACTTGGACTTTGTTGTGTTGGACTTGGAGATCGCGGGCTTGCTGGTGGAGTACTTTCTTCTTGACGTGACTGATCTGGCTCGTTTTCGATGAGTAGTGGCAACTCGTAGTTGTCTGCTTCATCATTCCAATCCCATGATTTGAATTCATCAAAGATAACATCTCTTGAAATTACCAGTTCCATTGTATCTGGCTTTAAAAGTCTATATGCTTTAGACTCTACGCTATATCCGATGAATATTAACTTTTCTCCTTTTTCATCAAATTTTTCTCTATGTTGGGATGGAATATGTGAATATGCGACGCAACCAAAAATTCTGAAAGAAGTTACCTCGGGCTTTTTCTTATGCCAAGCTTCATATGGAGTTTTGTTGAGAACTGGTTTTGTTGGCGAGCGATTAAGGATGTAACTGTTGTGTTGACTGCTTCAGCCCAGTAAGTGTTGGGTAGCTTCCTTGATTTTAACATGCTACGATCCATTTCTACGATCGTACGATTTTTTCTTTCGGCGACGCCGTTTTGTTGTGGAGTGTATCGTACGGTGAGCTCCTTCTTAATTCCATTTTATTTGCAGTAGTTTATGAATTCATATGAAGTAAATTCTCCACCACGGTATGTACGGAAAACTTTCAATTGATGGCCACTTTGCTTCTCTGCCAACGCCTTGAATTCTAGGAATTTAGTGAATGCCTCGGACTTTTGCTCGAGAATATACACCCACATCATCCTGGTATGATCGTCCACGAATAAAATAAAATATCTTATGTTATTGAGTGAGGTTGTTCTTGTCGGACCGCATATATCAGCGTGCACCAATTTGAGGGACCTTCTTGCTCTCCAGGATTTATTAGTAAATAGAAGTCTATGAAACTTCCCAAGAATACAACCTTCACATACTTTATATCCACCGCTGATATTAGGAAGACCAATTACCATGTTCTTTGATTTTAGAACCTTCAAGTATTTGTAGTTGAGATGCCTGTATCACAAATGCCATAACTTGCATTCATCTATATGATTGGTACTCATTGCACAATTTTTAATTGATGGCATGGATAGAGAGAAGACGAAATTTCCTGACATTTTTACTTTTGTCACCAATTGCTTATTAATTTTATCATAATTTGTGCATTCTCCGTCTTCGAAATTTAATGAGCACCCTTTTCTTATAACTTGTCCAACACTTAATAGATTTTGAGCTAGGCCAGGAACATAAAGAACATCAGATATTATAGAGTTTTACCTAACCTTGTACATACGGATACGACTCCTCTTCCTTCAGCATTCTGAAACTTTCCATCTCCGAGCTTGACCGGTGGAATCTCTTGCTCCTCCAATTTTACGAAATACTCTTTGTTTCCTGTCATATGGCTGCTGCATCCGCTGTCGACATACCATATACCTTGCGCTTCTTGTTGCGAGGTGAGACAGGAGTAAAATACTTGATTTTGAGAATCATTTTTCTCTGAATAGTTAGCTTCGTTAAGCCAATAATCTTTTTCCATGTGATTTAATTTATCACACTTGGTGCACTTGTACTTGCAATTCTCAGTTGTATGGCAAAACGTTTTGCAAACATTGCATCGGAGATTTGAGGAGTAATTGTTGCCGTACTTTTGGTTGTTGTTTCTATAACCTCCTTTTCCTCCTCCACGTCCGCGGTAGAAATTTTTGGATCCTTGGTTTGATGTCGAACCTTTCTCGTGAGGTGATGTTGATGATGATCCCCTCTGGAGCTTTCTTTTTTGGCTTCCGTATTTTTCTTTTCGCTGAAATTTATTTTTGATTGAAATGCCTGCTCCAACGGTTGCTCCGCGAACCTATTTATCCTTTTCACGTGCGCCTCGAGTGAACCCATTAATTCGTGTACCGAGAGAGTCGATAAATTTTTAGACTCTTCAATGGCAGCGACGATGTGATCGAATTTGAACGGTAAGCTTCTTCAAATCTTTTCTACAACTCTTTTATTTTCTATGGTATCTCCATAACTACTATTTTGATTTACTATGACAGTAACTCTTGAAAAGAAATTCTGGATAGTTTCATTTTCTTTCATAAGTAGATTATTAAAATATCGCCATAAATTTTGTAGTTTAATGGAGATTACCTTTTCCGAACCTTGGAATGCTACTTTGAGAATATTCCAGGCCTCTTTCGAAGTTTTCGCCATCAAAATTCAAGGAAAAATAGCTTTGCTTACCTCTTGTTGTAGAAATAGTAGTGCTTTAGCATCTTTCTTCTTATTTTCCTTGTACTCCTTTTTCTCTGCATCAGTCCATGACGATAGAGTTTCTGCCGACTCGGGTACCTCATAACCATCTTCTACAAAATCCCATAGATCTTGTGAAATGAATAATGTCTACATTTGTAGACTCCAATAATCATAACTCTCACCATCAAAAATTGGAATTAGACTTTGGGCATAATAGAAACCTTGAATACTTTGGTTAATTGCCATGTGTAGAGTTTTAGGATTACTGGGTTAGGTTTGGGTAGAGTTTTAGGATTACTAGATTAGGTTTGCTCTGATACCAAATTTGTTGGCGCAATGCGGAAATGTGATGGGTTTATGGAAATTGATTTAGGAAAAGAGGTTGGTTTAAGAAAAGTGAGGCTTTGATAATTGATCTCTGAAATGTTACAAGAGGATTGATGCAGCAACTTTGGCTTACACGTCTGTTTACAAAGGAAATTTGGCTCTTACTTACTCTATCTCTCATTCTCACTCACACTTTACTCACTTTGAGTTTTGGATTGGCCAAATGATCCCATCGACTGCCTATTTATAGGCTTTGTCCACCGACCATATATTTCTCTAGATAGTTCTTCTAATCTCTATCTATATCTTTCATTATACTCACCATTGACCGACTTCACTGGAACAATCTAGAGATAGAATACTCTGGATATTGCACGACTGGTCTAGCCATCTTCTGGTACGGACTTAGCCTAGATTATTCTGGGCCTTACTTAGTGTAGAAGCCTTACCTTTTCTGGCCCATTATGTGTACTCTGGAAATTTCTAGAGACACAACATCACAAATTAGTTATTATCTTTAACTCCTGCTGCATCAAGGTTTATCTCGTTACGGGCCGAGAAGGTATTATAAGAAGGATAGTTTTCGAGAGTTAGGTTTACGTTTGCCATTGAAGTGAACGAATTAGAAGAATGAAAGAAAATATAACTGGCACTGCGGGAAGACTTTGTAACCTATATATCTATATTATAAAAAGAAGTGTTGTGTGTGTAGTCTCACAAATCCGACCATCGATTTCGCCATCCCACGGCGCGGATCGATTCGTTATATGTTCTATATAGGCATCCGTCCGATCGATGGGTTTTCTGATTTTGCTAAATTACCATAAGATACGTGTATATTTTTGGATACCAATTATTGGTATTTATTTGATTTTGCTAAACTACCATAAGATCCGTTTAGTTGCTTTATTTTTGGATTTCCAAGCACACCGTTACCAACTGGACATAGACCAACGGAAAAATGTTTAATGTTCACGTTCGTCCAACAGAAGCACACCGTCCGTCCGATCCGTTGGGTTTCCTATATTTTGGACGGACTCGATTATGCCATGGCCTTGTATTAAACTACTGGACATAGACCACTAAACCTTATGGCGACTAACCTTACGACCTCAACCTAGACACAGTTCTAATCTTAGCTCTCCCCGACAAATTAAAAGAAAATACCTAACCTTTAAATTATATCTTTCACATAATTAAAATCAGAAGGATATGTTTTTTTTCCTTTTTAAAGCAAGATTAATTAGTGTTAGCTTACGTTTAGCCTATACATACTTAAATATGAGGTTTTGTGTTTTCTTACTCCACAAAATTTTTTTCTCCCTCTACATGAAACTTTCACCCGATTCACCGTAACGGTACGGCTCAAGGGTCTGTGTGGATTCACCATAACAGTACGGCTCAAGTCAAGGGTCTGTATGGATTGTGTTCCCTCTTCTTTTGTATTAGTGAATATATATAATGTCGATCCACAACTCAATTGAAGACGGATAACCTTAGCACCAAATATAAATTTGCAAAAACATTATGGGGTCATGGTCGGGCTTATGATCGCGGTTAATTTGACCCAGCTAATTTGGTCCGACCAATAAAATAACTGGAATTTGTGTAAGGGACCACGACCTGGACTGTAAGCCCCGACTAATTAGACCCGACCAACAAAATATCGAGGTTGTAAGTCCCAGTTAACTGATATGCTCAACCAAATCACAATTAATTTAATATTAATGTTGGACTGTATTTGTCCCTAGATTTTTCAATCCACGGCCGGGGCCTATGGTCCCGTCTACTAAGGTATGACACGACTATCTAAATACATAGACCATCCTTAATCGCGGGTCCACAAGCCTAATCTCTGACTAATATGACCCGGCTAACTAGTTAAATACAATACCCAACAATTGCAGACCGACTAAAATTTTATGAGAGGATACTGATTAGCCGACCAAACAACAAATAAAAATTTATAAAGGTTGAGCCCCGACCGTAGACCGGGGTGATACCTAGTATATATATATTTATTGGATGGAACCAATCATAACTATGAAACAAAATATAACAACAAAAGAAATTCAGGTTATGGAGAAACCTTCTATTAGGTTTTGGTTTCCTCTTTTAGGTCAATTGACATTCTAGAAATTCAGGCTACGTAGAAGCCTTCTTTTAGGTTTTGGTTCCTCTTTTAAGTCAATTGACATTCTAGATTGGTATTATACAGCGAAGGACCGAAGATTTTACATAGGGTAGGTGTTGGGCTGGCAAATAAATTAGGAGAGTTTATTTACATAGGGAAGGACCGAACTAGGAGAATTTTATTTGAACCCACAATTGGATACCTCCACAAATTGGGGATACTCGAAGTTACATGGAGCTGGATTTTGGTTAAGGGACATTTTCTCTAAAAATAAAAAGAAAAACTAAAAAAACCCTAAAATCCATAAAAGTATCCCCTTCTTTCTTCCTGTGCGACCATTTTCTGGTTTGATTGTTTTGTGTTAACGCAGGTGATACTGCTGAGAGTATTTCACGGACAGATGGTTAAGAACCAGTCTTAGGCCCTAGTCCTACGGTCTTTATTGAACTGTAGATATGCATGTAACTCAGTCTTTTATGTTTACCACAGATCCAGATTATGTGGAACTGAATATTGCTATAAATAAACATCTAATCTTCACAGAATAACTGTGGAAGATATTCTACCACATCTTGTGTTTCAACTTGGTATCAACCTCGATCCAACACACGCTTTCCTTTCACAAAAAAAAAAAAATACCAAAAACAAAACAAAAACCATGGCTGCACAGCTAAGAAATATACAGATTCATCATCTAGTTACTCTCAAACTCACAGAAACAAATCACTCTTTATGGAAAACACAATTCAAACCTATATTGAAAGGTTATGGCCTGGCTGGTTTCATAGATGGAACAAAATAAATTCCTCCTCAAACCCTTCCAGATTCAGAATGAAGTTAACCCACTGTATGAAGAGTATGAAGCTCAGGATTCATTACTGGTTGGGTGGTTAAACTCAACACTCACGCCTGAGGTGTTGTGTCATGTGAGGGGATTGGACACAGCTAAACAAGTTTGGGACAAACTTGAAAGTTACTTTGCTCCAAAAACACGGGCTCACAAGATGAGTCTCAAAAAACAACTCCATTCAATGAACAAAGGTAATAAGTCTTTGAAAACATATTTGAATGAAGCTAAAAACCTCTTTGATCAGCTTGCAGCAACTGGATATGAAGTATCCAACGATGAAAAAATGCAGTCTATTAGCAATGGCTTGAATAAAGCCTACGATCCCATTGTTACAGCATTAAGCACTGTAGAGGAGATTGATATGGAAGCTTTTTACTCTCACCTTCTCACGTTTGATCTGCGCATGGAACAACAACTGGCTATGATTCAGCAGCCAGTTGTTAACGTCGTTGCTGCCATTTCGTCAAACAACTTCAAAAACAACTCACGTGCATATGGCCAACGGAACCAGGGCTACCATTCCAATAATCAACCGCAACAGCGATCTCAGAACCCTAGAACATTTGCACAGCCATGTCAAATATGCAAAAAGGATAACCACCAGGCAGACAGATGCTGGTTCAGGTATGATAAACTCTCAAACAACAAACGCAAACCTGCTGCTGCCTATATTGCTCTACCTGGTTCGGACCAACATGCAAACTGGGTGACAGACTCTGGAGCGACTCATCATCTCACAGCTGACTTGAGGAACTTGACTATTCCTCATGAATATGATGGCCCTGAACAGATTCAAGTTGGTAATGGAAATAGCATTCCTATATCTCATGTTGGTAATGCTACTTTCACATACAACTCCAGACTATTTTCCTTAAATAATATCTTCCATGTTCCACAGATAAAAAGAAATCTGTTATCAGTCTCACAATTTTTCAAGGATAATAATGTCTTCTTTGAGTTTCACACTTCTTATTTTCTGGTGAAGGACAAGTTAACGGGAACAATGCTGCTGCGAGGACTGAATAGGAATGGTCTCTATGTTTTTGAGGGCTTGGACGTATTAAGCACTGCAAATAAACCCCAAGCTCATGTTGCAACTTCACTGCCACTCTGGCACCAACGTCTTGGACATCCCATGATGAGAACAGTGTCTAGTATTTGTGGTAGATTCTCTTTACCTGTTTCAAATAAGGCTTTTGACTACTGTCATTCCTGTCATGTTAGCAAAAGCAAGCGTCTTCCTTTTTCTCTTAGCAAAACTACTTATGCAACACCTTTGAGTTTACTTGTATCAGATATTTGGGTCTCTCCTAAATTGTCTCGATCCGGTTTTCGTTATTATATGTTGATTATGGATGCATATTCCCATTATACTTGGATTTTCCCTTTGGTGCAACGTTCTGAGGCCTTGTCAATATTCATACAGTTTCGAAAACAGGTTGAAAATTTAACTAATCATAGGATCAAAGTCTTCCAGACTGACAATGCCTTAGAGTATAAAAAGTTCACCTCATATCTAAATGCCTCTGGCATTCAACATAGATTCACTTGTCCACATACGTCGGCTCAAAATGGCATGGCTGAGCGACGTATCCGTCATGTAACTGAATTCGGTTTAGCTCTACTTTTCCATGCATCAATGCCTTATACATTCTGGTCCGATGCCTTTTCCACTGCATGCTTCTTGATTAATCGATTACCAAAATCTCAAACCATAACTACAACTCCTCTTGAACTGTTATTTAACAAAGCTCCTGATTACTCCTTCCTTAAAGTTTTTGGGTGTTTATCTTATCCTTGTTTAAGGCCCTATAATTCCAACAAACTAGAACCACGATCGATATCATGTGTCTTTATTGGATATAACAATGCTCATAAGGGATATAAGTGCTTTCATAGAGAAAGTGGCAGAATTTATATAAGCCGTCATGTTCGTTTTGAGGAAGAGACATTCCCATTCAAGTCTACGCAGCAGCTGACGCCTCAACAAGAGTCTGTAAGTGTACCTTCTGATACAAGTCTCTTTCTGAAATCTCCCTTTCGAAATGTCCTGACCTCTGGCAATCAGGAACTGCATACTGGCAATATTAATATACCTGATGCTAGGTCAGCTGGCGCTACTGAAGAGAATTCAGCACCAATGACTAGTGCTGCTGACGCAGCTTTTGTCCAACAATCCACCCCGACTACGACGTCATCAAGAGATTCAGTTGCGCCACTTTCTCTAGTCGATACTGCTGAGACAGTTCAGTCTATAAACACACAGACAGTGCATCAAATGCAGACACGAGCAAAATCTGGAATTGTTAAGCCAGTTCAAAAATTATGCTTCACAGCCAGCAAGCATCCTTTACCGAATATGGACTACATGGAGCCAACCTGCTATACTGAGGCCTCTAAGTTTGCGCATTGGAGAGGTGTCATGCATGATCAAATTAACTCTCTTATTAGAAATGGAACATACTCTCTTGTGAAATTCGAACCAGGCATGAACGTAGTTGGCTCGAAGTGGGTGTTTCGAGTGAAGCAACATTCTGATGGAAGCATTGATCGTTACAAGGCCAGGCTTGTGGCGAAAGGGTTTCATCAACAAGAAGGTGTTGATTATGGGGAAACATACAATACAGTGGTTAAGCCATGCACAATCCGGCTAGTTTTATCTATAGCAGTTATGAAGAACTGCCCATTGAAACAACTTGATGTAGAAAACGCGTTTCTACATGGTGAACTAAAAGAAAATTTTTATATGACACAACCACCAGGGTTTTTGGATCCCAACTATCCTACACATGTGTGTAAACTCCACAAATCCTTGTATGGACTTAAGCAAGCCCCTCGGGCTTGGTTTTCAAGATTGAGTTCTTACTTGTTACAGCTTGGATTTAAGGGCTCAGTAGTTGATAGTTCTCTATTTGTTCTCTAGGAGAAAGCTTCCATTACATATGTGCTCGTCTATGTCGATGACATTATCGTCACTGGGTCCAACAGTCATTCCATTTCACAGCTAATACATGATCTTGGTGCAGAATTTGCTATTAAGGATATGGGTAACTTGCATTATTTCCTGGGAATTGAAGTCCTTCGTACTCCTGGAAATCTTATTCTCACGTAGAGAAAGTATGTGGCAGATTTACTTAAAAGAACTAAACTTGATGGGGCTAAACCTGTTTCTACACCGTTATCTCCGAGTACAAAGTTCCAACTCCAAGGCACAGAGAAAATGTCCAATCCTACATTATAATGCAGTGTCGTAGGGGCTCTTCAATACCTTCATCTTACTAGGTCGGATATCTCAGTGGCGGTTAACAAGGTATGTCAATATATGCATAACCCTTATATAGAGCATTGGGATAGTGTGAAACGAATTTTACGTTACTTGAAGTCCACCATAGATTATGGACTACATCTTCATCCAACAAGTGATTTCTCCCTCCAAGCTTATTCAGATGCAGATTGGGCTGGTTGTCTAGATGATCGAAGATCGACTAGTGGTTTTTGTGTCTACTTTGGTGGTAATTTGATCTCTTGGAGTGTACGTAAACAAAAGACGGTGTCGAAATCCAGCACTGAAGCGGAGTACAGGGGTGTAGCCATTGCGACTTCTGAACTCATGTGGATACGGTCCTTATTAAATGAACTGTGTGTCTCAACTTCAACACCAGTTTTATGGTGTGATAATTTGGGGGCTACATATCTTACTGCTAATCCTGTGTTCCATGCCAGAACAAAGCATATCGAAATCGACTATCATTTTGTAAGAGAAAGAGTTGCTAGCAAGCAGTTACGAGTTCAATTTATCAGCTCTCGGGATCAACTGGCCGATATTTTTACCAAGGGACTAGCTTCTCCACGATTTCATATTCTCCGATCCAAGTTGCACATCCGTCAACTCCTGTACAACTTGAGGGGTGGTGTTAACGCAGGTGAGACTGCTGAGAGCATTTCACGGACAGATGGTTAAGAACCAGTCTTAGGCCCTAGTCCTACGGTCTTTATTGAACTGTAGATATGCATGTAACTCAGTCTTTTATGTTTACCACAGATCCAGATTATGTGGAACTGAATATTGCTATAAATAAACATCTAATCTTCACAGAATAACTGTGGAAGATATTCTACCATATCTTGTGTTTCAACTTTTTGTTAGGGTTAAAAATCTAAAAAATCATTTCCAAATTCATTAACGGTGTCTCGGTCGGTGTAGGCTTTAGGATAAATTTAATACCGACTGGTCAGTCGGATTTGATAAATCGGATGAATTCAACAGTCGGTTTTGTTTATAGAAGGAAGACAATACCGACAGTATCATTCGGTATGGTATTCGAATGAAGGCAATATCGACAACAGGCAATTGATGAATATATGAAGCTCAACTTGTCCGTTCGTTCAGCTAAAAAACGATATATTCTGACTTCAAATGAAACCCTTATAAAGATATAATTACATAAAGATTCATACTTACATAAAGATATATTTTATCTCTAAAAACCTTATAAGGTGTACCAAAGGCAAGAGATGTCTCTCTTCATTCCTGAAACGATCCTTCTAACTTTTTCAGTTTATATTTCGATTAATAAACAATCCAGCCAGCACTAGCTATTTCATAGAATTTATTTTCCTTGGACTGATTTGATTTCTCCTGATTATAGGTTAACTCCAAATCACGCCCAATCTCTTCTTCGATATTAGGATCCATTGCGGTGTCAGTGATACTCTCATAAACAATACGGCAATTGATCAAGCCACAGTCGGCATTGTTGTGTGATAATATGCAATGTCGATTATATTTTAGTTAAGGGGTACTTCAATTCTTCATGGTGTTTTCTTTTTCTTTTACTATCCCCCAATTTTTGAGAGTATTCCCTAATTGTGGGTACTTTTATTTTGGGAATTAGATTATATTTTTTTTTACTTACTTTCTAATTTATTTCCTATGCGAATAAATTTCTCTTCCAATTAAAAAAGAAAGAAAAAAAAAAACTACCATAACCTAATAATTTATTAAAAGTTTAAGATCCCATAGATCAATCCATTTTACATAACTTATATTATGGTTGTCAATGGCCTCGAATCCTCCGGGTATCATAGGATCCAGATTATTTGAGACCGATCCGTGTCGTTATGGTTTCGGGGCCGGTTCCTAATTTTGCGGCCCAAAAACGGACCCTATGGGAACAACAACTGGTCAACTATTGGAGCTCATCCACTGCCTCCAGAAGGGTCTGAAGGGAAATATCACCTAACCCAAATACCTCATCTAACAGAATAAAATTGTTAGTTAACACATGAAGTCATGAACCACAGTAAATGAATCACTAAACCAATATTATAGATACTAGTTCTTATGCCCGTGCGTTGCACGACCCTAGATATTTTGTTGAGAGAAAGGTATAGTTTGGTGCTAGTGAATACCTTTTTTTTTCTTCGAAAAAGAGGCAAGCCTCAGAGATATTCATTGCAAGTTCTGCAATTCATGATCATGATTGATTATCGGACTGACTCGGAAGTTTGCAGCAATTATGAAGAGCTTAAACAGGTTACAGGGATATTCAAACAGACAACAGGGATGATAATGAAGAGACTTAACAACATATTTACTAGACCAATTCTGGAAAAAAAAATCCTACCGTTCCTATCCGATTCCAAAGTAACAGAACTAGTTTCAATGGTCTTGGCTGGATCAAAAATGACCCATCCAGCTCAAATAACAATTCTATAATCAATAGAAATGTCAGGATTCGTGAATCCAACTATTTCTCAAGGGTTTTATCAAAATCATAGTGCTGGCATAGCTAAAGCAGGATCCATAAATCCAACCCAGTGTCAATGATTTTATAGTAACAATAAAAAAGGTAACCGACATAACTTAACTCGGTTTTCATGTGATAGAATCAGTATGGATCGGTTTGGGTTCTTCTGACTCGGTCTTGTAACATTTTCTGATGCTGGTATCTTCTGTGAATGTCTTGCTGCTGGCATCTTTGCTACATGTGTCTTTTTTGTTGTTGGAGAGTAGATCGTAACCGGAGTCATGAAGCCTGAAGATGCTTTTGTGGGAAACCTAGCTTGATGTTGCTTTTGGATGTGTGTTTACTGGGTATTCATTTAATTCAAAAGCATGTACCCCCAGATTGAAAAAATCAACAATAACTTGAGGAAACTTCCAAATCCCAGAAAGGAGATACCAATCTGAACAATAACGAAAATTAATTAAGTTCCAAAAAACAGAACCCTAGATTAAAACAAGAACGAAAATTTAGATTAAACCTAGAACAATCAAAGAAGGCTAGAAGAAACTGATGTATCAGGAACCCAATTAATAATACTAATAGCAAATCTAAAAGACTAACAACAGAGATTTAAATGAAGGAAAAACCAGTTAAAGTTCAATCCAAGCTAGATTCGAACCCAAATCACCGATTAATCGTTTCAAACAAATCATAAAGACTAAAAATAGCAGAGGTAGATGATAAGATGAGAATTGTTTTAACTTAAATGCAAAAGCCAAAACAGTAAAGTATTTAATCAAACTTTAAGACAACTATCTAACGAGAGATACATCCAAGCCACTTTGTGGATATGCGCCATACATACTAACAAACATTGAACAGAAGAATACCTTGATTGCGGAGAAAAAGTGTGCTATTGTGTCCAAACTTTCCCAACCAAGTGTATGAAATGTTCTAGCACGTCAAACCTGAAATACATAGTGCAATGCACCAGTCATATTCCACATGAACAACCGTCAACACGTTTGGCGTAGAACAACAAAAAAGAAGTCCAGTAAGAACAAATTTTGGGAAAAGCCCCAAATTCCATATAAGAACCCTAAATTCATATTGAATACAACATATCAAAATCAACTAACATTCATTTTATATCTCATAATTTTGCTTAAAAATATCACCTTAACCACCTAATCCTTCAAATCAAACAAAGTCTCTCAAATCGATTCAAAAGTGGAAGGATTAAGCTAAAATCAAGTAGCTACAAAAGGAATAATTTAGAATAATAGTAATACCTTTCTACCAGTGAAAGACTTCGAAAAAGAATAGATATTATACTCATTAGAGATAGTTGCAGATGTAGGAAGAAAGAGTAAATGAAGTAAATACGGGTAGATCTGGGTAAACAAAAGTGAATATGAGTTTATATACTCCCTCTGTCGGCAATATATAAACGGAAAAGAGAGTTTCTAGTAGAATAAGTAACTTTTTTGTTTTTACAAATTTTCAATTTTTACCTAATTTAACCTTAACCAATTCCAATAAAAACAATTGAATTTATCTACAAAATATCAAATTAAGAGTTTTAAATTCATTAAAATATTAGAGTAGTTGAATTATCTTTGGGAATAATACCTAGCAAAAAAAAATATCTTTGGGAATACCATAAACTTGGTGATACCCATACTTTTTAATAGGATATACATGGAAGAAAGAACATTAAAATAAGATTTTTGCTTATCTAACAGGACTAGAAAATTTTGTTTCTCCACCTTTATAACACGGATGAAGGAAGTATGATCTAACTCTTCATAAGAATTTTATTAAATTAACCCTTTATAAAATACCGGATTACTCTTGGGTACCCATCGAAGGACCCGTTTGGATCCGTTTATTAACGTGTCCATGTAGGTCTACCCAGTTTGGACCCGAAATAATTAATAAGTCCAGTTTTGAGACCCATACCCAGACCCTAAATCAACCGGTTTCGAATTGGTTCCGAATATTTGGCTACCCAGACATCTCAGCCCAAAATTTATACTCCAAATTATTGTATGAAACTGAAAATGAAACTAAGATGGAATATATGCAAATTCAGTAATATGGAAAACGACATTACGTTAATTAGATATAATTAAAGTTTTAGTTTAGATTCACGGTCAGTTTCACTCAGTAACACGGTCAGTTTCAGTCAAAATTTATACAACATCAATGCGTTGTATCTGATAAGTACCCATATCCGACACAACGAATCGTAGTTCACAAATATGTGCAACAATAAATCTTCCTATCTAAAGGCTTAAAGGCATGGACAAATAAAGCTCCCATGTTGAATGGTGAGGAAATCCTTGCTTCCTATTGGTGGAAATAGGCCTTTTTTGAGTTTTGTGAAACGAGCGTTATGGTGAGGACACTTGCTAACGTATGATTGGTTTAAAAAGAATTGAAAAAAGATTAAAAAAGGAAGCCAATTTAGATTTGGAATTCATGAAGTGACAATATTTAGACGAGGACACTTGGCAATCGTATAATTGGTTTAAAAATTACAAACCTGAAAGGAAAACATAACTTACCGAGTTTAGAATTTTATAAAAGTCCAAATTCAATTTGAAAATCGAATATTTATTATATGAGGACTATTTTTTTCAAATTAATATATATAAGGAGGAAAAAATCCATATATTTTCTACGATAATAAAAGAAAAAAATAAATAAAATTTGCGCATAACTTCCACCTATTTAATATATTTGTCCTGCCGCACCAAATCAAAAATACATCTCCACAGGGCGGGGCAAACCCCCGCTCCCACCAAATCGAAAATGCAATGCCACGGGACGGGGCGAAGCCCTGCGCACACCAAGTTAAAAGGAAAATAATAAATAAATATGCATATATTTTCCACCTATTTAATGTATTTTCCCCGACCCACCAAATCAAAAATGGGAAAAATATGGTTTGAACCCTTTCTAGGTGGTCGCATGTCTATTTGGTCCTTTCAGAAATCACCTTTTCCATTTAGTCCATAATTATTAAAATATCTAAAGTACCCCTTCCCTCTCTTATTTTTTCCCCTTACGTAAATGGTTTCTCTCTCTTGTTTATTTTCTCTATTAATTTCTCTCTCCTTCTAACCTTAATATTTAAAAGTTTAAAAATTAAATATATCTCAAAATATATGTCAAAAATTAATAAATTTTATATATTCGGAAAGCCCTCGACGATAGCTTTCCAACGAGTACCATTGTCGCTATGTTTCAGAGCTTTTAATTTTTTCGATATAATAGTAGTTCATTCCGGTGATGAACACTATTTTATAACATGGTAGTTCATTCTAGTTCTAGCAGTTCATTTCGTAGAATGAACTCGTATACACTAGCAATTTATTTTGTATAATAAACTCATAGTAATTGTTCAATTTGAAGAATGAAGTCGCAATGGTAGTTCATTATTATAGTTCATATTGAAGAATGAACTCGTGATAGATGTTCTTAATTTCGAATGAACTCATAATAGTTGTTCATATTGTAGGATTGATAATTCATGTTGTAAAACGAACTTGTAATAGTAATTAAAAATGGTAGTTCATATTGTAGAATGAACTCGTAATAGTTGTTCATTATGGTATTTCATTTTATAAAATGAACTCGTAAACGGTAGTTCATATTGTAGAATGAACCCGTGATAGGTGTTCATATTGTATAATGAACTCGTAATAATAGTTCATTATACCGGCCACTTCATTTTGTAGAATGAACTCGTATGTTATCTAATCCAAAGAGTTCACTTTTTGGAATGAATTAACTAGCATGATAGTTCATTAAAGTAGTTGATTTTGTAGAATGAACTCGTATAATAGTTCATTAAAGTAGTTCATTTTGTAGAATGAACTCGTATAATAGTTTATTTTATAGCTAAAAAATAAGGAAAAAATTAAAAACTCCGAAACATAGCGACAATGGTACTCGTTGGAGAGTTATCGTCGACGGCTTTCCGAATATATAAAATTTATAATTTTTGGACATATGGTTCAAAAGATATTTAAATTTTAAGTTTTTATTTATTTATTTTTATTAAGAGAGAAAAAAAGAAAAGGTGTGACATCACCTTAAGACCAAACCATTATTTCCTAGGACCAAACAATAATATAAGGATATTTCTGCCACTACAAGATGACATTTACATCATCCATGACATCACCCTAGCACCAAACTATAATTTTTAGGACCAAACTATAAAGCACCAAACTCATCCTAATATACTATTTCTAGGACCATATGGTATTTCCTACATCAAAAATACATCTTCACGCGGGACGAAGTCCCACGCACACCAAATTAAAAATGCGTCGTTACGGGGCGGGCGAAGCCCGCGCACATCAAATCATATATCGGCAGGGCGAAATCCGACGCACACCAAATCAAAAACATCGCCACGGGCAGGGTAAAGCCCCGCACACACCTAGCTAAAAGAATTAATCTAGTATTATCTAAAGATCTGTACTGCTCACAGTTTTACCGATATGTGCAGATCCAATCAACACATCAACGGCCCATATTAAGCCTAGTTTAATTGGAGGCCATCAGAATTAATTGGGGGCCATGCACTAGAGGACAAAAAAGGTCACCAGAACCTAATTTGGGTCACCTCTTATAAAAATATTTTTTAAATGGCTAAAATGTCCCTAAATAATTAGAGTTAAATTTAATTAATTAGTGATAATCTTGCTTAATTAGAGTTTAATTTTTTTTTCCAGAATTTTTGTCTGCAATTTTTAGTCCAGCTTTTTTTTTTGCCCAGATAGTATGAAAAATCGTCAAGGTATTAAAAATTTTCATTGGCGACCCTCAACAGTCGTTAATGTTTAGACTGTTTAACTGACGACTCTAAACTGTCAAAGATTCATTAATGGCGGAAATGTACGACAGTTTTGGATCGTCATAAAAATGATCAATTTCCTGACGATCCTTTGGAAGGGTCGTTACTGTTTTGATTACGCATTTGACGACTTAAACAGTCGTTAATGTTTTAGAAATGTTGTTATAGACTGTCGTTAATCTCTAAAAAGAGTCGTTAGTGTATGACAGTTTAGATTCGTTATTGTTTTGATCATGATGTATATGACGACCCTAAACTGTCGTTAATGTCGGTGAAGGGTCGTTATTTGGAAAAAAATATTAATCAAGAATAAAATAATATATTCATCTTCCGATTTTTACACCCCTGAAAAATTTGGAGGGCAAACAAAATTTCATGACCCCCAATTAGAAGTTATGGCCCCCCATTAAACTAGGATATTAAGCACCTTAAATCCCACCAATAAAATATTTGTATCCGAAGCCTTTCCTTATCTCCAACAAAAAGACTTAGGTTTTTCCTCCTCCTGCCTCACTAGTCCATTACTCATATGCACATTTGAGCTTCCAAAAACACTCACTCAGCTTAATTTCTTCACATTTAAATTGTCTTAGAGAAGAAATTCCACAGCCTCTATTCATGTAGTAGATGCTGGTACCTTATCTCGCAATTCTATTCTACTTTGCAATGTATTTATTATGTTTTTTGAATGCTTTTGAGAATCATGCATGTGGTATTTTTTGGTTTTAATTGTTGTTCCTTTTGTTGTTGATATTAAAGATTTAGAACTGAAAACTTGAATTAGAGTATGGTTGTGTGTTTAAACTTAGAAGATGACTTTTTATAAATTTTGGGTTTGTTATTATTGTATTCAGTTGTTGAATTTGGTATGTTGCATGTTTGTTTAAATCGCAGTGATGGTGAACATCCCAGAAGATATAATGTTAGACATTTTGGTTAGGCTGCCCGTGAAATCGATTGGGCGATTCAGGTGCGCAAACAAAGCTTGGTGCAACTTATTGAAAGACACTAAATTTGTTAAAATGCACCTAAATCATGCAATTGAAACGAACAAATTTCATCTCATGCTTCGTTGTTTGGGTATAAGGTACAACGTCAAAACCATATGTTATGATCCAATGTCATTTGCAGATAATCGTCTTGTAAATGTTGATTATCCTCTTAAATATGAAAACGATGAAGTTTTATCTTTGGGATATTGTAATGGCTTGGTTTGCTGCGTTTCTGCATATAACATTGACAACAAGCTTAATATAACAAAAATTGTGGGTCAACCAAGCAGTGCTCTAACAATATTACTTGTGATATTCCTATTATAAAGATAAATAATATAATGTGGAAAAGGAAAAACACAATATGCTCTAAAAGTACTACTTGTGATATTCCTATTATAAATATAAACAATATAATGTGGAAAAGGAAAAACATAACACGAGGAAAACTACAATTGCAAAAAAAAAAAAAAAAAAAAAAAACCCTGGGAACTTCTCCAGATTTGAACACTGAAATGTATTAAGCGGCTACAAGCACTAGCATACTATCTGAATTCGGACTGGATTGTAGTTGAGACCGAATTAACCCTCCAAGCAATTCATATACATTTGTGCTCCTTACGTCTCTTGAAATTCGTAAGCCTCTATGTAATTGATTCCCATAGATGACGTCCTTAACAACTTAAGAGTTGCTTCATCATGAATGAAAACTTTTAATACCAATGTTCCTCTAATACATAAGTCTATTTTGATTTCCCTTTAGATCAATATATAAATCAAGTCTTGGAAATATGTTTGTCATAAACAAAGCTAAAAAACCTCACAAATCTTGAACACTTACACTTAGTTAGCTGAGAAGCCCAGATTATTAACCACTCTCAAAAACAATTTCAAAACCGATCAATTAAGAAGAGTTTTAGATAACTATCTTGAAGATTTACAAAACCTACGACGAAGATAACTTTGTGATTTCTATATGTGTTGTTGCCGAAAGAAATTACCAAAACCTCGATGATAAAAAGAACAAGATCAAGGTACATGAACTATCAAGGTAAAGATAGTTGGATCTGGATTCACGAATACCCAAGTGCAGTCTTTAAGTCGTAAACCTATTTGTGTATCCCAGAGGAAACCTAGGTCCATACAGAAGGACTTTAACAAACTACTAGGACACGGAAGTACCAGGGATTGAATTTCCTGGTTTCTTGAGTCTCTGTGTTCATAGATTTTAAAGATTAGAGTTGCTTAGAATTCAAGTTAAGAAAACTTGAGTTTAAGCTAACGCTTTATCTATTTAGATGAAACTCTTGTTAGGAGTTCATGTAAGCACGTGGAAAGTTTGTCTTGAAATAAGATAGAAGAATATACACTATGGTCCATAGTATTGGAACCGTGTACACTGATAGTTCTCGGCAAATAACCTTTAGAAAGTCGTGTTCGTTCAATATTTAAGATTTGAGTCATGAAACACAAACACAAAGTGAATTAGTATTCAAAATATTATAGAGGTGTTTATAAGAGTCATAGCAATGCAAACATATTTTAGAAAATAGTCTGAATGCATCTGCTTTAGTTCGTACTGGGTAGGTATGCAAAAGGGTACGCATACCTATGGACCAGTTTGTGAATTTAGATGGCCAAGATACGGGTACCGGGTACGCGTACCTCACCCCTTTACATGAAATCAGAACTAAAGGGTATGCATATTAGGTATCCGTACTTACCCCTATTCCGGAACTCAGAAGACAATAATATGCTTATTGGGTACGTGTACCTTCCTGTGACCAAAATTTCAATAATTCTGAAACTCTCTTTAATCAATTTGAAACTTTACCAATTACCATAAATGATGAAAACCATTGGTTGGGCAATATTCAAATGATTACTTGAATCAACAATAGTTTATAAACAATAAATTGTTCTTAAATGAGTTTGTCAAGTATATGAACAAATCTTGCTTGAATTATATTACGAGACGTTTAACAAGATAAACTTGACTCGAGATTTCTTATTTGCAATATATATTATATACCATACGATATAGTCTCGTATAGATAGACTGGTAATACTTGTGAGTAAAAATGCTTCAATCTTCACAAACCTCTCTGTTGATGAAGTTCTCCAAACGTATTCGTTTTATCTCCAGTCTTCCATTTTCGAGAGTTATTCAGTGATGTGTGATACTCAACTACCATATTCTAACCTAGTCTGAAACTTGACTTAAGTAAACTAGAGAGAAAGCTATTATTTTGTGCTATTTAAATTGACAACAAGCTTGAGATAAAAAAAACTTGCGATTTCGAGCGAGTAGTGCTGTAACATTTAAGACTAGAGTTTGTGCTACACTAAGGACCACCACAAATTCCAGACACTGCATTTCAACACTTTAAGTTTCTCTTTTTAGAAGAATATGTCATCTTGATCCATATATCAACTTGATCATGAGATTTCCTTTAGTTGGTGGGGGGGGGGGGGGGGTGAGAATTAAGGATCCAATCAGGCCCACCCATTTTTTACGGATTGATGTCCGACCTATATTAATAGACGGGACGCAGATGCGGATGTTGTCTTGAAAATACGCCGGACAACTGCACCTATTACCTTATGGGTGATAATATGTATACCTATAATTTTTTTGTAAAATATGAGGTTAGTATAATATATACCTATAATTATTACAATATACATTTTATTTTTTAGCATTATTTCCATAGAATTTTAGGGATTGAACTTGGAAGGAACAGAGAAAACAACTATTACTATATTTTTCACTTTGCAATACTGCTTTGTCAATTATTATAATTATGAATTGTGATTTTAGTGTTGTTCATGACACTTGTTATTAATCGAAATTCTTGTCATTTTCATGCAAATCGGTTGGATGCTGAATTGGATATGGATGTCAAACTTAATATCGATGTTTGAGACTGGATGAAGATGAGGCTAAATTCGGCCCAATCCATATCATACTCACCCTATCAGTTAGTACAAAAGAAAACTCATCTAACAACCATGAATGAAGCAAAGCAAAACGTCTAATCTTGAAATGGGTCTCTAATTAGAGACATAGTGGTTTCTAATTAGAGATTGGGCTTGTAATTTGGGCATGTGAGTTGAGTTCTAGGCTGTTTGTACTTTATTCCAAAAAAAAATAATGCTTAACCTTCTTTTCCTAAAAAGAAAATAAAAAGGCCGTCTGGTGAATGATGAACCGTGTATGCCAATGGAGTGTTGTTTCTGGCATTGAATTCTTATAATGTGTTTCCGTCTAGTGTGTTAGAATGAATTTTCCTTCTTTAAAGGTAGCCATTTTTGTTCTGTTGTGATTTATTAGATAAGCTATTGAGCTGGCCTTATGGTAAAGTCTTTATTGTTGACAAAACAAGGGCTACAAGCCTTGTAAAAATGACATCTTGATAAGGGGTTGACTGCCTGACTGGGTGACACTTCCTATAAAGTTCACCAAGAATTTGGAACATATCCGATTTGATATTGCTTTGAGAGTTTGAAATATGCTTCTGAGACTCTAAACACGCAAGTTTGTTTCAGCATACTCTCATTTGCACCAGAGTAAATATCAAGTGAAGTAAATTGCAGATACACTTCTCACATAGTATTAGCTTCTTACTGAGTAATATTTGCCGGAGGAGCACCACTACTTTAATCGAATTTCTCAGGTCTTAACAGAAGCCTCCTTCATTTCAAGCAATGCATCTTCAAAACCCTTGGAGAGGAACTGAGGGTCTGGAATAATGTCTTTAGCCACAAGAATTTTCATTTCTGCTTTTCCAGCGTAACTTACCATATGCATTGTCAGTGCCTGCAGTTTCATTATTTAGAATCCATGAACCCAGACACAGCCAGCACAAAACAGAAACAAATCATTGAAAAGGCAAAAGCTTCTTACATGGGGTAAACTGGACGAAGTTGCAAAACCTCGATGATAAAAAGAACAAGATCAAGGTACATGGACTATCAAGGTAAAGATAGTTGGATCTGGCTTCAAGAATACCCAAGTGAAGTCTTTAAGTCGTAAACCTATTTGTGTATCCCAGAGGAAACCTAGGTCCATTGAGAACGACTTTAACAAACTACTAGGACACAGAAGTACCAGGGATTGAATTTCCTGGTTTCTTGAGTCTCTCTGTTTATAGATTTTCAAGATTAGCGCTGCTTAGAATTCAAGTTAAGAAAACTTGAGATTTAAGCTAACACTTTCTCTGTTTAGATGAAACTCTTGTTAGGAGTTCATGTAAGCACGTGGAAAGTTTGTCTTGAAATAAGATAGAAGAATATACACTATGGTCCATAGTATTGGAACCGTGTACACTGATAGTTCTCGGCAAGTAACCTTTAGAAATAATAAGCAAAGTCGTGTTCGTTCAACATTTAAGATTTGAGTCATGAAACACAAACACAAAGTGAATTAGTATTCAAAATATTATAAAGGTGTTTATAAGAGTCATAGCAATGCAAACATATTTTAGAAAATAGTCTGAATGCATCTGCTTTAGTTCGTACTGGGTAGGTATGCAAAAGGGTACGCGTACCTATGGACCAGTTTGTGAATTTAGATGGCCAAGATACGGGTACCGGGTACGCGTACCTCACCCCTTTACATGAAATCAGAACTAAAGGGTATGTATATTAGGTATCCGTACTTACCCCTATTCCGGAACTCAGAAGACAATAATATGCTTACTGGGTACGTGTACCTTCATGTGACCAAAATTTCAATAGTTCTGAAACTCTCTTTAATCAATTTGAAACTTTACTAATTACCATAAATGATGAAAACCATTGCTTGGGCAATATTCAAATGATTACTTGAATCAACAATAGTTTATGAACAATAAATTGTTCTTAACTAAGTTTGTCAAGTATATGAACAACTCTTGCTTGAATCATATTACGAGACGTTTAACAAGACAAGCTTGACTCGAGATTTCTTATTTGCAATATATATTATATATCATACGATATAGTCTCACATAGATAGACTGGTAATACTTGTGAATAAAAATGCTTCAATCTTCACAAACCTCTTTGTTGATGAAGTTCTCCAAACGTATTCGTTTTATCTCCAGTCTTCCATTTTCGAGGGTTATTCAGTGATGTGTGATACTCAACTACCATATTCTAACCTAGTCTGAAACTTGACTTAAGTAGACTAGAGAGCAAGCTATTGTTTTGTGCTATTTACATTGACAACAAGCTCAAGATAAAAAAAACTTGCGAGTTCGAGCGAGTAGTGCTCTAACATTTAAGGGTAGAGTTTGTGCTACACTAAGGACCACCACGAATTCCAGACACTGCATTTCAACACTTTAAGTTTCTTTTTTGAGAAGAATATGTCATCTTGATCCATATATCAACTTGACCATGAAATTTCCTTTAGTTGGTGGGGGGGGGGGTGAGAATTAAGGATCCAATCAGGCCCACCCGTTTTTTACGGATTGACGTCCGATCTATATTAATAGACAGGACGTAGGTGCGGATGTTGTCTTGAAAATACGCAGGACAACTACACCTATTACCTTATGGGTGATAATATATATACCTATAATTGTTTTGTAAAATATGAGGTTAGTATAACATATACCTATAATTATTACAATATGCATTTTATTTTTTAGCATTATTTCCATAGAATTTTAGGGATTGAACTTGGAAGGAACAGAGAAAATAATTATTACTATATTTTTCACTTTGCAATACTGCTTTGTCATTTATTATGATTATGAATTGTTTTAGTGTTGTTCATGACACTTGTTATTAATCGAAATTCTTGTCATTTTCATGCAAATTCGTTGGATGCTGAATTGGATATGAATGTCAAACTTAATATCGATGTATGGGACTGGATGAAGATGAGGCTAAATTCGGCCCAATCCATATCATACTCACCCTATCAGTTAGTAGTTAGTACAAAAGAAAACTCATCTAACAACCATGAATGAAGCAAAGCAAAACGTCTAATCTTGAAATGGGTCTCTAATTAGAGACATAGTGGTTTCTAATTAGAGATTGGGTTTGTAATTTGGGCCTATGACCTGAGTTCTAGGCTGCTTGTACTTTATTCCAAAAAAAAATTATGCTTAACCTTCTTTGCCTAAAAAGAAAATAAAAAGGCCGTCTTGTGAATGATGAACCGTGTATGCCAATGGAGTGCTGTTTCTGGCATTGAATCCTTATAATGTGTTTCCGTCTAGTGTGTTAGAATGAATTTTCCTTCTTTAAAGGTAGCCATTTTTGTTCTGTTGTGATTTTTTAGATAAGCTATTGAGCTGGCCTTATGGTGCAGTCTTTATTGTTGACAAAACAAGGGCTACAAGCCTTGTAAAAATGACATCTTGATAAGGGGTTGACTGCCTTACTGGGCGACACTTCCTATAAAGTTCACCAAGAATTTGGAACATATCCGATTTGATATTGCTTTGAGAGTTTGAAATATGCTTCTGAGACTCTAAACACGCAAGTTTGTTTCAGCATACTCTCATTTGCACCAGAGTAAATATCAAGTGAAGTAAATTGCAGATACACTTCTCACGTAGTATTAGCTTCTTACTGAGTAATATTTGCCGGAGGAGCACCACTACTTTAATCGAATTTCTCAGGTCTTAACAGAAGCCTCCTTCATTTCAAGCAATGCATTTTCAAAACCCTTGGCGAGGAACTGAGGGTCTGGAATAATGTCTTTAGCCACAAGAATTTGTATTTCTGCTTTTCCAGCGTAACTTACCATATGCATTGTCAGTGCCTGCAGTTTCATTATTTAGAATCCATGAACCCAGACACAGCCAACACAAAACAGAAACAAATCATTGAAAAGGCAAAAGCTTCTTACATGGGGTAAACTGCACGAAGTTGCACTAATTGAAGTTGTAGGATTTCCTCCAAACATAATCTCTTTTTGTGGACCAACCACATTCGATATCGTAAAACTTGTATTACAGAAAACCCTGTTGTTAAGAAAGTACGTGACCCATAAACACAAATAAATCAAATTTTAAGTTATACAAATATCGATTCTTCAAGTTATAGAATCTTGTTGATTAATTTATTACCTTCGGACCCAAAAGTGACATCGCTAATTTACTGATCGCATAAGTGAAATGAGCTTCTAACGATAGTTTCTTCTTGTCGAGCATTTCTTTGGCGTTCTTGACATATTGAAGTGCATCATTACCAACATTTTTATGGGGATAAATTGGGAGTAAAAGGAAGGCAAATTTGTTACCCCACCAACTTGTCACCGAACTGCTCTTCACCAAACTTGACATCTCCTGTAAAAGTAAGTTCACGAGAAAGGTTAGCAGACAACTCTTTAAAACAGATGCAAGGTCGTGATTACGCTTGCATCCCTTGGATGAAAGGGTTTGTACCGTGCATCTTCTTTGGAAAGAAGTCTGCTACTACTCTATGTAGGCCAGAATTATGCAATAAGAGAGAATGCGAAGTCGTTAAAGTATCGGACCTGTAATCCAGGATGTTCTCTAAGGTTAACCATTGCTATTCCCGTGATTTGAAGTCCCTCTTAAAGACATTAAAGATACCCCATCACCTAAATCATGATGAATTCTCAATACTACGCAGTTTTGGTCCTTCAATATATGTATTTCCCATAATGGTTTATCAATGTTGAGAGGCGATGAAACAGTAAGATCTGCCAAATACCCATTCACGATCTCGTCGTTGCTAAGAACGTCGGACGGCGAATCACCATGGTCAATGTCTTGAATGACAAATATGTGTTTGTCTAAATTTACATCACCTCAGTATTCTCTTCCATTCTTGTTTCTTACTAAAACACTTTGAAATCTTGGGTGCTGAATCAAAATGGAGTTTTCTATTTCGGCTTTAACGGATTCTATGTTGATTGGGTATTTGGCATTGATTATGCAATTGATAACTTGATTTCCTTCTTCTTGCAAGAACAGCCGCCCCACAGGGGTCACAGGTTCTTCTTTGTTCATGGTGGGTTAGAAAAACGTGTAGCACTTGTGATATAGAGAGATCAAAAGAGATGCTGCAGTCACGGAGAGGAAATATGACTAGTGCTGTTTGATTCCAAGAAAAGGTTAGATTATCATCATTATTTTAAGAGTAAGTTGAATTTTAATAAGCAAATATATAGTTGCCGATTCATTCGCAGTAGACAAAATACAAAATCATTAGTTAAATGCAACTCAACGGTGATTTCCTAACTACATGTGGCATGCCTATGCTTTTTAAAAGTTTTTTTATTTTGCGTTGTTTGTTACACAGCCAACTGGCACAAAAACTAATCACACGCTCTCACAGTTCTTGTATCAGAACTACAGCAATATCAACGCAAAGCATGGTTTTTAAAAGCGTATGCTTTCCTTCAAATTTTTTCAGAACCCTATGACTCGTACATATGAAACGCTTGGAATGAGAAGCACGTAGTCCATGATTTTGACCAAAATCAGAAATGTAAAATGGTCAAACTTCAAGAAATAATGTTTCTAATAGGATAGTGGGATCTGAACCTACCACCTTGTGTGTGTGTTTAATATATGAGTGCTCAATCCCTGCTCAACATGGTTATTTGCAATAATATTTGACTATATTTTATATTTATAAATGTTACATGCCTATTTATAACATACCAAATCATATACGATTCACCATTAATCATGAATCGCCAATTCACGATTCAACCTACGCATCGCTTCTCAAAAATAAAAAACGCTTCATGTTTCGCTTCACGCTTTCAATACCTTGACGCCAAGCAAGCGACAAATATCATCAGGAGAGCGAGACATCCACGCACCTTTCATCCTTTTAGCTGCATTTTCCTTTGACAAATAGTCCACCATAATATTTGACTCTCTGTATCTTTGCTGAAAAATAACATCTCCAAAACATTCTTTCAAAACCATATAATAACATCCGCAACCAAACAATCATGATCCATGAAATTGTTACCTCCTTCTTGCATAACTGAATATTATCGGTGGAGTCACTCTCAATTTCAACTTTTTTAATCTATAGATCCTTCGTCAATTACAGATCATCTCTAATGGCCCAAACCTCTGCAACATTATTGTCAATTCTGTATAAATGCTTAGCATAACAGGCCCGATAACTACCTTGTTCTCCTCTAATGACGCCACCTGCCCCAGCATGGTTCAGATGGTAAGAAGTATCGTCACAATTCAACTCTAAATATCCCTCCCTAGGATATATCGAGTAGTGATACACTCACCACACTGTTCTCCCGCAATGCATCCCGTGATGGGATCGTGCGGTCACGTGAGCACCTCTCTACATTGGGATTAGAAAGGGTTTCAAGTGGGCCCTGCCCTGTATCTCAGGCGGGATTTTTTGCGGGACAAAATTGCGGTAAGTTAATCATTTCCGGGATAAATCTATGGAACAACCATGTCAATCACCCTATACTTCTATTAGTATCTAAAATAATCAATAGCTATAAGAGCTTCTCCAATGATTTTTTGTGTGTTTCCTATGTGGAACCACAAACAAGACATCCTCATCCCAATGTTAACTTCAATTTAGGGTGAAAAAATAATTCATTTCCTGCTTGTGTGTGCCCTATGTGCCATACCAATAGAAACACGCCACATCATTCCTCTCATTAACCATGACTAACTAAATAGATTTTCTATATACTGGTAATCTCTTTTTTAGTCCATAATTGATTATCTTTCCTAAATGACTGCTGTTATATATAGAAAATCTAGTTAGTTCGTTAGTTATCGTTAATGGGAGGAAATATTTGGCATCATTCTATTGGTGTGGCACATAGGGCACACCCAAGCAGTGACACAGACGATCTGGACCCAATGGTGTTGGTTGTGAATTTTTTTTTAATTAAATGTAGATTTTATTTTTAGTAATTTTAAGATTTTATTAAAACTAAAAATGGTCATTTAGTATATTGGAATTTATTTTAGTTAATAAAAGCTTACTAGGATAGCTTGACATTGTCAAGGTGAATGTCTAAAACTTGACATTCACCTTGACAATGTCTAATAAAAATTAAGTCGTGTCATCTTCACATTAATTTAAGATTTTGGGTTGGAGAAGAATTTTATGAAAAATGAATGTCAATCCTATGTGGACTTACACGTTTATCTTCACATACAATCCATAGGAGAAGCTCTAAGATCCCATTTCCTTGTATTACTATCTAAAATATCTTAAACCAACGGATTAGGTAACATTCTAATCATTTACATCTGCAGTAACTGATAAAGGGTGGTTCGACCCATGAATCATTCCACAAGTCGACATTATCCCCATTCCTTATGTTCCATATTATACAACTTTAATTATATTTTTCCAACTAACCGTGCTCTTGTTCTTAGTATCACAAATCCGGAAATCACAATTACGGTAATATTTTGCTTTCAAAAATTTAGTAACATCAGAACTATTATTGGAGAAAATCCTACATGCCATTTTAGCGAGAAGGGACATGTTATATATTGACCTCAAGATCCCCCATTCTTAGGTCTTCATATTCTACTGGTTTACAGACATCTGTCCAACTAAGCATACATAAGCTGTTTTTTGTCTTTGTCCCCTCCCCCCAGAAATTTTGGCGAGAGTGAAAGAGTTCTATTACGAACGCACCATAAATTCTAAGGACCGTAAATGGAGAGATTTGGCGTATTGATTCGGATACATAAAAACAAAAGCACGAGAATATGGTATAGTTAGCAAGATGGTGAACGACAATAATCCCCAAACCCCTCCTCTTGAAAAAGTGAGTAATCCGACATTTTTCACCTATCTCATCGTTTACTATTTGCACATTAACATTGAGTATTTCATTTCATTTTAGCTGAGGCGATTCAATGCCTATGGTGAATACTGCATGGGGAAGGAAAGTTCATTCACCACAAGGAATATAAGGTGTTGTACCGTCATGCTCGGAGGTTCATTGGCGATGTATTGATAGGTGAAATTATAGAATTCGTATACTGAAGTTGTTCTACGTAATGCGCTAGTTTGCTAAATAATGTAATGTGCTGATTTCCCAAAACTGTAATGAATATTTTGTTTTTGAAAGTATGATAAAGTTGGGCTAGGTGGACATTTATGATTTCCGATTCTAAGAATCGGTTTATGTGGAAGCTAATAAGAACCGATTCTGGATTATCCACTAGATTTAAAAATGTCAACACTAAAATCATTTTACGAGTGAATAAACATGTACCAATTCTGGGATCATTTTGACAATTCTGGATTTATTTTTCTCAAAATAAAAATCACAATTTTTTCAAGTTTTGAGGATGAATTAGCGGTAGTTGATTTCAGGGTTTTTCATTTTACTTATAAATGTCTTAATTTATCACGTAATGCTAGGCTGCAAAATAGCCAGGTATTTTGTCGAGATATTTCCATGTGAGTGAGTGACTGATCGACTAAGTTTACTTTCATTTCCTTCCGTTCCAATTTCAAGCAATCTTAGTGGTTGTGTGGGCTTAGAAATTACGGGCCGCGAGTTATAACCCCAAAGGTGTCACTATCCATATACAAAAACTCCAACAAAACAAATTGTTTAAAAAAACCCCATTTAACATAAATTGTCTATATTAGCCTTCTAGTTTAAATTACCCCAACAAAAATAAAAAACAACCCCACCTTTAATTTTAAATCACCCCAACAAAAATAAAAATCAACCCCACCATTAATTTCTATTATATTATCACCACCACAAAATAACACCACCAGCAGAACCACCACTGTGCCGCCACCACTGACCACCGCCGTCGCCAAAAACAACCACTGTCAACCGCCGCCACCACCGTTACCAACCACCACCATCACCACCTCCACCGCCAACCACCACCGCGCCACCTCCTCCATCGCCGCCAACCACCACCGCGCCACCACCTCCACCACCACCAACCACCACCGCGCCAACGCCGCCGCCAACCACCGCCTCCGCCACCGCCTCCACCACCGCCGCCGCCAACCACCACCGCACCACCGCCACCGCCACCCAACACAACGCCACCACCTCCATCCCCGAAATCCACCACCGCGCCACCGCCGACCACCACTGTCGCCAACCACCACCACCAGCAACACCACCATTATCGCCGACCACCACCACCCCAGCAACACCACCATTGTCGCCAACCACCACCACCACCACCACACCACCATTACCGCCAACCACCACCACCACCAACACCACCATTACCGCCAACCACCACCACCAGCAACACCACCATTACCGCCGACCACCACCAGCAACACCACCATTATCGCCAACCACCACCACCAGCAACACCACCATTATCGCCAACCACCACCACCAGCAACACCACCATTATCGCCGACCGCCACCGCTACAAAAAATGAATTTCATTGATCAATATTCAACAAAATAAGAAAAAAATGATGAAACCAAACAGAAAAAATGATGAAACCAAAATTGGTTTCACCAAAACTAGATGAAACCTAATTAGGTTTCATCATTTTTCCACATATTGTCATTTCGCCAACACAGCTTCAATGATGAAACCAAACCAAAATAAACTAGGCAAAAATGACCAAAACTAGATAAAACCTAATTAGGTTTCATCATTTTTCCACATATTGTCATTTCGCCAACACAACTTCAGTGATGAAAACCAAACCAAAATAAACTAGGCAAAAATGATGAAACCAAAGTTGGTTTCACCAAAACTAGATGAAACCGAAATTGGTTTCATCATTTTTCCACATTGTCATTTCACCAATAACCACCGCGACCAACACCATAACCACACTATGGTTGTACGGTTCTGAGTGGCCATAACATAGTTTTGCTACTCCATAACCACAGATCAAATTAACTAGTTAATTAATTTAGAATGGAATGTTAATACGATAGCCTCTCCTGCACCGTATCTTTATCATATAATCAGGACTGCCCATTTCAACTCCATCTCTTAGCTGTTCACATCGTTCCTCGATGGATTTTCTTGTCAACAGCCCCGCAAGAACTACAATATCATCCTTAGATATTGTCACTTATACTCAATACATATATTAAATATCAACAAAAGAAAACACTGGGTGAAAATAGAAGTACTGAAACAACTCAGAAAACAACTAGATGGTTCTATAGCAGAAGTAGCATATGCAAATTAGGATAAAAATTCTAAAGAGTGATGACTGGAGAAGGAAACATAGCATTTCTCCTGATTTAGGTAGGAGACCATTCCACTTAGGAATGGCGTGTGGACGCCCTACATATGCAGCATTTGTTCCAGTAATGTCCTGCGGATTTCCAGAACATGGGCGTCAAAGATTGCCTGAGCTTCACTCTCCTGAATACAAACCCAGGAAGCTTAATTAGACATGATAAAATAAACTTTAAAAAGTACTAAAGAGCAGAATTGATCAAAATATAACATGACATGACCTGGAAGCAAACGACAAGATCTCCAATCTCAACTGTTCCACATTTGGAAGGCTCGATAGGGATAGAACGCTTGCGAATTGCCTTACATATATGCATTCACCCATTCATTTTACTCAGCACCAAATTTATCAAAGAGTACTCATTCTTCCTTCAGAAAAACATAATTCAAAAAGATCATGTACCTAAAAGATATAATTCTAGCTTACTAACAAAAAAGAACCATAAAAGTAGCATGACTGACAACAGAAAAAAGAAAGATACTTCAGACTGGAGTATTACTAATATAGTCGACAACGATTAAATCCTACAACAGGCACGATTAGCATACTTCAAATGCGGATGATTGCGTTCCTCACAATCGACTCCAGCCCTTGTTTGCAAGGCTTAAGCATTCATCGTCATTCGAACAACAAATGTATTATTTTACATCCTCCAAACATTTTTGCAGGTAATTAACATAGAGCATATAAACCAATAGCAGTTAATACAACATGATCACAATTCAGACAATTGAAAATTATTCTTCACAATTTTTAAGAAAACCAAAATCAAAAGGGGGCTAAAGCTGCTTCTACTTCTACTCATCATCTTCATCTTCTTACTGCAATATCAGAAAACTAAAAATAGAAAACACGTCAATAAATTCAAATGACTTCAAACAAATAATGAAATTTTACTCTTAAAGGTTTCAAAGAACAAACCTCTCCATCACTCTTCTTCATCATCATAATCATTCACTTCCAATTTTGATTTCTCGTATTAATCTTCATATATCCTCAGCCTATGCTTCAGATTCTACTCAACCCCCTGCAGAACCACCTCCCTCAGAAGCTGTTGAAGCTCATGATGCAACTGTTATTACTACAGAACCTCCACCAGCTGAAAATTCACCACCACCAGAGCTTTAGAAAGACCAACAACCTCCTGCAAACCCAACTCCACCATAGAATACCAAACCTTAGATGCCAACACCACCACCAGCAACACAAAAGCATAGAAAACCAAAAATAAAAAACAGATCAGTAAGTACATATATCCACAGATCTAAACCCCAAATCAGCAAAAAATAAAGTAGTTGCTTCAATCTCCAGCTACTGCTCAACCCATTCTCAGTTCAGCCTTCCCAGCACTCACTTCAGCTCTGCAACATCAACTTCTCAACAGCACAACTAGCACCAGCTGAACCCTTACCAATCTCAATTCCAGACCACCTGAAATGCCATGGCGTGACTGCACTCAGTTCAACCATCAACTTCAGTTCAGCTCAGCTCAGCCCACACAGTAATTCAGTTCCATTCACTCTTCCATAACTCAATTTCCCATTCAAGAATTTCACCTGCAATTGCTTCTTTCCATACTGCACATAGCACAATCTCAATTCTCAACTGCAACCCTAGCCACTGTATTTTAGAAGCTCCATAATCCATCGCTCCATTCACTGCAGAATCCACCAGATACAGCACAACACAATACCCATTATTCATCACTGGTTGTCTCCAAAACTGAGTTGCAGATGCAAACCATCTTCTCAATTCAAACCAGATTCTTATCCACCACCAGAATTCATCTTCTACAGCTACAGTATCATACAACCTCCTACCAGAACTCTACTTCTCATCTTCTCAGACTCATCAACACAACACACATCAATTCTATCTCCACTTTTTGTAGTTTTTAGAGCAGCTGCAACTTCAACACTTGAACCCTACTTCGTCTCCAATGGATTCTAATTAAGAGTACAGACTGCAAATGACACTCTCACAAGAGATTAGGGTTTATATTGCAGAATACTAAAAAATCTAAAATACTTCAAATCACAACAGAAAAGGGAATAACAAACCTCAGATCTGAAGCGCTTCACTTGATCAATCCGATTAAGATAAGCTTACCTGAGGGTGGAGAGAGGCTTACGCAGGTGACAGTGAAACCCTAAAATCAGATGATGAAAGAGTTCCAACTATGAACTCTCATAAACAACCTGAAATCAGATGAGGAAACCCTAAAATTTGATTAACAAACTGGACAACAAACCCTATAATCTGATTAACAAACTGAAACCTAAAATCGGAAAAACTTAACAAGAATTGTCCTCTTTTCTCAGTTTTAGGGAAATGAATAAGAGAAAACGTCTCTCGAATTCTTCACCTCTTGAATCAGCGCTGTTCTTCTCGTGCAGTTCCATTGTTGCTGCTGGTGATGATGGTGGTGGGAGAAGGAGACGGAAGAAAGAAGAAATCAGAGAAGAAGAAGAAAAGGTCGAAGGGTATGTTTGGCTTTTTTAAAAGTAACAAAAACTAAATTTACACATTATTATTTGGTTTGGGGTTTTTGTCCCAATTTTATTTGGTAGAACCAATATGACCGGTTTTTTCTTATCACTAGTTTGTTCACCTAGGGGTTTTGTCACTAGTTCTGTAGAAATTATGCAGGTTTAGAATCCGTATATGTTGTGGTCGCAATTCGCAATTATTCACCCACCTGTTCAAAACCAGTTCATTTTATTTTTGCGTTGGATTCTTTGTTTCAGAAAAAAATCAAACACAAATTTTGTTCTCTATATTAATTTGATCAATTTTGTTGGATTTATGTTGCTTTGAGGAGGATTTTGTGAAGGATTATAAGATAGATTATACTTAAGTGGATCCTTTTGATGTTGGTGATGTTGTAATTGGTGCCTTTCTAATAGGGGTAGTTTAGTCAAAGCCAGGAAAATATATGGCGCCGTTCCTAATTAGTGAGACAACTGCTGTTTCTCTCTACCTCAATTTTATTTTATTTTGCTCTCTCTCTGCATCGAATAAAACTTCGAAAAATATCCATAAAAATCTTGTACTCCGACCGGATTACATATGTTATTAACTTTCTTAATTTCAGAAGAAAGAAAATGAAGACAAGGTTTACATGGTTTTATTTCGTGCTAAATTAGATAAAGGTATCAAGCCTACTGACAGCAATCCGTGCATTGTGTTCTACCGTCAGCATGAATTCTGCATTGGCAACAACCACGACATTGCCAATCGCAAGCTACAAGAGAAAACACACGAACCCAAAATTAGTGTTAGCTAGGATTCTAGTTAACTTCATCAAAGGGAATGAAAATTCGAAAGTGCAAACCTATTCATCGTCCGAACCATTCAATCTTTAAAAACAAAAAAATTATACAAAATAATGTTTTTGGCATATATGTTCATACCAGTAGTGAGAACATGACCGGGAGCGAGACTCTTGAGGTTGATAACCACAGATTGACCGGCACCTTCTACAGATCGAGATGCTTCGACATTAACAAACGATGAATAGGCCACAAGAACCAACATGAATAACAAAACCTTGCTGGAAACAGAAGCCATTGGTAAGTATCAGGAGAACAGAAGCAATTTTTAAGTGGTTAGAATCCGACGACTACTTGTCTTGCTCATACGGCCGCGTATGTGTACAAATTTCGAAATATATAAGGTGTTTTTCATTAAGTTTGATTTGATTACCATATTGATCGTATTTCATGCACAATATCTTTTTCTTTAATTTTTTTAATATGCATATGTTTTCTAATGCATGAACATTGGATATCCATATATTTTCTTTAATTTCCATATACGAATGCATGATATGTATGACTTAACAATTAATTCAGGAAATGCCATATAAACATATGATGGTGATTCGTGATTTTTCTTTTTCTTTTTTGTGATTAATTTCGCAGATAATTTAATTATCTTAATAATCATTCACTTATTACTATTGATTACTACTTTATAGTCTCATCTATGCATTTATTTGAAAATTTGAAGGTGTAACCAGTGTAATATGATGTAATATTATTTTTCTTTTGATTTTTCCCTAGGATTTAGGGGCCTGACGAGTTTCGAAATCAAATATCAGTATCATCACACAATAACTCTATAATTATGCTATATTGTCATTTACATCAATATGTTTAATTTTCTTCTTTTTTCTTCGCGATACTTTTTCTTTGAAGAGAATTTCCTCACAATAGTAGTTTGATACCCAATATTTCAGATATCAATGAACGATATGTGGAATAACGGTTGGCTGTAAAAGTCGGAATTGTTTTTGATGGGGGCAAAAATTAAAGAGGGCATGAGGGACCAATGAGAAGCCGATATTTTTCTTTTCTTTTTTGGATAGTTTTCAACAAATTTAAGTTTTTGATTTATACTCCCACGACACCCTTCTCCAAATTAAAAATAAAATCTTGTTAATTACAAAAATATTAACTAGCCTAAATTGACGTCAAGAAAACCGACTATTAAAAAAAAGGAAAGATATATGATCTTGTTAACCCTTATCACCAGCACTAACTCCTCAAAGATTTGCAAGAAAAATGCATCGTTTATGAGCGGATGAATCCTATGTCCATTTTGGCATCTGCCTGCTGGGACATATATACTTCTGGATGATAACAGTTTCATTTGATTGTTAAGTCACCCTCTTAGGTGTTTGATTAGACCAATCCTCAACATTTTTATTTGGTGTGAGAAACAAACATGTTTTAGAACAAGGTTCATTGCAGATTTGGAACATTGTAAAGCCAATCGTCAATATTTCTCCTTCCATTTAAACCATATGGATATACAAAGTCCATTTGGATGGCCAATCCTCAATACCGAAATTGAGACCTAAAGATCACTTGTTATCTTGCTCTTGGTAATTTGTTGTTCCGATTTTGCCGTTTCTCCAGGCAAGAGTGACAAAGGTAGAGTGACTCGATTACAGGAAAAGTAATAGCTATGACAGTAACTCAAATCCAATATAAATACTCATTTAAACAAAAAATAAACAACATTTGAACCAGACATTCATTTTATCCTATTGTGACATTGGTTAATATAGAAGAAACGTTCTATCAACAATAAACAACCAATACACAACATTCAACTGTCTCAACCGTGTAAGAATAATAAGCATCAGTGAAACATGTTGCGATAATACAATGTAATCAAGATCTGCCCCAAAAACCTGTCTGCATAAGCCTATAAAACGTTCAGGAACAGAATTAATCACCTAATTGTCATCTTGAATCTCTGAGAAAGTATGGAATCAGAGATTTTCCAGTAAAGCTCTATAGACCGAGATCATTCCGTTAATGCACAAGTCTGCAAGTTGTTGTTCAGTGACATTTGGACCATGGCAATCCAAAGCTTGGACTCTAAATTTTTTCACATAGTCGTTTGGATGCTCATTGTTCTTCTGAAACATCCTTCCCAGATCGGAAAGAGTAACTTGTTCCGAGACGAATAAATATTTCCGATAAAAATCGTTAATCATTTCTCCCCAACTGGCAATGCTTCCTGGTGGTGTATGCTCTGCCTGTCAGAGACTTTGAAAATTCCTTCAGACGGATAACATGGTTGTGCTCGTGTTCGCCCAATGATTCCAGGAATCGAGAAACATGTTCTCGAGCATTACCCGTTGCATCATAGAGTGTGAACGTTGGAGAAGTATAACCATTCGGAAGAGGAATTATCTATGTAGCAGTTGGGTATGGAGGTTGGTGGCGATGAAAAAATGATATCTTATGTTTTCCACGATTCTCCAATAGACGTTCCAAATACTCTCGAGTGATGGAACTGAATGGATCTTTCGCTGGCGGGTTGTCTGCAGCGACTTCGTCATCTTCCGGAATCTGGATTGGGGAGATTTTTGGATCAGCAGCTGAGGGTACTTCCTTGGATTTTCTTTTTTCCGCCTGACGTTTGGGTTGAGCTTGTTCGGGCGAAAACTTATCTGTGAGAGTTGATATAATTGCATAATTATTTCTGCGTTGTAGCCATGTTTATTTGATTCTTAGAGAGAATTTCCTGAACCTTCATGAGACCAACTATGGTAGGGGGATTTTCTCTTATTTCTTCGGGACATCGGCTGAAGAGATGGTTATTTCCGATGTTGGTTTGAGGAGGAGTGGTATCAGTGACGCCGTTGTTGGAAGCGGGAGTAGTGAATAGAGTACCACCATTGTTACTAGTGATAGCACCGTTTGGGTTAGGATTTGTAACCGAACCTGACCTAAGATCAAACATTTTTGAGGAATTCGGATTGCAACCGAGAGATTAATATCCCACTGTGGTTGCCAATATATTGATGGGTGAAAACGATTTGCTGATTTATTTAGGAAAGTGGAGACTCGAGCATGCGGGCAGAGACACCTCGACCGAGCAAATTACCTAAACCTTTTTCAAACAGATGTACTGCACGGGAGTTCTTTGAGTTCGAGAGATCAATCTGTAGCATTCCGGCCTAAACCAAGAAAACGGTCATTCCAGAGTCAATTCGGTTACAAAGGGATGGGTGTCGATCCGTAGGAGGGAAGTTGAGAAGTGTGTGAGATCAATGATGTTCAAGGATTTTAAATTGTTGAAGGTTTCTGCAAGTTTTTGTGAACTGTTGAGTTCGGATGAGATCAGTTCTGATCAATTAAGTGTTAATTTCTTGTTGGTCGAAATTATTGTTGTTCAATCTTGGATTCAGGAACTTATTTATATTACAAGAATAGTAGACACATTGGCCCAGTAAGTGTGACGGTTGCTGAAGTGAAAGAGCGGGAAAGTGGGAAATCGAGGTTAAACCAGTTCCATGTCGTGCGGAGACTTGGTTGATTGTCCATCCACTACTTTGCTAAATTCCTCAAATGCTTGCACGACTTACTCATATTTCTCATCGTGGGTGTACACACATGCATAGGCTGCTAGAACAAAACCCTAATGAATATCCCCCATGTGACGTGATTGATGTCTCATGAATGTGGAGTCTGCAATCAGGCGTGTATTTGATTAGTCAGTTGTTGACTTGACTAGACGATGAGTCTTATCCTTGATGAGTCGAGCATAATGAAAGAATGTGGTATTCTATGAGACTCGTGGATTGAGCATAAGGTGCCTGATGAGACAAAATAATGGAAAGACGTTGAGTCTTGATGAATTGTGATATATCATTTTACAAGTCTAGGTAATAACGATATTTGGATCGAGCGTCCGATGAGATTGCTCGATCAAGGACTTATTTTGGTATGTCGAGTATTCGACAATAAATCAAAGATATTGTTGAATTATACAGAATGCTCATTTCTGATCTAGTATACCATGAATGATCAAATGACAAAGTAAGAATCAGAATTATTGGATGGTCGTATATTCGAACCATGTTGCTCAGTCGAGCAAAAATGTCGGTAGCAGGACCAAAACATTAAATATGAATTAGAATATTGATTGTTGGATCAATAGAATTCTCGAATGTTGATAATTGAATCAACATCAGGAATATTGCTCGGTCGAGCAATTGATAATTGAATCAATTAGTCCTGAACCCATTGTGTATTTTGCTAACTCAAGCAATTTAGTGTTGATACATGAGCAAAATAAATATTGTTAGTTTAAGAAAATATTGTTTGTTTGTGCAAATATTGCTCGTTTGAGCAATATTACTCGATTCTTCAATTATTGGTAGCGAGACCAAATAAAATATTAATTAAAAATACTGGTACCTGGACCACATGTTGTATAATTAATTAGGATGTTGATTGCTGGATCAACAAAAAATTATTAGCGTTTGAACTTGATAAGAATTATGATTTGCAGAGTATTTGGTTTGTAACCCTAATTTTGATCGATTGTTGATCAATTGATAATTCATTGAAAATTAACCAATGAGTGAGAGAGAGACCGGCTACATGGGATGAGTGTCCGACCATGTAGCGCCCAGGCGGTCGGATGAGAATGCACCAAAATCCTTTGTAGACATGTTGGAAAAAGGATGATTAAATGCTCGTTTAATCATTATTAAAAATAGTGCTCGCCTGAGCATTAAGTGGTAAAACCTAATTATGGAGAGAGGACGGACAGACAGGGGGTTATGAAACTGACCCCGGTGGTCGTGGGACCAAGTGATGGTCGATTGATCAAATTCCAAGTTGTTTGGAAAGAGTTTGAACCCAATATGAGTTACGGAAGACTAATTAGGTCAAAATCATAATAGGGTGTGGGACCAGATTCTGTAAGCCATGGGTCCGACCTTGGTCGGTCAAGGTAGAATGCCTATGTCACCATATTTCTCGCAACTCAATTCTGAGAATTTTGGTATTTTCTGGTGCGCGTTCGAGCAATATTTTGGATTTTTAGAAGAGTTTGATCTTGACTGAAACTCTCGATTTTGCTTGAATGAGAAAGTAGAACTTTGCTCGTGCGACCAATATTTGAGAATTTTAAAATAATGATATTTTAATATTTGTTGTGAGAAGCCCGGATGGTGGTGTGACCATTTGACTTTTTGGCTTTTTGGCAGTTTAGGAAACATTTGAGAAATATGGAAAAATTAGTTTTTTTTGCTCAAACCAGGGAGTTTTATGAGATGAGAGAAGAAATATTAATAATAAAATAATAAATTAGGTAGGTGTGGGAACGGCCACGGCCAAGGAATGGCTGGCCGATCCATGTGCTCAGTCCCGTGCTCTTCCATATTTTATATTATTATTTTTCATCATGTGAGGAAATATGGAGAAACTAAGAGTTGTGCTCAAACGAGGAAGTTCACTCAAACAAGGAGTTTTCAAGAGACAAGGAAAATAATAATCGGGATCGCATGAAAAAATCTAATAACAAACTCCACAGAGCGTTAGATATTTTATATCTGATGGTTCATGTTGTTGCCGATGTGGCAGTTTGACCGACTCTGTTTTTTGTTTGGTTATCATCCTAAATTTGTTCAAAAAGAAAATATGTTATGGCTGAAAAAACTGAAAATTTGTATCCAAAATCTAAACTCGTTATTAATCATCGTTATCATCCACTAATCATCTTTGTTCAATAATTAGCATTACATAACAAAATAGCCAGTCCAATTTCCTAAGCACATCCTTGTACCCATTCATTGTAAAGTATTATAACCGAAGTGATTCATAAAACTGATATATTCAGCATTATTCCTTGTCGTTGTTAGTCTCTTTGGAGAACTACCCAATCCCTAGCTATAGGGTTACAAATTTTAAAAGGTTTACAATATAATTTATTTCTTTGTCTCTTATATTTGTCAAAATGTAATGCAAAGATTTGCTTCGCCCAGCATAAGACAAAGAGATCGAGAAAATAAAATTAAGTTCCCAGGATAATCATGACCATGGAGAAATGGTGATCAAAAACTAAATTTATGTTCAGGAAATCACGCTGGATAAGTTTTGGAAAATATCCCTTGAATTTCTCCGTGAATCCAAAATAAATGTTGCAATACAGGTTCCAAGGAATGATATGGAAATGGAGGGTTTTAGCTTAATACTTACCAATTATGCAGGTCACTGCAAAGGAGCAAAGGGATATCCATCCTCCTTCACCACCAAAGAGGATCTGATCAAGCATGGAGCAGCAACAAGTTTTCAATGGGCGGCGGATTTAGGTCACAAAATGGAGTTTGAAAGCGATGAAAGAAGAATCATATACCTGTTGATAGAATAATACGTTGTTGTGATAGATGGAAGATTCAAATACACAAACAATCGAAAGGAGAATGGAACCCTAATCAGGAAATACTTTGAATTAACTAAATTAAATTTAATTAGTACTGTAACTAATAGAGTGGCAAAAAAACCTTACAAGATTATGCATCCATTCTCGTAGTTATCAAAACTGGTCTGGATTTGATTTACGCTCTCTTGTTTTTGTCTGGACAATGTTCAGTTAAACCTATCTTCTGAGATTCATCTCCCTCATATCGATATTGTAATGAAGGGGTGGACAGAACACGGGTGGTTTAATCCATTTAGATATGTTTCTTTTTTTCGGATAAAAAAAAATAATTTCTCCGTGAATCATTTCCTAAAATTTCTTTTCTTGAATTGGAGGTAGATACCTCCAAACAGAGAATAGTGATGGTTAGGTGACATGTCAGCTGAATTTGTTAACCATCGGATGAATCATATCTAATGGGCTAGAAATTTTATTACCGGATCCCAACCCAATAATATAACAGGGTAAAATAAAATAAAGGTGAACCGGGACCGGCCACGGCGGCATGACCGGCTGGCCAGTGGGCCCGGTCCCATGTGCTTCTTGTCATTTTATTTTATATTATTTCATTTCCCTATTTTGCATAGGTTTTCTCGTTCACCCATATTTTTGAATGCTCGTTAGTGCATTTGGGTGCTCACTTATGCATATTTGGGTGCTCATTCATGCATTATTGTTAAGTACACTCGCACTATTTTCTTGGGGGTTACTCAGTGTTGGCCTAAATGCCCGAAAAGTGAATATTTATTACTAATTCGTGGAATTCAACTAACAATAAGTCATGAAACGAAGTAATAAGATACATTGAATATCTCTTACTAATCCATGGAATTCAGCTGAGAATAATCTATGAAGCGGAGTAATGAGATAAAACAGATTATTTTCTAGGAATTCAATTGTTGCACTAGAATTAATCTATGAGTTGCTCTATACTAGCATGCAATATATCTGGGAACGTTTATTCGAGAATCGAGGTATAAGATGGTAGAGACATCATACTCGCTCTGAATATTAGTTCTATATAGTCAAGGAACATTGAGACATCATGAAGACGTTAACACTCTATACTAGCATGCAATATGTCTGTCCAATCATTATTGTTTCCTATACAGAAGTATTGATGAAATATGCGAAGTTTCGAAATCTCAGTTGAGAGGCATTACGAATCACATATTCATGCATGCTCTGAGAGGGTGTTTGTGAAATGAGCTTTCACGAATCCTAAAATATGAGTTTCACATACGTGTCTGAAACCGTGTCAGAAATATGCAAGATCATGATTTTACGATTTTAGCCTTTGCCGAAAATCCACCATCAAAAATATGACCACTGAACTAAATGTCTTTAATGCTACTAGACAACCTTCTGAGATCGATGATTTAGAAGAAAGAATATGATTAACACATTAGTTCGGGATTTAGTTCAGGATAATTGGCACGAAACTTTATTTGATCAGTCTCTAGAAGAAGCTCTCGGGTAATTTAAAGACTCTAAGGACCCTGAAATTCAAGCAATAGTTTTAGGTCTTTCTGAGAGTAATGGAAGTAATCATTCTCTAGAAGAATATCTTGAATATTTTAAAGACTTTAAGGACCTAGAGATTCAAGCAATAGTTCTAGGTATTTCACAGAGTAATGACTACGCTAAGTTTAGGGGTAGTTATCTAGAGGAAGCTCTCGCGTATTTTTCAGACTCTAAAGATCCGAAAATTCAATAAATAGTTAAAGGTCTTTCTGAGAGTAGTGGTTACCCTAAGTTTGGGGGTAGTGATGGTTCTTGTGATCCTTAACTATCCCTATTGGAAGTCCATAAATTGGAACTCGAGCTTTGTGCGTATGAGGTATTACTTGAGTCTCTTGAGACTCCTTAACCCAATAATTATGATACTGTCAAGGAGGAAATCTAGATATTATAGACTCATAGGTCGGATGAATCTGTTTATCGAGACACTCATATATATCCTAAGTGGGCACCATATATTAACCCAGTTGTCTTGCAAGAAATTTTAGATCAGGTTGTACTCCATCTGTTCATTTTTCTTATCCGGTGCAGTTGTCTCATAATTGTGTCAGCTTTATATGGTTTTGATGACCCGCAGTTGTTTCGGTAATTAATATATGATTTTGAAAGATGACTATCCATTTTGTGGTATTTAATGTATAACTGAAGACTTTAAACTTAGCACTTCATGGGAAGTAACCCAAGCTAATGCGACACGGTAATATCATTCCTTATTTCTTTTGCTTCAAGTGGTAACAATTTATCCTTGTTCATGCTTTTATTTTTATCTTCAGAACATTGAGGACAATGTTAGGTTTAAGTTTGGGAGTATGAGGGAAACGTTTTAGTTGCATTATTAAACTCCAAAGCCTATAAACTTATTCCAATTCAGGATAACGCTAACCAATCTAAGTGGATGGAAACATCTTGGTTGTAGGAGTTGAGGAACCCAAAAATAGAGTTTATACATAAAAGGACAGAGCTCATGTGTTAGAAATAACATGGTAGTTTCACCATTTCTCGGATTCGTATTATTACTTTCTTTTTTTGTTTTTGCAAAATTTTTATTTCTCTAAGTGATTTGGTGGGGCACCAATATCGAATTGTTATCTCCGCCAGGAGTAGAGTGATTGAGTTACTATATTAAAAAAAAAAGATCAAACCAACTAGACTGATCTGAAATAATAAAATATTAAAAAATTAAAAAAAAATTATTATTGTTCAATTAATAAATCGACCGTGAGGATACTTGTATATACCAGCTGAGTTGATCTAGAATTAGGATTATCGACCGCTGAGACCCTTGTATATACCAGATATGTTGACATTAGAGTTCAGACCAGTATCTCAATCCATCGGGAATTATAGGATTCATCCTGGCAGTGACGTTTAGAAATATATGGGAAACACTGTTGTTGATGGGGGATTTTTGACAAAGGCTAAAATCGTAAAATCATAACCTTACATATTCCTGATCCAGTAATCAGACGAGTATTGAGACTCTTGTCTCTCGTTTGATCATGAGTGTATTGCCTCTCAGATTATCCATAAGAACCTATGATTGAGTGTATTGCCTCTCAGAGTATATATGAATATACAGTTATTCAAGTCTCTCAACTGAGCTATTTCGTATCTTTTATCAATTTTGAGCAATTTCAGTAACACTTTTGTATAAAATCGAAAATGATTAGACGGCTCCTAGATGTATTAACCACTAGTATAAAGAAATAACGTCTTCAGGATGTCTCAATGTTCCCTGATTATACAGAATAAACATTCAGAACGAGTATGGCGCTTCTACTAGCTCATACCTCGATCACGAATAATTATAATGCTCCTAGACAGCGTGTCTGCTAGTATAGAGTCATCAATTAATTATTTCTAGTCGCAAGATTCATCAATTGAATTCCTAAAAAATATTCTACGTTATGTATAATATTTCGTTACTTCAAATTATGGCTTTTCCCAGTAGAATTTCATTGGTTAGTAATAAATATTCAACGTACGGGCATCTGGACCCCCACCGAGTAAGCCCCAAGGAAATGGTGCGAGTGTACTTATCAATAATGCACGAACGAGCATTCAAAAATATGGACGAACGAGGAACCTATGCAAAATGGAAAGAAAAATAATATTAAATAAAATAAACAAGAGGCTTTAGATAAAATAAAATAAAATATTTTATTTTATATTAAATAAAATAAAATAAAACAAATTCCACAGAGCGTTAGATATTTTAAATCTGATGGTTCATGCTGTCGTCGATGTGGCAGTTTGACCGACTCTGTTTTTTGTTTGGCTATCATCCTAAATTTGTTCAAAAAGAAAATATATTATGGCTGAAAAAACTGAAATTTGTATCCGAAATCTAAACTCGTTATTAATCATCGTTATCATCCACTAATCATCTTTGTTCAATAATTAGCATTACATAACAAAATAACCAGTCCAATTTCCTAAGAACATCCTTGTACCCACTCATTGTAAAGTACTGTAACCGAAGTGATCCATAAAACTGATATATTCAACATTATTCCTTGTCTTTGTTAGTCTCTTTGGAGAACTACCCAATCCCTAGCTATAGGGTTACAAATTTTAAAAGGTTTAAAGTATAATTTAATTCTTTGTCTCTTATATTTGTAAAAATGTAATGCAAAGATTTGCTTTACCCAACATAAGACAAAAAGCTCGATAAAATAAAATTAAGTTCCCAGGATAATCATGACCATGGAGAAATGGTGATCAAAAACTAAATTTATATTAAGGAAATCACGCTGGATAAGTTTTGGAAAACATCCCTTGAATTTCTCCGTGAATCCAAAATAAATGTTGCAATACAGGTTCCAAGGAATGATATGGAAATGACGGGTTTTAGCATAATACTTACCAATTATGCAGGTCACTGCAAAGGATCAAAGGGATATCCATCCTCCTTCACCACCAAAGAGGATCTGATCAAGCAAGGAGCATCAACAAGTTTTCAATGGGCGGCGGATTTAGGTCACAAAATGGAGTTTGAAAGCGATGAAAGAAGAGTCCTATACCTGTTGATAGAAGAATATGCTGCTATGATAGATGGAAGATTCAAATATACAAACAATCGAAAGGAGAATGGAACCCTAATCAGGAAGTACTTTGAATTAATTAAATTAAATTTAATTAGTACTGTAACTAATAGAGTGGCAAAAAACCTTGCAAGATTATGCATCCATTCTCGTAGTTACCAAAACTGGTCTGGATTTGATTTACGCTCTCTTGTTTTTTGTCTGGACAATGTTCAGTTAAACCTATCTTCTGAGATTCATCTCCCTCATATCGATATTGTAATGAAGGGGTGGACAGAAAAGGGGTGTTTTAGTCTAATTTTGTATGTTTCTTTTTTTCGAATAATAAATAAAAGAATTTCTCCGTAAATCATTTCCTAAAATTTCTTTTATTGAATTGGAGGTAGATACCGCCAAACAGAGAATAGTGATGGTTAGGTGACATGTCAGCTGAATTTGTTAACCATCAGATGAATCATATCTAATGGGATAGAAATTTTTTTACCGGATCCCAACCCAATAATACAATAGGTTAAACTAAAATAAAGGTGAGGTGGGACCGGCCACGGCGGCATGACCGGCTGGACAGTAGGCCCGGTCCCATGCGCTTCTTGTCATTTTATTTTATATTATTTTATTTCCCTATTTTGCATAGGTTTCCTCGTTCGCCCATATTTTTGAATGATCGTTAGTGCATTTGGGTGCTCACTTATGCATATTTGGGTGCTCATTCATGCATTATTGGTAAGTACACTCACACTATTTTCTTGGGGCTTACTCGGTGTTGGCCTAAGTGCCCGAAAAGTGAATATTTATTACTAATTCGTGGAATTCAGCTAACAATAAGTCATGAAACGGAGTAATAAGATACATTGAATATCTCTTACTAATCCATGGAATTAAGATGAGAATAAGCCATGAAGCGGAGTAATGACATAAAACAGATTATTTTCTAGGAATTCAATTGGTGCACTAGAATTAATCTGTGAGTTGCTCTATACTAGAATGAAATATGTCTGGGAGCGTTTATTCGAGAATTTAGGTATGCGATGGTAGAGACATCATACTCACTTTGAATATTAGTTTTATATAGTCAAGGAACATTGAGATATCATGAAGACGTTAACACTCTATAGTATCATGCAATATGTCCGTCCAATCATTATTGTTTCTTATACAAAAGTATTGATGAAATACGCGAAGTTTCGAAATCTCATTTGAGAGGCTTTACGAATCACATATTCATGAATGCTCTAAGAGGGTGTTTGTGAAATGAGCTTTCACGAATCCTAAAATATGAGTTTCACATACGTGTCTGAAACCGTGTCAGAAATATGCAAGATCATGATTTTATGATTTTATCCTTTGTCGAAAATCCACTATCAAAAATATGACCATTGAACTAAATGTCTTTAATGCTACTAGACAACCTTCTGAGATCGATTATTTATAAGAAGTTGAATATGATTAACACTTTAGTTCGGGATCTAGTTCAGGATAATTGGCACGACACTTTATTTGATCAGTCTCTAGAAGAAGCTCTCATGTAATTTAAAGACTCTAAGGAGTGATGGATTTCAAATAGTGATTGTAGTTGTAGTGGTAAAAAGGTTCTTTTCAGGCTTGTGAAGGTAACAAAATTTCTAGATTTAAATAAAATTTAGGAAAATATCAAACTGACGTAAAATTTTATTGAGAAATAGGGGTTAAGATTCCACCATTCAACAATACTTATGTGATCTAATATTTTTTTACTATGCAATTTAAATAATTGGGTTGATTCTGAATATTGCCAAAAGCAGATTTTCCAAAATATCAAATGTTAATCACAAGTATAATGCATCAAGAGTCTAAAACTAAGCATGCATTATCAAGGGAAAACACAGTTGATTAATAAAAACCATTTAAATCATTTTTATCAATGCAATCAATCATATAAAAATATTGCATAAATTAATAAAATAAAGATTACCACATAATTATTGTGAGAATGGCTTCCTCTGTCACCCCTGGGTTTGGGTTTAGCTCCTCATCCCAAAAACATAATCAAAAGATGTGTTCATGACTTAATAGGTGTTTTTATTGATGAATATGGTGATAGAGAGAAGTTTGCAACGCTGTATAAACGTCACAGCATCACTGTTACAAATATGAGTATTGCCGTTTGTAAACGATACATATCTAGCGCTGTTGAACTACGACACTAGTTTCTGGTTTTAAGACTGTTGAAGAACGACTGCCTTAGCAGGTCTGTTCTTCCTCTTCTTCTTCCTCCTCGAACAGCAGCAGCAGCAGCACTCTAACTCTCTGTAATCGCTTCTCCTCGGCTCTCCTCTACTCCCAATTCTCTCCTAAGGGTTTCTAACCCTTCTTATGACTCGAACCAACACTTATATAGCTATCAAACCCCCAAAAATCTCGAGTGAATCCGACTTCTTCTTTCTTCTCTCTTCTCTGCGCTGTTGAGAAAATATCTCTCTTGTGATCTCCCTGTACGCGTTTGTTAGCTATAAATTTGCTACCAAACTCTTATCAAGACTTGAACAGGACCAAGTATAGTTTATTTCAGCACAAAACTCTCCCAGAATCTCTTGAAAATAGCTTTGAAAGTTAAACAGAGAGTACGTGTCCTGGTTGGACTTTGATCCATTCTCCCGGTCATTCCAGCCCAATTGGTTGGGTCCAATCGATCGTAACAGACTTGTTTACTCAATTACAGCCCATTAGTAGCAAATACAACAATTGAATCTCCAAAAATCACGTCCAAAATTCGATCACCAAATCTGCCAGTGTTGTAACAAGTCTTCCCGCCAAAAACCCATTTTTGAATTTTGAGAAGGAATGCCCCCTATCCTCTGATGGGGTGCGAATAGCAAGTGGGGTTGAAATAAAATTCTTGGGGTGGAAATAACCAAATCATGGGTGCCTTTAGTAATTTTTCTTGGATGTTTTCCGGACTTTTCCGGGGTTCCTCCGGGGTACTTCTGGGTGTCTCCAACATACTTCTAGGGTGCTTCTGGTAGTTATCAACGGAGGTCCAAATGCCACATTTTTAGCCAATTTCGCCACAAAGCCTTATTCTTCCAAAAACACCTACAAATAAATAAAATAACCAAATAAGTACGATATCGAGCACCAACAATATATACAAATGAGCTATATTAGACACATAAATGCGTCTATCAAATACCCCCAAACTTATTATTTGCTAGTCCTCGAGCAAATCAATACTACAAAATAAAATCCTAACTCACTGTCGCAGGCATCGTCGATTGCATTTAGCGTATGCAATAAGCCTTTAAACCCCTAGGTGGCCCTAGTGGACGAGTTATAGTCTCGGGAGGGCTTACCAGAGATATACCCACAAAACATGTACTCCTAATTGGTCACAAGTATCCAAAGAGCTATGAGGACATACATATTCTCAACCTATCTCCAAGTAAGTAGAATGCCAGAGAAATTAAAGGTGTCATCTCTAAAGCTGACTGGAGAAAAGGGGAGACACATCTGCATGACTGCTAGATAAAGAGATATCCGCTATACAGCTAGATAAACATTGTAAGATGCGTCCGCTGCTTTACAGCTGGATAAGATTAGGAGAGAGATAAAATGAGAGGGACATCTGCTACACAGCTGGACTAATTACGTGTGATGAGTTAAACCAGTGCTAGAAAGATCTTGTGCCAGATTGAAAGCGGACTAACAAAGCAACCAAATGTATCTTTCTTCGACTCTCTCATAGTGCTCAGTAGAAACAACGTCTTCTTCGGTCTTCAACTGTTGATGATAAACTCTCGAACCTCATAGAACCTTGACAATTAACTCTTCTCTTCGATTTCTTGCTTGACTTATAAATTTCTTCTTCCCTATGGCCTTATTGAACAAAAAGAACGTAATGATGTTTCTTTTTTTTTTTTTTTTTTTTTTTTTTTTTTTTTTTTTTTTTTTTTTTTTTTTTTTTAAATAGAAAAAATTACAAGACAAAAATTTACATGGCCATGAGAGAAGGACTTTCAAAACTTGGATCTTCGCAACTTGTGATGTCTTGGTATCATGGATTCTAACAACTTATATCATTTGCTTGCTCTTATAACTTCAACTTTGATTTTTGAATTATTCTCTTCTATTGTTGCTTCTAAACCTAAAACGTCTTCACTTTCTTCATAGATTTTGATGTCGCTCCGCTTGTTGATGATGATAAGTTTCTACTGAGAGAGAGTCGCAATCCAGTAACTAAGACTACATTGTGAGGTTGCTTTGTCTTTCTGGCATTTCCTGACCTACTTGCCTTTTCATGTATGGTTAGGTCCATCACGGTTACCCTCTAAAAGAACAAGTTCTCTCCTGAATTTCAAGGATCTCAATGTCTTTTTCTCTAATGTCTCAATAAGTTGTTATCTCTAGCATTCCAATTTCTATCTTTTCGGTGAGAAACAATATGTAAACTTAGCTAACCGGATACCATGTGACGCTAGAAGTTTCAAAAGTGCAACTAAAAAGTTTCTCCCATACCCCCAAACTTAAATCTAACATTGTCCTCAATGTTCTAATGATAAATTAACAGCATGAACGAGGAGAAATTGTTACCACTTGAAGCAAAAAGGTTGAGGAAAGATATTACCGTTGCGTGAGATTGGGTTACCTCCCAAGAAGTGCTAAGTTTAAAGTCTTCAGCCAGACATCAAATACCTCAAAAAGGATCTTCACCTTCCAAAGTCATATACCAATAGCCGAAAAAGTTGTGGGTCCATAATACCAATAGAGCAACTGCAACTGGTTCAGAAAAATGAACAGAAGGAGCACATCCTCATCTAAGGTTTCTTGCAAGACAACCGGATCTATCCAGAGCCTCCAGTTGGGCTTCATAAGAGTGTCTTGAAAAATAGATTCATCCGAAAAACGGGTTTCTAATATATGGATTTCCTCCTGAACAGTATCAGGCGGATCAGGTTGTGGAGTCTGAATAGACTCAAGCGATACCTCAGATGCACTAGGCTTGAGTCCCAAGTTAGGGACTTCCAATGGGGATACTTGACGATCACAAGAATCATTACTACCCCCAAACTTAGGGTTTTCACTACTCTCAGACAAACCTTTAATTATTGCTTGGATTTCCGGATCTTCCCAGTCCTTAAAATGCTCAAGAGATTCTTCTAGTTCTGTACCCCCAAACTTAGAATTTTCGGTGCCTCTACATAGACTAGTCACAATGTTCCTAATTTCTAGACCATCGGGTTCTTGAAAAAGGTCAATTGCTTTCTCTAAGTTATAATCAGGTGGTTCATCCTCTACTTGCTTCATAGCTGCTATGGTCCACTCTAAAACTTCCTTATTTTCTTGAAGCATGGTCTCTGGCCTATTCTCCTGATCACTATCCAAATCGGAAGTTATAGGCAAAATCTCAGATGGGCCTACAAATGCATAATTGGGGTCCAACTTAGGAGGATCTTTAGGCTCTTCGAAATAAGGGCTTAAGGTAGATTCGGTAGCTAGTAATGGTTCAAACCTAGATTTCCATCTATCGGTATCTAACATAGGAATAGAATCCAACAGAGCATTTACTTGTTCAATGTTGCTATCATCGTCGAAATCCATGCTAAAACGGGCTAGACAACTCTCTAATGGATCTTCCGATTCGGTGTTTGGTACAGACTTCGGAACTAAGGTTCCTATCATGTTGACCTCTTCAATGCACGTGTCATCTAGCTCAGAATGTAGCTTATTGACATTAAAAATATTCAACTCAATAGTCATATTACCAAAGGATAGATTCATAATACCATTTCGACAGTTTATGATCGCATTAGACGTGGCTAAAAACGGGCGACCTAAAATCACTGGTATTTGGTTCTCTGGGTCAGGGACAGGTTGGGTATCTAGGATAATAAAATCCACTGGATAAATAAACTTGTCAACCTCTATGAGAACATCCTCGATCACACCACGAGGAACTTTAACGGACCTATCAGCTAACTGAAGTGTTACCTGGGTAGGTTTCATCTCACCAAGTCCTAGCTTAAGGTACACATGGTACGGAAGTAAGTTCACACTGGCTCCTAAGTCAAGCAACGCTTTCTCAACACGGTATTTACCTATTGTACAAGCAATGGTAGGGGACCCTGGGTCTTTATACTTAGGAGTAGTGGTATTCTGAATAATAGAACTCACATGACTAGCTATGAAGGCTTTCTTCTGGACACTGAGCTTACGCTTTCGCGTACACAAGTCCTTAAGGAACTTGGCATAAGAGGGAATCTGCCTAATTGCATCTAATAATGGAAGGTTGATATTAACCTGCTTAAAAACCTCCAATATATCATTAAAGTTGGACTCCCTCTTAGTCGGAACTAGCAGCTGGGGAAACGGGGCTCTGGGAACAAAGGCTCAACAGGACCCTCATTGGTCTCTTTGGAGACTCTATCAGTCTCCTCATTTTCTGGCTCAGCAGGGTGAACTACAGCATGTTCACTATCAGGCATGGACCTTGTTGTCAACTTTCTTTCCACTCCTTAGGGTTGTGACAGCATTCACATGATTGTACGATTTCTCTCCTTGGGTTAGGATCAGTATGACTAGGGAACCTTCCATCTTCTCTCTCACTTATAAACTTAGCTATTTGTCCTACTTGAAGTTCTAACTTGGCAAGACTCTGGGAAGTATTCTTCAATTCCTGCCTAGTTTCTTGTTGAAAGCTCATGTGGTTCTTGATAGCATGTCATGGTTACTTACTAACATAGTGAGAGCTTCTTAAGGTAGAGATCTTTTTCTCGGAAGTGTTCTGAAACTGGGTTTGACCTGAAGAGTTCTTAAAACCAAAACCTGGGGGAGGCTGAGAATTGCTAGACTGGCCTTGACTCTGGCCCTTAGACCAAGAGAAATTAGGATGGTTTCTCCAACCAGGGTTGTAGGTTTCTGAGTATGGGTCAAACTTCTGACGGTTCTCAACCTAGCATTGTTATAGACAGCATGGGCTTGTTCTTCACTAACCTGACCTTCCCAAATGAATTATCGGGCTCTATTCCACAACTAGAGACTTGAGAGGCTCTATTAGGTTCAACAAGGGACCTATTTTTAGACTGACCCATTTCCAAAGCTTCTAACCTTCTGGACAAAGCAGCAAACTTAGCATCTGACGCAAAACTCGTATCTACCATATTGGTGCTACTTCTATTGACCAAGAGTCTTTTAGGGGGTTCAACACAAGATTCCCACTGTTGGGATTTTTCAGCGATAGCTCCTAAGAAGGTAAAAGCATCATCAGCATTTTTACTAGTGAACTCACCAGCGCACATAGACTCAACCATGGCTTTGGTCGAATAGTCTAAACCATCATAAATAATCTGTACGAGTTTCATATTATCAAATCCATGGTGAGGACACTGAGATAGGAGATCATTGAATCGCTCTAAAAACCTATAAAGAGACTCTCCCTCTTGTTGCACACTAGCACTAATTTTCTGCCTAACAGCTGCAGTTTTATGCTTAGGGTAGAATTTCATATAGAAGCAGCGATAAGTTCCTGCCATGTTTCTATGGATTCAGACGGTAGGTTGTTCAGCCAGGTCTTGGCTTTGTCTCTCAAAGAAAAGGGAAACATTTAAGTTTCAAGACTTCATCGGTAAGGTCCTTTATCCTAATTGTCCCACAGATTTCCTCAAAGTCCCTAATATGAAATAAGGGTTCTCATCATCTTTTCCTAAGAATATAGGGATCATTTGAAGAATACTAGGTTTTATCTCGAAATTAGCCGTAGTGGCTGGCAATTTAATGCATGAAGCTCGGTTGGTCCTAGTTGGGAACATGTAATCTTTCAAAGTTGCCATCGTTGGCACAACTGGAGTACTAGGGGTACTTTTGTCACTCAGAGATAAATTCTCAAAACTGAAGTTTCCAAAAACAGGGCTCTCCAAAGAAGAGTCTTCGAGCTCCCTGCTTAAATCAGAAGAACTACTAGGTTTTTCGCTAATCAATCGACCTAGAGTATCTCTTTTCCAAGCCCTATTAACAAAATCGGGCATACACTAAAAAAATTCAAAAAGAAATAAAAATCCTAACAGAAGGTTCTAGCAATCACACAGCAGGCTGACTCGACTTTACCACAGCAAACCTAAAGATTTCTAGCAAACAACAAGCATGATGGCTCCACTTAGATTGTTTCTAGACCAGCTTCTAATCCTTCGAAAGGGAATTCGTTACAATTTAAGCAAACCCCTCTGGAATCAATCCGAGTTAAAGAAAGTTGAATCGAGGCGAGGGAAGCTCAGTGGAGCTTTGATACCCAAAACCTCACCGATCCAATGCGGCGCAGTCACGCATTCAACTCGCAGAAACCGTCAAGAACTTCGATGTGTGCTTAAAAGAGTAACCAATATTTTTCGAATGATTGTCCTGTTAAGCTCGATACCCTATAGGTCTCTTTCTAGTCCAAATTTTAGGCTTAGGTTCGCGTTAGGTTTTTTTCTCCTAAGGCGGGCAAGAAGGGAGCGGTGATGAAATCCGAACCCTTATCTGGTTTAGGACAGGCCTTGCCCTTTACTAGGAATATAAAAACAGTCCGGTTCGTCCTCAAACAATTATCACCTTAAGGAATACAGTAACTCGCTTGCAGGGGATTCGCGAGTGTTTCGATTAGACTTACCTCCCGTACCTGACGGGCGATGAACCGTTGTGTCGACTCGGGCCACGACTCCTATGTCGTGTGCGAACCCGAGGGGCCGAGGTGATATTGTAATCACCGTCCTTCCCTGCAAACAGTTTATTAAGGTACCCTTCCGTAGGGTTTAAAAAAAAAAAATGTCCCAAAATTAATGTCCAAAGTCCATAAAAAAAATACAAAAGAAAAGAAAGTCTAAAAAAAATTACAAAAAAAAAAATGTCTCTCTTTTTATAAAAAAATAAAAATAAAATTCTTCTTCTTTTGCTCCTTTTGCTTTGCCTTTTACTCCAAGTCTTTAAATGTCCACCAAAAACTTTGGAAAAATTTCTTTCGCTCCAACTTCAAGAATCTGAAAGAAAAGACAAAAAACCAGAAACGAAAAAAGAAGAACAAAAAAAAAAAATCTAAAAAAAATGCTAACTAAACACAGGTCCGCGTCGGCGGCGCCAAAAATTTGATGTATTTTCAAATAGTGTTGTAGAGTAGTGGTAAAAAGGTTCTTTTCAGACTTGTGAAGGTAACAAAATTTCTAGATTTAAATAAAATTTAGGAAATAGCAAACTGACGTAAAATTTTATGGAGAAATAGGGGTTAAGATTCCACCATTCAACAATACTTATGTGATCTAATATTTTTTTACTATGCAATTTAAATAATTGGGTTGATTCTAAATATTGCCAAAAGCAGATTTTCCAAAATATCAAATGTTAATCACAAGTATAATGCATCAAGAGTCTAAAACTAAGCATGCATTATCAAGGGAAAACACATTGATTAATAAAAACCATTTAAATCATTTTTATCAATGCAATTAATCATATAAAAATATTGCATAAATTAATAAAATAGAGATTACCACATAATTATTGTGAGAATGGCTTCCTCTGTCACCCCTGGGATTGGGTTTAGCTCCTCATCCCAAAAACAATCAAAGATGTGTTCATGCTAATAGGTGTTTTTATTGATGATATGGTGATATAGAGAAGTTTGCAACGCTGTATAAGTTACAGCGTCACTGTTACAAAGGGTAAGTCGTTTTAAACGATACATATAAGCGCTGTTGAATACGACACTAGTTCTGTTTTAAGACTGTGAAGAACGACTGCCTTGCAGGTTGTTCTTCTCTTCTTCTTCCTCCTCGAACAGCAGAAGCAGCAGCACTCTAATCTCTGTAATCGCTTCTCCTCGTCTCTACTCCCAATTCTCTCCTAAGGGTTTCTAACCCTTCTTATGACTCGAACCAACACTTATATAGCTATCAAACCCCCAAAAATCTCGAGTGAATCCGACTTCTTCTTTTTCTCTCTTCTCTGCGCTGTTGAGAAAATATCTCTTGTGATCTCCCTGTACGCGTTTGTTAGCTATAAATTTGCTACCAAACTCTTATCAAGACTTGAACAGGACCAAGTATAGTTTATTTCAGCACAAAACTCTCCCAGAATCTCTTGAAAATAGCTTTGAAAGTTAAACAGAGAGTACTGTTTATCGAGACACTCATATGAATCCTAAGTGGGCACCATAGATTAACCCAGTTGTCTTACAAGAAATTTTAGATCAGGTTGTACTCCATCTATTCATTTTTCTTATCCGGTGCAGTTGTTTCATAATTGTGTCAGTTTATATGGTTTTGATGACCCGCAGTTGTTTCGGTAATTAATATATGATTTTGAAAGATGACTATCCGTTTTGTGGTATTTAATGTATAACTGAAGACTTTAAACTTAGCACTTCATGGGAGGTAACCCAAGCTAATGCGACACGGTAATATCATTCCTTATTTCTTTTGCTTCAAGTGGTAACAATTTCTCCTTGTTCATGCTTTTATTTTCATCTTTAGAACATTGAGGACAATGTTAGATTTAAGTTTGGAGGTATGAGGGAAACATTTTAGTTGCATTATTAAACTCCAAAGCCTAGAACCTTATGCCAATTCAGGATAACGCTAACCAATCTAAGTGGATGGAAACATCTTGGTTGTAGGAGTTGAGGAACCCAAAAATAGAGTCTATACATAAAAGAACAGAGCTCAGGTGTTGAATAACATGGTAGTTTCACAATTTCTCGGATTCGTTTTATTACTTTCTTTTTTTATTTTTGCAAAATTTTTGTTTCTCTAAGTGATTTGGTGGGGCACCAATATCGAATTATTATCGCCGCCAGCAGTAGAGTGATTGAGTTACTATATTAAAAAAAAAGATCAAACCAACTAGACCGATCCGAAATAATAAAAAAAAAAGTAAAAAATAAAATAAATTATTATTGTTCAATTAATAAATCGACCGCGAGGATACTTGTATATACCAGCTGAGTTGATCTAGAATTAGGATTATCGACCGATGTGACCCTTGTATATACCAGATATGTTGACATTAGAGTTCAGACCAGTATCTCAATCCATTGGGAATTATAGGATTCATTCCGGCAGTGACGTTCAGAAAGATATGGGAAACACTGTTGTTGATGGGGAATTTTTGACAAAGGCTAAAATTGTAAAATTATAACCTTACATATTCCTGATCCAGTAATCAGACGAGTATTGAGACTCGTGTCTCTCGTTTGAGCATGAAAACTCATGCCACAATGATCTCTGACTGAGTGTATTGCCTTTTAGAACATCCATAAGAACCTCTGATTGAGTCTATTTCCTCTCAGAGCATATATGAATATACAGTTATTAAAGTCTCTCAACTGAGCTATTTCGTATATTTTATCAATACTGAGCAATTTCAGTTATCAATTATGTATAAAATCGAAAATGATTGGACGTCTCCTAGATGTATTAACCACAAGTATAAAGCAATAACATATTCAGGATGTCTCAATGTTTATTTTATTTAATATTATTTTCCTTCCTATTTTGCATAGGTTTCTCGTTCGTCCATATTTTTGAATGCTCGTTCGTGCATTATTGATAAGTACACTCGCACCATTTCCTTGGGGATTACTCAGTAGCGGTCCAGATGCCCGTACGTTGAATTTATTACCAACCCATGGAATTCTACTGGGAAAATCCATAATTTGAAGTAATGAAATATTATACATAACATAGAATATTTTCTAGGAATTCAATTGATGATTCTTGTGACTGGAAATAATTAATTGATGGCTCTATACTAGCAGGCACGCTGTCTAGCGGCTCCTAGACATAATTGCATGCTAGTATATAGCCTAACGCCTTCAGGACGTCACGCTGCTCGTTGTTCCCATACTACGTAGAGAGACCGTATATAGAATCTCTTAATTATTGGGCGGCTCGTAGAAATATTTCATGCTAGTATAGAGCCTAACTCCTTTAGTACGTCATGTTATTCATTGTTTCCTGACTAATACACCCCCTCAGGACGAGTATGATGCTTCAATTATCTCATATCTCGATTCTGCAAATAGGTTAATTCTAGCGTGACATTCATCAATTGAATTCCTAGAAGATAATTTATTTATCTCATTACTCTATTCCATGGCTGATCCTCGGCTAGATTTCATGGATTAGTAATAGATAATCATTTTATTTTATTACTCTATTTTGTGGCTGATTCCCAGCTGAATTCCATGAATTAGTAACAAATATTCACCGATCGGGCGTCTGGGACACCACCGAGTAAGCCCCGAGAAAATGGTGCGAGTGTACTTAGCAAATAATGCGCAAACGAGCACCCGAACGCACGAACGTGCATTCATAAATATGGACGACCGAGGAAACCTATGCAAAATAGGGGAGAAAAATAATATTAATCAAATAATAAAAGAGGCGCCTAGGGGACCGGGCCCACCGGCCGGTCGGTCATGCTATCGTGGCCGGACCCACGCCTCTCCTATTATTTTACCATTATTTTTCCTAATCTCATGAAAAATCCTCCATTCGAGAAAATTTCCTTGTTTGAGCAAAACTCTTAGTTTCTCCATATTTTCCTTCAAACGATGAAAAAATAATAAAAAATAGTGAAAGGAGTCACGGGACCGGGCCACCTAGCCGGCCGCCCATGCCCTAGCCATGGCCGGTCCCACACCCTATTAACCCATATTTTTCTTCTTATTATTATTATTAGTTCCTTCATCCCATGAAACTCCTTCGTATGAGCAAAAACCCTAGTTTTTCATATTTTCTCAAATATTGCTCAAACCATCAAAAAGCCAAAAAGTCAAATGGTCACATGAACGACTAGGACACTCGTGGAAAATATTAAATTATTATTATTTTAATATTCTCAAAATATTGGTCGCACGAGCAAAGTCCTACTTGCTCATTCGAGCAAAATCGAGAGTTTCAGTCAAGATCAAACTCTTCTGAAAATCCAAAATATTGCTCAAACGCGCACCAGAAAATACTAAAATTCTCAGGACTGAGACGTGGACACTATGGTTACATGGGAATGCCATCTTGACCGACCAAGGTCAGCCCTTAGGCTTGCAAGGAGCCGGTCCCACACTCTTTCACAATTTTGACCTAATTAGCTTTCAACAGTTCGTATTGGGTTCAAACTCTTTCCAACCAATTTGGAATTTTCTCAATCGACCAACAACTGGTCCCATGACCACTAAGGGACGGTTTCACACCTGTTGGTCGGTCCCTCATCTCTCCATAATTAGGTTTTATTACCTAATGCTCAGACGAGCACTAGTTTAATAAATGATTAAACCAGCATTTAATCATCCTTTCAGCAACTCGTCAACAAATGACTTTGGTGCATGCTCACTCGAGCACCTGGATGCTACGTGGTCGGCCATCATCTTGTGTACCCGGTCCCTCCTTTACTCGGTGATTAATTTTCAGTAAAATATCAATTGATCAGCAATCGATCAAAATTAGGGTTTCGAACTGAATGCTCTGCGAATCCTAATTTTGAGCAAGTTTAAACACTAATAATTTTATGATTGATCCAGAAATAAACATCTTAATTAATTATATAATATTCGGTCCAGCTACCAATATTTTAATTGGTCATGTTACCAATAATTCATCAAACGAGAAATATTTGCTCAGACGAGAAATATTTTCTCAGACGAGGAATATTGATTCAACTATCACTATTCAGTAATTTTACTCAGACGAGCAATATTTTCTCAGAGTATTAATATTGATTCAACTATGAATATTCAACAATTCATCATACGAGCAATATTTACTCAGACTATCAATATTCATCATGTTGATCCAATTATCAACATTTATTCGAGAACTATACGTCCCAGCAGACATTTTCAATCCATGAATCATAGAGCATTCAGCAACCATGCTCGACTGAAAGATGCTTGGACCCATCATCTAATCAAGTCAACAATTGACTAATTAAGTACCTGTCTTCCCTGCAGACTCCACAAATCATGAAAATCGTGTCACATGGGGGATTTTAATTAGGGTTTTGGTCCGGTGGCCTATGGCACGTATGTTCATCCACGGTGATAAATGTGAGTAAGTCACGCAAGTAGTTGAGGGAGTTAGCAAAGTAGTGGGTGGATAATCAACCAAGTCTATGCACGACCTGGAACTGGTTTAGCCCTGATTTCCACTTTCCCACTCTTTCACTCGAGAAACCATCACACTTACTGTAGATAAATGTGTCCACATTATTGCAGTATAACTAATTCACTGAATCCACGATTGAAATGACAGACAACATCTATCGTCTAACCAAGAATCATCGTGTGAGCAACAATCTCTCAATTGAGCATAATTCAAACTTATTCGAACCCAGCAGTTCATTTGTAGAAACTTACAACACATTCACAATCCTTGATCACCATTGGTCTCACACACTTCTCAGCTTCCCTCCTACAAATCAACCCTCTTCCCTCTTTGTGACCGAATCGATTCTGGAACGGCCATTTATTGATTTATTCCGGAGTCCTACAGATTGATCTCTTGAACTCAAAGCACTCCCATGCATTGCATCTGTTTGAGGTTAAGCGGTTTGCTCGGTTGAGGAGTCTCCGTCCGCACGGTCGTCTCTCCACTTCCTGAAAAACTAGCAAAACGTTTTGCCCCATTAAAAATATTGTATATAATACTTTAGTGGATAGACATGATCATGATACTATGGTCATAGTATTAAGGAATTAGATTACGAAGTATATCTCTTATCTTTTGAACTTCGTAGATATGACATCGACATAATCTTGTATATAGGTTTACGATTATGTGTATGAAAAAGTGGGGGTATGATAACCACACCCAGTAATTCGTTCCGCAATCTGTATGGACTAACTCCAATATAATTCTGAGAGCACCAGCTTATAGAGAGAGCTTAACCATGAAAGATATCAAAGAGCTATATCTCAATTTCTCAATACAATATGCAATCGAACAGATGGAAATCTGTGAGACCGATTGATATGAGAAATAGCAAATACCAATGCTCAAGTGTCAATCAATTCCTATCCAACAATCAAGGTCGGATTTACCAATTGATTGAATTACGCATAACCTGTGATATTTCAATTATATAAACAAATATAATGTGGAAAAGAAATAACACAGACACCATAAATTTTGTTAACGAGGAAACCGCAAATGCAGAAAAACCCCGGGACCTAGTCCAGATTTGAACACCATATTGTATAAAGCCGCTACAAACACTAGCATACTACAAGTTAACTTCGGACTGGAATGTAGTTGAGCCCTAACCAAGTCTCACACTGATTAAGGTACAAATGCGCTCCTTACGCCTCTAGAACCATGTGGGATTCTGCGCACTTGATTCCATTAGATGATCTCACCCGCGACTAAGAGTTTCTACGACCCAAAGTCGAAGACTTATAAAACAATCTTTCTCCCACAGATAAGTCTATTATGATAGATAAATCTGTCTTCCACAGAAGTACCTATGAAGTTTTTGTTAGTCTTTAGATAAATCAAGGTGAACAGGAACCAATTGATAATCCGGTCTGAAAAAGCGGGGGTCTAACAACCACACCCAATATTTTGCTTAGCAATCTGTATTGAATAAATCCAATATACTTTCAAGAGAATCAACTAGACAGTCAGACTCAATCTTAAGAAAAAGTATATCAAAGAGTTATATCTCAATTTCTTAATTCAATCTGCAATCAAACAAATAGGAATTTGCGAGCCCGATTGAATATAAGAAATAACTTGAACGGTATCAAAAACTAATATCCAAGTGTCAATCCATTTAATCAACAACCAAAGGTTGGATTCACAATTGATTGAACTTACGCACAACCTGTGATATTTCAATTATATAAAAAAATATAATGCGGAAAAGAAATAACACAGACACCAGAAGTTTTGTTAACGAGGAAACCTCAAATGCAGAAAAACCCCGGGACCTAGTCCATATTTGAACACCACATTGTATTAATCCGCTACAGACACTAGACTACTCCAAGTTTACTTCGGACTGGAATGTAGTTGAGCCCTAACCAATCTCACACTGATCAAGGTACAATTACGCTCCTTACGTCTCTGAATCCCAGCAGGACTCTGCGTACTTGATTTCTTTAGCTGATCTCACCAGCCACTAAGAGTCGCTACGACCCAAAGTCGAAGACTTGATAAACCAATCTGTCTCACACAGAAAAGTCCATTGAATCTGTCTCCCACAAATAAACATATGAGTTTTGTTCCGTATTTTGATAAATCAAGGTGAACAGAAACCAATTGATATACCGGACTTATATTCCCGAAAAACAACCTAAAAATATCAATCACCTCACAATAATCTTAATCGTATGGCAGCAAAAAAAGATATTCTGGAATCACAAACGATGAGACGGAGATGTTTGTGACTAATTTTTATCTTGCCTATCGGAGATTAAATCTCGATCAAATCTTAGATAAGATAGTAATCAATCACGATAGAAAATAGCAAGATCAGAACACGCAACTACAGAGAAAATAGTTGGGTCTGGCTTCACAATCCCAATGAAGTCTTCAAGTCGTTAACCTACAGGGTTTTGGAAAAACCTAAGATTAAAATAGAATCGACTCTAGTCGCAACTAGTATCACACAGGAGGTGTGTGGATTAGGTTTACTAGTTGCTAGAGTTCTCCCTTATATAGTCTTCAAATCAGGGTTTGCAATCAATGTTACCTTGGTAACAAAGCATTCAATATTCACCGTTAGATGAAAACTAATTTGACTCAAGCTAATATCTTTCAACCGTTTGATCAAACTTAGCTTGTTACACACAATTAAAAAGTGACTTCATTTAGATATGAGTAACCGTACCTAAACGAACACTTTTATATCAACCTCATTCATCTTAATCATAACTAGTTCAACTGACTCAAATGAAACTAAGTCTAGAGTTGTTCAATTGTTTATATTCTCATAGAAGTATACAAGACACAATTGAAGCAAAATAAATTTTGATTCCCTCGAATCAAGTCATGAACAATATAGCCACGGTTTGAAAAAGATTTCATACCTTATTATATAAATGTATTAGTTCATGAACAAACCGATTTTAGAACTTAACTTATTCAAGTATGCATACGGGTACGCATACCTAAGTAGACGGACTAACTTTGGGTTCGCCAGTAAGCGAACGGGTATGCATGCCACTAAATATAAACCAAACTCAGCAGAAAATTCTGGAACTTGAACTTATGCCAGTACGCATACCATTATGCCTACTACAGTTCCCGGACTTTCATTAACCAACTAGTACGCATACGGGTATGCATACTATGGTTCCTGGATTTGGATTACACATATGCAAGTACGCATACTGTGCTTATAATCCAATCATGGTTAAGTGTTCTAAACTCTTATTCAATCATTGAAACATTCGTTGAAGACGATAATAGGTGTCTCACACAAACTATTATCTTCAAAGCAATTTTCAAGTGATCAAATGATCAATACGAAATATTCCGAGTCTACATCAAATGACTTTCTCACACAAGCCATATAAGATGTTACCAGGCAATTTTCACATGGTCATCTTTTGACTTTCGTCAAGAATATAAGATGAACTTGGTTAAAGTGAAAGCTTACCAATACATATTTCGAGAAATATGTAAGCGAGTTAAACTCAGCTCGAAATACCAAATGTGCATAATTGAAGTCTATATAGCTATACGACTTTTGTCTCAAATAGGAGATAGAGTAGATAGACTTTTAAGTGATAGATGAGTTCAAGTTGAAAAAGCGGGGGTCTAACAACCACACCCAATATTACGATTAGCAATATGTATGGACTAACTCCAATATACTTTTAAGAGAATCAACTAGACAGTCAAACTCAATCTTAATAAAAGTATATCAAAGAGTTATATCTTTCTTTCTCGATTCAATACTTACTCAAGCAAATAGAAATCTGCGAGTCTAATTGAATACAAGAGAAATCACTTGAACGGTACCAAAGAACAATGTTCAAGTATCAATCAATTTCAATCAATAACCAAAGGTTGTATTTCCCAATTGATTGATTCAAATGCATAACCTGTGATATTTCAATTATATAACCTTTTTTTTTTCTTCCAAAAACTAAAATTTTATTAAAAAAGGGGTTAAGAATACAACCTAGCATGAACCAGGAAAAATAAAAAGAAACAAAAAAGACAACTAAAAGTCAAAGCTAAAAAATAAAAGCTAAATCAATTAATAATATGGTTGATCGGGGAACTCAAGGAAGGGAAAGCTGCTAAGTTTGTCAATGAATGTGAGCCTCTGACCCTTATGAAGATGAACACCTTCTTTAGCAAAATGGTCAGCTGAGAAGTTGATTTCTCTAAAGACATGTCTGTAGGATATTGTAGGGGAATATGAGAGAATTCTTTGCCATCTAGCCAAAAGAGACCATGGAATCTTGTCCTGCTTCAAAGAGGTGATACAATCTTTTGAATCAGATTGTATAATTAGTTTGAAATGCTGGTTTTCAACAGACCATTCCATAGCTCTAATATTAGCCATATACTCTGCAACATAGTTGGAAGTAAATCCTAGACCTCCAGAGTCTGCAAAAACAAACATACCGCTGTGGTTTCTGGCTACAAAACCGTAACCTGCATTACCTGGGTTTCCTCTAGAGGCTCTATCACAGCATAATAAAAATTCATCCTCATTTGGCAGATGGAAGAAGATTTCAATAATTCTTACTTGCTTCATTCTTCTCATCTGGATAAGAAATAACTGCAGTATATCCCTTTCATAGCTGGATCCCCACATATTTCCTTTCAGTCTACATTCATAGTCATGGATCCTTCTTTTAATCTTGAGTTGCAGTTTGTTAGCATCAGGATTTTCATCATCATAGTAAATAACATTTCTCAAAAACCAGATTTCAACCATCAAGGTAAAAGAGCTGATTACCCACAATTCTTTTATCACAGGGCTAGAATTTTTACTCATTTTTAACAGATCTTCAAAAGATTTAGGATTAAAGAAATGGAATATACCTCCCAACCAGCTCCACAAACTTTGACTGAATTTGCATTTCCAAAGAATATAATCCATGCTATCTTCTCCATTATGACATAAATAACATCTGGAAGAAAAATTGAAACCTTTCTTTCTCAGATTTTCATCAGTAGAGCAAACTTCTCTAGTAATCTTCCATACATTTTGCAGAAGTGGAAGGGATGACAGCAGTATTCCATATCTTCATGTACCAATGTAGTTTTGGTACAGCTTGACTAATCTTCTTTACAACATCAGACACTGTAAACATTCCAGAATGATTATTACACCAGATCAATAAATCTTCCCCATCTTTAAGAACGGACAACTGCTCAGCACTAAAAAATTGCAAGAAATATTCATGAAAACACCAGTGTCCATTAACAATAAGATCTTAAACCTTTAAATTGGGGTGAGAAGTAATAAAGGGATGATTAGGGAACAAACTGCATAACGGTTCTTCAAAAATCCATCTATCATTCCATAAAGAAATTTTAGATCCATTTCCAACTATCCATCTAGTGTAGTTATTGAAGTCTTGAATAACCCATCCGATTTCAGGCCATACAGAAGATCTCTTGTAATATGTAATCCAATTGCCATTTTTGTCCATATATTTTGCTATAAAAAACTTAGCCCATTCATCTTGACAATGCAGCATTTTCCATAGAAACTTCATTAGTAAGGCCTTATGCATATCTTCTAACTTTCTCATACCAAGGCCACCTTCCTCCTTAGAAGTACAGACATTGTCCCATTTAAGAGTAACACATTTTCTATCTTCAACATTCCCTGACCATAAGCAATTCTTTCACAGGCATCAATAACTTTTACTGGCCATTTATAGACGGACATGTTGTAAATAGGAATACTACTAAGCACATGTTTAACCAAAGTAAGTCTGGCTTGAAAGTTAAGAAGTTTACCACTCCAAGCAATTAATCTGTGTTGCATATATTGAACCAGATGCCAAACATGTATAGATTTAAGCCTTCCTTGAACAATCATAACTCCTAAATACTTATCAGGAAAAGAAAAAAAATATACATTTGAAGAGAAGTAACAATTAATCTTTTTCTAGCAACATAAGTACCATCAACAAAAAATTTGCTCTTAGCATAATTGATAACTTGACCAGAAGCATCTTGATAATCAATGAGTAAGGATTTTAAATTATCAATACTTTTCAACCCTCCATTACAGAACAAAAAATATCATCAGCAAACATTAAATGGGTGGGGTGAATTCCTTTTCTAATAACCATAGGCTGTAACTTCTTTTCCATAACCAATTTATGAATATTTCTACTAAGGATATCTTCTGCAATAATGAAACAAATAGGTGATCAGGGGTCACCTTGTTTGGGTCCTCTTCCAACACCAAAGAATCCAACTGGTCCTCCATTAAGCATAACATAAATTTTTGTTGATTTAAGCAGCACCGTAATCCAGTTACAAAACTTAGATGAGAAACCAAACTTTTTTAAGGCTCTATATAAAAATTCCCAACTCAAAGTATCATAATCTTGTGAAATATCCAATTTCAAACCCAAGTTTCCCCCTCTTCTAGTTACAACCATTTCATTTACTAGCTCAGAAGCAAGTAAAATTTGTTCGTGAATATTCCTATTCTTAATAAAAGCATACTATTTTTGAGAAATAAGATTTGGCATGAATATGGTAAGTCTTTATGTAATAATCTTGGTAATGATTTTGAAACAGAAGTTACTAAGGCCAATTGGTCTAAAACTTTTAGCATTTTTTGCACCTTTCAATTTTGGAATTAAGACAAGGAAGTTGGAATTCATACCACTAGGGATCATATTGTTTTTCCAGCAATGTTGAATAGCATCCACTAGATTATCTTTGATGATATCCCAAACTGCTCTGTAAAAAACTCCAGTGAAACCATCAGGACCAGGGCACCATCTTGATTCATATTAAAAACAGTCTTCTTAATTTCATCTTCATTAGGACATTCTTCCAAAAAAACATTGTCATCATCATATATAATATGAGGAATAACATCAAATATGGAATCCTTAATCTGAGGAGCTTGATATGCAAATTTATTACTGAAATAATCAATAAAATTATGGATATGCCATGTTGATCAATTATAATTTTACCACTAGAATCTTTTAATTAAGTAATGGAGTTTTGAGCTTGTCTTATTTTTATGCTAGTATGAAAGAATTTGGAGTTAATATCACCATCCTTAATCCAATTAATTCTGGCTTTATCTCTCAAAAAAGTATTATAATTATCAGCAGCCAAATCATACTCACCTCTAGCATTTACAAGATTGTTGAGTAAGGGGATATTGGTTGGATCTTCATCTGATTTTTGATTTGCTTCCATAACTTTGTCTTCAGCCTTCTTGAGATTAATGCACATCACCAAAAACTTCCCAGTTCCAAACCTTAAGACATTTCTTGAGTCTTTTTAATTTATTCATAAATACAAAAATAGGATTACCAAAGATTTCTTCATTCCAAGAATCAATGACCACTTGAATAAAAGTAGGGTGAGACAACCACATTCTCTGAAATCTAAAAGGAGTATTTGAAGCCTCATTAATAACAGTATCAGAACCAATAAGAGGGCCATGATCGGATATACCTCTAGCTCCAACATGGTAATGCCAACCATTGAAAGTATTTATCCATTTGAGATTGAAGAAAGTTCTGTCAAGATTACAAAGAATTCTCTCGGCACCAACCCTTCCATTACACCATGAAAATTCAAGACTAGTTTTAGGTGCCCGAAGAAGCTCACAGAAGTCAATATAATTATTAAAATCACCAACAGCTGAAGTAAGAGGATATCTACCACCTTTTTTTCATCCACAAATAAAAAAGTATTAAAATCACCTAAGAGTAACCAAGGTTTATCAAGAAGACTAATGTCACAAAGATCCTTCCACATCTCTCTTCTGTTCACAGTATAAGAATTAACATGCACTCTAGTAACAAGAACATCACCAACTTCCACTATAATGCATTGTCTTGTATAAGCAACAATTGAAGGAGTCTAAATAAAACAATTCCAAAAAAGCCAAATATTGCCTTTATTACCATATGTAGAGTCGTGAATAATTTTATGATTCATACCAGGAATCTTGATACCACGTTTTTTACAATTAATTTTGGGTTCTACAACCCAAACTAAAGTAGGATTATTAGAATTAACTAAAGAATAGAGTTTATTTTTGGCCTTTTGTCTTTTAAGGACTCTGAGATTCCAAAAGATAACTCTCATTTAAAAGGGGGTTGAGGAGGTGGAGTAGAAATCCCCTTTTCCACTACATGTTTCAAAATTTCTTTATTAGCGAGCCTAGTAACAACTGCAGGAGGTTTAACCGATTTTGCAGGAGGTTTCTTCTTCATAGTTGCCATATTTTTATTCACAAGGACACCATCCTTCTTTAAAATGGTCACATGTTGTGAAACAGTGCCAAATTCAAATAAATTTGAAGTACTAACCTCTTTAATTTCTCCATCCTCAGAACTAGAGTAATCATTGTCATTATCGTGTAGCACCTCAAACTGATTATTGTTGATATGAATTAAATTATTAGATGGTGTACCTGTAGGAGGAACTCCCCCACTACCTCTTTAAATGGATCTTCAACATTTGTATTTCCTGAAGTTGTTGTAGATGAAATAGGTATTATTGGAATATCTAAATGATTTGTTGAAGAAGACTTACTACCAGCTGCACTTTTTGGATCATGACTTTGATCATTGACCTTTAATCTTGGAGTAGTAACTGCTGGAGTATTAGTAGAACTTTGATTATTATCATTAACATTTAACCTTGGAGTAACAGTAGCTTTAACACTAGCAGTTGGAGTAACAGTTGTTGGAGAGGCCTGCATTTGTTGATGTGCTTGGGTGGTGTTAATCTGATTATCAGTACTTTGAGAAACTGGCTTGCTCAACCTACATTCAGTAGTAAGATGTCCAACAATCTTACATTTAGAACAAAATTTTGGTAAATTAGTTAAAATGACCCCTTGAGAAAAAGCTCCATATCTTGTTATAATCCAAAGTTTATTAGGAATACTTTTTGCTAAATCAACTTCAATAAGAACTTCTGCATAATATCCACTTTGATACTGAAGAGTAGAAGCATCAACCTTGATTAGATTACCAATTGCTCTACTGATTGTGAATAAAGTTTTTTCATCCCAATATTCAAGACTTAATCCAGGAAACTGAACCCAAATCATTGCTTTAGAAGTACGTTGATTTTCCGATCTGAAATTAGGTATCCAATTTCAGACTTTAAGAACTTGGTCAAGAACTTCCCATCTGCCATTTTTAACATAATTTTTATCTTCAATATTTGATAACTTGATTGTGAAAAACCCTTTACCAAGAGGTATCATCTGACATTGACCTGTTAAACTCCATTGTTTCCTCAAAATAGTTGATGCTTCTGGAAATTTTATACGAATAAAATCAAGTCTACATATCAATGAAAAACTCCATGACTCATACCTATCATGGTCTTGATCATCAATTAGGTTAATCGAGGGTTGAGTTGCTGAAATTTTGGATAAATATACTATCGATGGATCTACTTCAGAACCATCGTTATTTTCCTCAAAACTCATTTTTCACTAATACATTCCTTAGAAAAACTAGGAATAAAAGCTAAAAGTAAATATCAGTGAAGAATGAAACACCAATCATTAAGAATCACTTGAGATTGGATCGAAAATCACCTGAATTAATGAAGATTTTTGCTTGGGAAAACGAAAAAAAATTGAAAAAAGGGAACTGAGTTTATCGCCGATTTGCAGAGCTCATCTCAGTCCAATTCCATGATTTAAAAATATAATGCGGAAAAGAAATAACACAGACACAAGAAGTTTTGTTAACGAGGAAACCGCAAATGCAGAAAAACCCCGGGACCTAGTTCAGATTGAACACACATTGTATTAAGCCGCTACAGACACTAGCCTACTACAAACTAACTTCGGTATGGACTGTTGTTGAACACCAATCAATCTCACACTGATCCAAGGTACAGTTGTGCTCCTACGTCTCTGATCCCAGCAGGATACTACGCACTTGATTCATTTAGCTGATCTCACCCACAACTAAGAGTTGCTACGACCCAAAGTCGAAGACTTTAATAAACAAATCTGTATCACACATAAAAGTATAAGGTAAAAGATAAATCCGTCTCCCATAGAAATACCTACGAGTTTTTGTTTCATATTTTGATAAATCAAGGTGAACAGGAACCAACTGATAAACCAGACTTATATTCCCGAAGAACAACTCAGTATTATCAATCACCTCATGATAATCTAAATCATATGATGGCGAAACTAGATATTGTAGAATCAAAAACGATGAGACGAAGATGTTTGTGACTTCTTTTATATCTTGTCTATCGGAGAAATCAATCTCAAGCCAATCCTTACGATTGTACTTAGTACGATAGAAACAACAAGATCAGATCACACAACTAAAAGAAAAGTAGTATCGGTCTGGTTTCACAATCCCAATAAAGTATTCAATTCATGAACCTACAGGGTCTCGGTAGAAACCTAAGATTAAAGGAGAATCGACTCTAACTAATACAACTAGTATCACACAAGAGGTGTGAGGATTAGGTTTCCCAGTTGCTAGAGTTCTCCCTTATATAGTCTTTCAAATCAGAGTTTGCAATCAATGTTAGCTTAGTAACAAAGCATTCAATATTCACTGTTAGATGAAAACCTGATAAGATTCAAGCTAATATCTTTCAACCGTTAGATCGAAACTTAGCTCGTTACACACAAATGAAATGGATGTTTGTCTAGGTTTGTGTAACCGTACCCAAACATGTAATCTAGTTAGTTCAACAGTATTTAACCAAATGGTTGGCCATATGAGCACTTTCATACCAACCATATTCTTCTTTACCACGACTAGTTCAAATGACTCAAATGAACTAGTTAGAGAGTTGTTCAATTGCTTAGATCTTTATAATAGACACAATTGAAACAAAAACGATTTGATTCACTCGAATCGATTCATGAACTTTATAGCTACGGTTTGCAAACCTGCATTCCTTAGTTTATATAAGTTTAAGTTCACGAATAATCGTTTTTAGAAAATAACCAACTTAAGTACGCGGACTGGTACGCGGACTTAAGTACCCGGAATAAGTTTGTAAATAGTTCACAAACTCCATCAGATTTTCTCGGGAAGAGAAGCTCCGACAGTACGCGGACTGGGTACGTGGACTGGGTTCGCGGACTCTGTTCTGGTTTTCCTGAGCAGCAAAGTACGCATACTTTGGTTCAAGGAATAAGGACTTATACATGTATGAGTTACCACACAATGCTTATATCCAACAATAGTTATATAATCTAAACTCTCATTTCAATCATTGAAACCTTCTTAGAGGACGTTATACAGTTGTTGTTATCAAACCATTTTTCGTCGAAGCCATTTTCAAGCGATTGAAATTTAACATGACTTTCGTCACTAGTAAAGATGAACTTGGCTAAAGCGAAAGCTTACCAACACATATTTCGAGAAATAAATAAGCGAGATAAACTCGGCTTGAAATAACAAATATGTATAATCAAAGTCTATATAGCAAAACGACTTTTATCTCAAGATAGGATATAAAGTAGATATACTTTTGAGTGATAGATAAGTTCAAGTCTCAACATACGTTTTAGTCGATGAAGTTCCACCAGTTCCTTGAGTACTTCTTCGTCTTTGTATGATGATCGCCATGGAGTCTTGAGCTCAATGATCGATGTCGTATGCGTCAAAAATAAATTACACTTTCTCATTACTCAAAATATATAATATAGCAAGGGTAATAAAGGATCGTTACCACAGAGAGGACTAGGTTGTCAATATGTTTCAGTTTCTTAGATCAAACAATGGGGGGATTTTTTGATTTTATATAAACTAAATAAATCTAAAAGAAAAGAAATAAATAAAACAAATCAAATCAAGTATGTGAAAGCATTGGTTAAGGATTTCGTTTTCATTCACTAACATGTTCTCGTCTTAATAACTAGAATTGATATTTAATCTCATCTTATCAAAAGCCATAGGATACCTTGATCCAAGAATATCGCGTTAATTTCCTCTTGTCATCAAGAAACACATTAAAAGATGCGAATATGATTTCTACCACGAAAACAACCTAACGTGTATAAACACTAATCAAGTTTAATTCCTGAGGAGCATAAGATTCATGAAATAAGGCTAATCAGTGCAATCGAACGTGGAAAGCGCACTAATCCGATTTAACAAAGGTCATGGTTCACATATGATCATAAGGATATATCACTACAAGCTATAATCATATTTTTGCTACTTGTATTCAAGGATTATCATTTTTACGTATAATAAACCCTAAACTAGCATTAGATGTGAATGTGAGCTCTACCAATTTGCAACTTGACATAACAAACAATCAATCATACATGCGATATTTGTAGTGAATCATAATCGATAATATGGAGACAAAACTAATTTATTGAACAAGAAACATGCTTTGCGAAATCCAACTAATCCATAACCAATAATAAGATTTAGCTTATATTCATGGAGTTCATGACAAGGAGAAAAAGAATAGTTTCCATGTCTAAACCCTAGAACAAAAGTAGAAGAAGAGATAGATACCCCCATTTTACATAACCTAATAGATTTTTATATGTTTACATTATTTGGTCTCCAAGTATTTAGTTCGGTTCAAGAACCCGGCCCGAAATAACGAAATAGTGAATCCAAACGTTCCCTTAGGCTTTCCAAGGTATTAATACACGTTTCCCACTTGCTAAGTTCGCAAAACCAAGTCCGAAAACTTCAAATTCCAGCAGAAATTTTCGGAATTAACGTGTGAAACCCGTCCGCGAACTTTAGTGTCTTCGGTATTTGATAAAAACTGTTTTGGCCACAACCTCTTCATCCGAACTCGTAATGACCTCATTATTTTTGCATTCTTTTATCTTTAAATTCTCTTCAATATGATGATGAGAGATCCTTAATTTGAATGAGTTAAGATCAGTCTTTGGACCGTCTCTTGATTTTGAGCGTTTTGCTCCTTTTTCGTCGCACTACTTCCACTTTTCTTGGACTTGGGCACTTGGATTCTTGGAATACTTCTCTTCATAGATCTTTTCATCACTTTATAGCTCCTTTTTGGATGGTTCACCTAATATATACAAACAAGAGAAAACCAAAGTAATAATACGAAAATATGCAAGAATAATAGCTAAAGCAAGTATGGAATGGACACCAAAATCATATGAATTATGCACTTATCAAATTCCCCCACACTTAGATTTTTCTAGTCCTCGAGAAAACTAAAATAAACTAATCCTAAATACAACAACTCCATCTCGTCGAGAATACAATTACTCTTAGCATGAATAACATGCCTTTAAACCCCTAGGTGTCCCTAGTGGACGAGTTATAGTCTCGTGAGGGATTACAAGAGGTATACCCACAAAACCTACTCCAATTTCCTGCCTTGGAAGAACTTATAAGGATAGACACAAAGTAGTAAGCCAAATAATTAGCTCTCTTATGTTCTTTAGCTGCAAACATCCCACATACATTCCAATCATCACACACAAGCAATTACTTACGTGTGACACTCAACCTGATTGCAAAACTCCACTAAGATAGTCACTGTACTTGTTCCAACGTTTGCCACAACACTCGCATACTAAAATCACATGGATAGATAACTAAATGGAAATAGAAAAGTGAAGTGTGCAAATATTGACTAAAGTGAAAGATGTTACCCACAATACTTGTATGAATGTCGTCAAAAGAGATTTATTTATAGCGCACTAGTTGAGAGAAGCACCCATTTAACTTGACCACATGATTAGATACTCTAAGCGCATGTTCCTTTTTATTCCTGCCTTGGAAGAACTTCTAAGGATAGACACAAAGTAGTAAGCCAAATAATTAGCTCTCTTATGTTCTTTAGCTGCAAACATCCCACATGCATTCCAATCATCACACACAAGCAATTAATTACGTGTGACATTCAACCTGATTGTAAAACTCCACTAAGATAGTCATCGTACTTGTTGCAACGTTTCCCACAACACTCGCATACTGAAATCACATGGATATATAAGAAAATGGAAATAGAAAAGTGAAGTGTGCAAATGTTGACTAAAGTGAAATATTTTACCCACAATACTTGTATGACTGTCGTCAAAGGAGATTTATTGATAGTGCACTAGTTGAGAGAAGCACCCATTTAACTCGACCACATGATTAGATACTCTAAGCGCATGTTCCTTTTTAGCAAGTATGTGATAGTTGCCTTGGATCCTGCGTTCCACGCTTGCTTAGGCGACATAGACAGGGACAACGTTTCACACATACTGCTATCAAAGTGTCAAGAAACTCATCAGTAGTCTTTTTGACTTTCTATATAATGATGATATGGGTTTTTTTTTTATCGACTATGATTAGTCCGAAATTCTGGACCTATCATTTATTAGTGTCGATAAATGAAGATGAGCCTTATTTATTATTTTTATTTTTTATTATTTATTTTTATTTTTTTGGCTCACTCTTTATGAGTGTTAGAAAATTGTCTTATAGGGCTTTTATATACTCAACCAATGATTACCTTGCTACAACATCCACGGCAGTATCAGGATCCCACCAAATCACTTTAGAGAAACATAAAACTGCAAAAATAAAAAGAAAGTGATTCAGTAATGATTAATTGCGAGGATGAATCTTTCAAAAAGCTACCATATCTTAGTTTCGCATTCAATTATGAACGTATATATTTAAGGATTGTGGAACGATAACGTGGAACTCAATCTATAGCTGTAAGAACTGTTTAAACCTTAAAAAGGTATAGAGTGTCATCCTAAATAGCTCATAATTAACTCCAAAAGATGAAGTCTCAAGAATGCAAGAAATCAAAGAGTATGATTTTTTTATTTTTTTATTTTATAAGAAATCCAAACATTCTTAACTACTCCCCCACACTTAAACTCAACATTGTCCTCAATGTTCAAAACCGAAAATTCTGATTTCTGACGCAACAGAAAATTAAACTCAAAAAATGTACAAATGAGTAGGGAAATAGGAAAAACATCCTGAACGAAAGTTGTTCGCCTATGTCTTTTATATAACGTATCAAAAGGGCACAGTGTTTCGATAAATGGTCTGACTTTTATGGCCTCCGAACTGACTGACATGCAATCTGAAAAGTTCTGGAAAAATACCGAAAATTAAATTTCCAGGCCTATCGCTCCAACTTAACAGGCTCGAAATTCAGATTTTCTTTTTGGAAAAGGAAGGTATGTATGTCCTCTTTAAAATTTCGGGTCAACTACTCAAATCTGACTCCGTATGAAGTCTCGAGAGCTATTTTCGTGACAACTGCGCAGTCAGAAGTTTTCTGATGAGAATATCTTCGTCAAAACTTTCATTATAGATATAGGACTTTGTAAAGTGTAATATGGTAATGCAAGATATGATATGAAAAACTAAGAAAACTAAAAACAAAATAGATAGAGATACAAAACCGGTGGGTTGCCTCCCACTTAGCGCTTGGTTTAAAGCCATCAGCCCGACTATCTCCTTGCAAGATTCACTCCCATATACCAATAATCTGTAAAGTTGGGGATCCTTCCATGTAACCTGTTTTGGAAATACTTGATAGAAGCATTTATGTGTCTATTTTATCCTCAATGTTCAGTATTGTTAGTGCTCGATTATGTATTAATTATGGTGTTTTATGTGTTTATATGTATTTTTAAGAAATAAACTTTGGTGGAAATTTCGGCTCGAAAAGTTGATTTTGGCACCCGGAGGACGCGTGTTATTCGGACTCCTCAGTTTGGATAAGGGGCAGCTCATTTTTTAAGGGGTAACCCAATTACTATCGACACCCAACTGCTGGACAAGGGCTATCCTCTTCTTCAACGTTTGAAATGGTTTTTGGCGGGAAAATGGAGCACTAAACTGGCAGAGTTTCACAAACTGGACGTGATTTCATGAGACTCAATGGCTGATTTTTGTTGCGTAGGATTAATTCATCTTGACAGGGATGTTATGGGTTTTGGACTCGGCTAAAATTGGCTGGATAATCAAGAAAACATGGAACACGAGAATACCTGAGCACGAAGATATCTGGTTTGATTCCCGGATATATTCGGTGAGATTTTTTCGTTCCAATCAGTCAATAGCACTCTGTTACGTTGAAACAGGGATGACAAGTCTTACGGGATCAAGAAAACATGCATGTAACGTATCTTTTGGAGTAAACAGAGCACGAGATATTCTCGAGATTCTGTTGAACGAGTTTGTGAAGATTACGTGTTTGGAGTGTGTAGATATTCCTTTTTCACGAGCTTAACTCAATTATAGGCGAGCTTATGGCATGTTTGGAGTGTGCAGATGGAAGGAAGACGCGTGATGGAGGTGAAAATGGAAAGATATTCCCGTAACTGCATGGAGAATAATTCTCTTCACTTTCGAGTTACCGGAGATCTTTTGGAGTTATGAGGAGTAATCCTTGGTCCTGTAGAGTATATATAGGGTTCTGGGGAATCACAGAGGGGTATGGAGAGTTAGGGGTGAAAACGGAGGTGATTGGTGAGATGCAGAGAAGAATTTAGAGATTGCAGAGTCGTTTCTGCTGCTGCTGCACCTCAAGAACACAAAGAACATTAGACAGTAAAAGACAGTCGTTTTGCTACAGTGCTAGCGACACATCATATTTATCGTTCTCTGTAACAATTCGGTTTGTAATAAATATAATTGTTACAAACCCGGTTTTCAATATTTTTTCCATTTTCTCCTCTTGTAAACACTTTTGAGCAATGAAAAATTATTCTGAGTGTGTTTCCAATATGCGGAGCTAGACCCCAACACCGGGACAACGGAGAACACTATGTTATGAATTCGACGAAATCCTAGTCCCAGTAACTCTCTTCATCTTGTGACAATATTTTTTATATATATTTTTCTTTTATTTTAGTTCATTAATTCTTAAAACCAATCTCACCAAGTCCGAGTGAACGACAACTCTATTTACCACTATATAAAATTCGATCAATTTTTGGCGCCGCTGCCGGGGAGTTGTGTATAGATTTGTTTTTAGGTTTTATTTTTGTTCTTTTGTACGCGTTTTGGTATTTCTTGTTTGTTTTCAGATTTGGAGCTGAGCTAAAGAAAAAGAGAGAAAAGTGCTTAAAAGAAAAGCGAAGCCAAAGAAGGAAAGAAAAGAGAAATCCAAAAGGAGTGAAGAAGAAGATTTTGTATATATTTATTTGATTTTACTTTTAGAAATTGTAAGTAGGGTATTATTTTTTGTAATTTTTTTTATTACTTTTAGACTTTATTTTTGGGACTTTTGGACTTTATTTTTATTTTTAAACCCTAAGGAAGGGTTAAGTTAAATAAAACTGCTGCAGGGAAGGAAAGATGAATTTCATACATGGGTAAAATTATTTAATTCTTTTAAGACTTTTGCATTAATTTTAATTGAAATATGATTTGAATTAATTGGTTGTCATTTAATTTGATGAGGTATGCTTAGCTTAAATTTTTTGATACATCAGTCTTAGGATTTACAACTAATCTTTTGAGAATCTACCTTGGCAAAATCAGAGTCCATGTTAATTTATTGAGCTTTCAGTGTTGAGAATAAATAAATTCCTACTCAATCACAATTCTCGTAAAGTCCGGACAGCTAGCTAGATTTCGACCTTGGTTCTTAGCCTGAGAAACTATCTCTTGGTGATTAGTAGTCATAACATCCGATCTTTCTTGACACATGTGTAGATACACTTTACACTCTTATCACATGTCTTTATTTGTTATCAGTGCTAGGATTGTGCCTTCGATAGCTAGATTGACATCTCCATTTTGCTGTGAGCTTCTACTGACTTGCACATGTCACATTTCATGGAATCTGAGCTTATATTTTGACCTAGAACTTTGTAGGTACGTTCTAAGCAAACCTTCACGAGACTTCACTCGTCCACTAGGGACACTTAGTGGTTTAAAAGGCTTAGTGCATACGCTAAATGCATTCGAGAGACCAGCGACAGTGGTATAGGTAGGATTTCCTTAGTTTTGTTTTACTTGAGGACAAGTAAAATTCAGGTTTGGGGGTATTTGATGAGTGCTAAAAATTGCATATTTCTATATTTTTTTCTTGGCATTTAACTCATCTTTTGTGCATTAATTCCACATTTTATCCCATATTCTGTGTTTTCGTTGTTTTCAAGAATAAATACTTTTCTTAATTAATTTTGCATTTTTAGGTACTAAATAAAGCCTGGTTAACTCACGGAGCGAAAAGAGCAAAGGAACGGCAAAGACTCTCGCTAGGAGGAAGCGAAGAATGATGTTTGCAAGAGCCGGATCAACTAGAAGTGGGCTTGAAGAGGAAGAATTGTTCTCAAAGAAGATATGGGATTGGCATACCCAAGACCCAAAACCCTTACCCAAATCCATTTCCATTATCCATACCCATTTCCATAAGAGCCGTCAGATTGAATCCATCTTGTCATCCAACGGTCGCCTCATCACTGTGCATCAAAATCCGAAGCTCCTGTCAAACACTATAGTACCTAACTCCATCTGAAGCCGTCAGTTTTGTTGTATCTCATGATCCAACGGTCGTTCATATCGCATTGTTGGATCATTCCATCATCTTTTCATCCTACGCTTTCGCTTCGGTGAGCATCAACCTTTGATACGTCCGTCTAACACCTTAGTCACCGAACCCTATTACCCAACCAAACAGACCCTTCTTCTCCATCGGGTTCTTCTTCTCATCTTCCCCAAAAACTCCACAGTCCTACCACCATACCGCCTGCAACTCCACTTCCACCACCATCTCTTCCACCTTCATCTCGAACACCACAACTACCACCTTCCCCCGACAAACTCAGTATTCCATCACCACCCTTGTCTCTTCCTTTCTCGTCTGTAGCATCGAGTCCTGATGCTACAAACTCGACAGTAAGAGAAGCTAGGGTTCACAGAAGTCTAGGGCTAGGCCAACAGCGCAACAAGAGATAGAGGAGGAGCAGAAGAACATCAAGAAGCATGGGTCAGCGCTCAATTGCAGAGGGGACAACGAATTCAGAGGGTATGGTGAGTTTTCCCCAATTTCCCAAGAACCCTTATTTTATCAAATTTGGGGAAAATGCTTGTAAACCCTAATTGAATGTTTTGGGTATAAATAGAGATGAAGGGTGAATGTTAGAATCATCTCTGGACTAGCCAGTGAACATTGTAGTAGTTTTATTTCCAATTTCAAATTCAGTTATTTGAGTTCAGTAAAAATTTGATGTTATGTGTCAATTATCTTTTAAGATGTATGATATTAGTAACATGTTAGTTATGAGCTAAGTTACATTAGCTAAGGTTTAGATGAAACCTTAGTACACAGTTAGGTGGTGGAATGTTAGGTTATAACTCATGTAAGTTGAACTGATTGAGGAATGAAGGAAATTAGTGTCCAACTTTGCTTGTGATTGATTGTGCTGTTAAAAGACAGTCAATGCTAGGAGTAAAACAATTGAACTAGGTTATTATTCTTCCATTCCATTTATGTATGCCCTGGAACATAGGAAGGCTTGAACCTTCACCTAGCTCCATTAGGGATAGGGATTTAACCTAGAACTACACTATCTGGCTAGGTCACTAGGTGGATTCAGAACCTTAGTTTAGTCCACAAACTCACTTCACTGTCACTTGAAATTCTCTGTTTTGCTTAAATTGTGCAACTTGAATCTTGCTGTGCACTAGTGATAGTGCACTGTCCTCCTCTGCCTTGCACTGTTGTGCTTGAAATCACCCTGCAATTTGCTTACTTCCTGTTTTAGTTTGAACTCTTAGTTTCATGATAGGTTGCATTTAGTTACAATTTATCTCCCTTGCTCTTGGCTACTTGCCTTGGTTCGTAGCTTAGCTACCATCACTACACACCACATCCCTGTGGACTTCCCCTTACTCATCCCTTTACTATAACTTGGCCCTATATACTTGTAGGTTTTGTGTGCGCTTTCGTTTTCACACCAGTAGCATGGCTTGACAATACGTCCATCCAAAACAGTGTGGACGAGAAACCCTAAATTAGGGTTTGCGACACATTACATGTATCGCAAAGCAGTCTCAACCATCCATCTTCGCAGGCATAGATGGAGGGTGTAGATGTAGATTCAAAGGGCCCAGAGCATGTCAACACAATCACTGTGGGCGCGCCTACATACATGATCGACTGGTCAGGACCGACTATAGTTGGTCGTTCCAGTTCGTTCGCCCAAACAAGGCATGACGCACGGCCGGTGAAACCATAATTAGAGTTTGAACATCACGAGCGTCCATTTTCTCCTGCACGAACGAAGAGTCCAGGAATAGACTAGGCAGGTCCGGTGAGCATCAACGTGATCATCGTGGGCCCATCTATCTCCACACCCGATCGGCCAAGGTATATCATGCCTGGTTGCCTCTATTCGCACGCCCAAACTAGGCGTGGTCACACCTCCCAATTGCAAACTAATCTCAACCACTCAACTTTGACGAACAAATTGAGTGGCTTAGATCACGTTTCTATGGGACAATGAAATACAGGCGTGTACACCAGCCCGTCGTCTGCACACCAGACTAATCGGCCAAGACCGACCAGGCTTGGTCGCCTCGAAACGCGCGACCAAAGTTGGCATGACGCGCGGCCTTTGCGGCACAAAATCTCTGTCACAAATCAATCCTAGCCGCTCCTCTTTGCCAGACAAATTGAGCGATCTAGATTATACTTTCATGAGACAATGAGGTATGTGCATGTACACCGGCATGCCGTCTACACGCATGCCCAATCAGCCTTGCCAAAATCGTGTCCCAAGCTTGGATTTGATCAAGCTGAAGAGTGATGCTTGCGCACCTCTTCGTAAACCCTAATTCCACTAACGGTCGCAGATGAGTGTCTCAAAGATCATCTCGTCCGTTCTACTTCACCTGCTTGGTTATACAACCCTGGTCAGGATTTAACTCGTCAATGAGGTGTCGTGGTGATTACCATCCGTCACTCTACCACACCAAGTGATCGGCCAAGTCAGGACTTCCCTGTACAGCCCCAAACGATCACATGAAGATGGCTAGACATGCATCTATTTTAAGACGCTTAATCGTGACTTACTACATTAAGCCTTAAAACAGCGATGCTTCACTCATGCTAAATAAATTCGATGCATTTTACATGCATAGGATTCACCCAATATTTCATAAATATTGATTTCCTAAATAACTTAATTATTTGATCTAGCATTACATGTTACTTTCTGTGGGTCCCACGATCCACATACTCGAGACATCAATCATATTACAAACTGGGAGATACATACTCGGGTATTGGTCTGGCAGTTTACAGCGTGCAGCGCACAACGCGCCATCACAAGAACGTGTCAGGAAGTCATGGACGGTTAGTGATGATGGGAGAAGTGGGCAAGACTGATCGTGTAACACTAAAACACGCAACTCCACTACTCCATCACTCCACTTTCTCTACTTCCCATGAGAGACGTGGGTTAGGATCAATGACTTGTATAAATAGGTTATACTCCATATTTTCAGACAAGACAAGACAAGAGGACAACAGAAGCAAGTGTTGATACAATCGTATCCAAACAACAGAACTGATAGCTTACACTCTGCAAGCCAGTTCAGCTTTCTGATACAAGTCATACACAACCAACACCTCCACAATCTCAACAACTTCTTCGCTTCCCTCCCTAAGATCAACCCCATTTCCTTCACTTTGTAACAGAAGCAAGTCTGGAACGACCATGTCTTGGTTTAGGCCAGAGTTGTACAGATTGATTTCTCGAATCAGAAGCACTCCCGTGCAGTGCATTTGTTTAGGGTTTAGATTCATTTCTCATCCACACACCCCAAATTACCAAAACCGGCAGAAATAGTTTTCACCCATAAACAAACTCGCCTATCTATTTCTCGAAATATGTGTTATTAAGCTTTCGCTTTAGCCAAATTCATCTTTACCTAGTGATGAATGTCATGTTATATTTCAATCACTTTGAAAATTGCTCTGACGAAAAATGGTCTGTGAATAACGACTATATAACGTTCTCTGAGAATTTTTCAATGATTCAAATGAGAGTTTATATTACATAACCATTGGTAGGATATAAGCATTTTTGTGGAAACACATATATGTATAGTTCCTTATTCCTTGAACCAAAGTTTGCGAACTTTGTTGATCAAGAGAAACAGAATGTGGCGTGAGCCAAGTCCGCGAACTGGCGGAAGTTCTCGACCCAAGAATTTCTGCTGGAGTTTGTGAACTCCTTCCGTGAGCTTAAGTCCGCGATCCCAGTCTGCGAACTTGAGTAGGTTATATCTAAAATCGGTTGTTCTTGAACTCATATTTATAAAAACTAAGGAATGCTTTTGCAAACCGTGGCTATAAAGTTCATGAACCGATTCGAGTGAATCAAACCGTTTTTGCTTTGATTGTGTCTTGTGTTGTTACATAACATCTAAGAAATTGAACAACTCTCTAACTAGTTCATTTGAGTCATTTGAACTAATTATGGTGAAGAAGAATATGGTTGATATGAAAGTGATCATATGGCTAACCATTTGGTTAACTATTGTTGAACCAACAAATGTACAAGTTTGGGTACGGTTACACAAGCCTAGAAACGTACATTTCATTTGGGTGTAACAAGATAGTTTTCGATCTAACGGTTGAAAGATATTAGCTTGAATCTAAATCAGGCTTTCATCTAACGGTGAATATTGAATGCTTTGTTAACAAGCTAACATTGATTGCAAATCCTGATTTGAAAGACTATATAAGGGAGAACTCTAGCAAATGGGAAATCTAATCCCCACACCTTCTGTGTGATACTAGTTGTGCTAACTAGAGTAGATTCTCCTTTAACCTTTGGTTTCTTCTTCTAAACCAGGTTAATGACTTAAAGACTTCATTGGGATTGTGAATCCAGACCGATACTACTTTCTCGTAGTTGTGTGATCTGATCTTGCTGTTTCTATCGTACGAGTACAATTGTAATAATTGGCTTGAGATTGATATCTCCGATAGGCAAGATATAAAAGAAATCACAAACACTTCGTCTCATCGTTTGTGATTCCACAAAATCTTTTTTCTCTGTGTCAATTAAGATTATTGTGAGGTGATTGATAATACTAGGTTGTTCTTCGGGAATATAAGTCCAGTTTATCAATTGGTTCTTGTTCACCTTTATTTATCAAAAGACGGAACAAAACTCGTAGGTATATTCGTGGGAGACGGATTTATCTATTACCGTAGACTTGTCTGTGCGATACAGATTTTTTTATTAAAGTCTTCGACCTTGGGTCGTAGAAACTCTTAGTTGTGGGTGAGATCAGCTAAGGGAATCAAGTACGTAGTATCTTGCTGGGATCAGAGACGTAGGAGCATAATTGTACCTTGGATCAGTGTGAGATTGATTGGGGTTCAACTACAGTCCAGAACGAAGTTAATTTGGAGTAGGCTAGTGTCTGTAGCGGCTTAATACAATATGTGTTCAATCTGGACTAGGTCCCGAGGTTTTTCTGCATTTGCGGTTTCCTTGTTAACAAAATTATGGTGTCTGTGTTATTTCTTTTCCGCATTATATTTTGTTATATAATTGAAATATCACAGGTTGTGCGTTGTTCAATCAATTAGAATATCCTACCTTTGGGTTGTTGATTTAAATTGATCGACACTTGGATATTGGTCTTTGGTACCATCCAAGTTATCTCTCTAGTATTCGATAAAGACTCGCAGATTTCTATTTGCTTGAGAGATTGAGATATTAACTCTTTGATATACTTTTTATCTAGATTAAGTCTGACTGTCTAGTTGATTCTATAGAAAGTATATTAGAGTTTGTCCATACAGATTGCTAAGCGAAATATTGGGTGTGGTTGTTATACCCCCGCTTTTTCACCATTCCTAAATGGAAGGAATTGTTCTTCGACTTCTCTTCTTCTTTTTTTTCTTGTTTCTTTTATTTCGGGGTGTTGGCCATTATTGTTGCCTTGGTAATTAGGGGTCTTTTCTGGTCCTGTCAGTCTTGAGTCTATTATTGCTTGAGTTATGCTACTTGGTTCTTTTCTTAGTATCCGCTCTTTATTCCAATAAATCTTTTCTTTATCGAGCAAAAAAAAAATTGTAAAGAATGGAACATCTAATTCTCTTAATAAAGTTAAGGTTATCTGTTTCATTAATCACCTTCTTTGCATCATATATTATTAAATGAATAATATGACATGCACATCTAACGTGAAACAGTTTTGAATATTCAGGATATGGAGGCACAAAGGTACGCTAGAAATAGTCAATGGCACTAGCATTCGCAGCTGCATTATCAAAACTAAGAATGAAGAATTTAGTTGTAACATCAAATTCTTTCAAAACATTCAATATACACTCATAAATATGTTTTGTTGTATGAGGATAAGGAATAGTAAGAAAAGCAATCAACTTTTTGTTTAGCATCCAAGTTCTAGCACCAATATAAGCAGATTAACACAAACATAAGGAACATATATTGCATCCTGTCCACATATCCGAAGTAAAAGGAATACCAGTTGCATGTGAAGCAAATTCAAAAATTTAAAGATTTTTTATTTCTCCAAATATCCTCAACATACCAGACCTAGAGGTATTTCTACAAGCTTTGTTAAAAGCAGGTTGAACATAAGTTTGCATAAACTCTTCAAAATCATCATCTTCCGCTAGACTTAATGTTTTTCCGGACGATGCAATGTAAACAACAAAACCTTCGCTCATTTTAACTTGACTTTAAGTAAAATTAGCAACTCCTTTACTACTTAACTTGAGTGTAGCTTGTTTAGGATCATTATCATCTACATGTGCAGGCAAACACTTAAGTAAATGTCGTGATAAGTGACCAGTCCCAATAGAACTATTAATTTTAGAGTGAGTTTTACAATGTTTGCAAACATCTCTTTCTTGGAGTGTTCGTTGATGCATAATCAATTATGTGGAAAAACCTTTAACCCAAACATTAGATGTTCGTTTTCTTGTTTTACTAATAAAGAGTGGTGTAGTATTTGTAAGAATATGGATTTCCAACTCAAAACCAATTGGAAATGACTGGAGAGGTCCTTAAGGATTATAAACCGCGGGATCTTAAATAACCCAGACAATGTGGGACTAATAATCTCAACACACCCCCTCACGTGTAGTCTCTTCGAGTCTAACATGTGGACAATAAATCGGATGACGCAAAGTAAAGTAAAGTTGCGGTCAAATAACAAGACACAAATAGCCTTCTGTGATACCATGTTAGAATATGGGCTTCCAACTCAAAACCAATTCGCAATGAGTGGAGAGGCCCTTAAGGATTATAGACCGCATGATCTTAAATAACCCATACAATGTGGGACTAATATTCTCAACAATATCCAGATCAAGTGCCAGCACGAGCACAACCCAGCCCAGTACGTTAAAAACGGAGGACAACACACCACATCACGTGACTAAGCACAAGATGACACAACACGTCAGTTTCGTTTGTTGTGCTGGGTTTAACTAATCGGTCAAAAATCGAGGTTATATATGGTCCATCTGTATAACTGACATTTTTTTTTCTTTGTTACTCTCTCATACAAATATGTAACGCACGTGAAACCAGCGGTAATAAGAAAGGATGGTTAATAAGAATGTTAGAGCTGTCGATCGAAAACGCTAGCCTGTTAATAAGAATGATTTATTTTTATTTTTTTGAAAAAGGTTGGGTTTGCATTTAATGTATGTATATATAGTTTTGCTAATTGCGTGAAACCCAAATCGTGACCTGATTTTGAAGAGGTGTAGATGCTTTCTGTTGTATATTTTTTCCTTTTCACTTCATTATTCGATGACAATCTAGGTTTATAGTCATGAGCATGAAGATCGTTTTATTGTCATGCGGTTGTTTTGGTTCTCAACACACACGATAGATATTCACCAATAAGTTATTTTAGGCATATTCCTCCAGTTTTCGGTCTTTAAAGAAACTCAGAATGTTATAAATACCTCCATTTTCTGTTAGCCTACAACAAATACCCCTGAGGGTAAAAAATAATTATTTTGGAGTCAACTTGAGAAAGTTTCTTCCACTTTTTGGAGGCAACTTGTATAAAGTTGCGTCCACTTCTAAAAGCAACTTGTGCTACCTGCGTCCACTTCTGAAAGCAATTTGTATTAGTTGTTTCCACTTTTCAGAAGGTAGAGGTATATTTAAAAATTGAATAAGGGTATATTTTAAGGGGCGAATTTTGAGGGATATTTAAATAATGTTCTCGAAAAGAAAAAGATCTTCGCTACAGAGGGATCATAAAAGAACGTGTAATTGGGGGATACTAAAACTAATTGGAGATATAGAAAAAAGACAAAAACAAGATTTAAATAGTAAATTAGAGTCACCCCCTATCCATGTAATTTATATAATTCCTAATCTACTCCTTACTAATCATGTTTTCTGGTTAATTATAATTAGTTAAGTTAATAGATTAGTTTGATAATAATTAGTATAAATCATTATCATTGAACTCGTTGATGCAACAACATTAAATCAAGATATTTTTTTATCATGAAGGTTTAGGTGAAGAACCAACCCAAGAAAGTAAACAAGCTGAATATACAAGGGCTCCAATTACTCATGTATAGTTATTAATGTATTGATATTTGATTTGTTTTCGTTAAATTCTTCATTGTTATGACCGAAAACCTCAGTGCCGGCATGGTAAAAGTATGAATACCATGTCGGGAGAGACCAAATCAGCATGGTATTCATACTTTCACCATGGAGATATACAATGTCCTACAATTTGAAATTGTAAGTACATTGCCGGTACAAAAAATTCACTATCGAACATGCTGGTGGTAGTGTCGGCATAGTACGTTGCTTAACTTGCTATGGAAGCACATGGTGCAAATTTCCCAGAAACTTGAGTTTTTTTCATTTGACTATCGGCATTGATAGATTTCTATCGAGCATGCCGGGAATTAACAATTTCGGCATGGTATTCATACTAAAAACAGTGCCGAAATAGTAAAACGACATGATATTCATACTAAAAATATGTTGATACACAAAACCGACACTGTATTCATTATTTAATACAGTGCCAGTATTAATTGAAACTTAAAATTTTCAGTTATAATTTTTGGTTCCAACCTAAACGAATTCTTTTTAAACAATTCTTTTTAAACAAATCGATGATTAAGTTTCTATCAAGGAGACATATTTATATATAATAAATTAATCGCCGAATTTTCTTCTGAGACAACGAGGAGATCGTGTTGAAATTGATGATACAGAAATAAAAATCAAAGAAACAAGCCGATAGAGAAGGAGAAGAGAAGAGAAATTAAAATACTAAAGGGTACTTTCAGTTTAATGTTTTTTGTATAATGGTAAAAAGGGGAAATTTCAGTTTAATTTTTTTGTATAATGGTAGTTCATATCCAAGAAGGAACACTATTAACTGAAACTGAAAATTTTCAGTTATAATTTTTGGTTCCAACCTAAACGAATTCTTTTTAAACAATTCTTTTAAACAAATCGATGATTAAGTTTCTATCAAGGAGACATATTTATATATAATAAATTAATCGCCAAATTTTCTTCTGAAACAACGATGAGATCGTGTTGAAATTGATGATACAAAAATAAAAATCAAAGAAAGAAGCCGATAGAGAAGGAGAAGACAAGAGAAATTAAAATACTAAAGGGTATTTTAGTATTCCCATACCCAAAAATCACCTCTTAGCAGACACTATTGGATAAGGATAGTAACTTATATCCCCAATTAGGATAAGTATCGCCCAATTGCCGTTCTAACAAAAAGCCACGGGCAACTATTAATATTCATCATCATTTTATTTGCAAAAAAAAAAAAAAAAAAAAA